>NW_027466133.1:1610000-2172500 GCF_046127955.1 Nelusetta ayraudi | reverse complement strand
CTCCCTTCTTGTCCTTTCTCCACTCGACGAAGCTGCACGTCGCGTTTTCTTTTACGACGTGCTTTTCTTTCATAGCCACTTTTGCGTTTGTACAGAATCATCTCCGACCGCATTCTCCAGCCAAACAATACGGGCCCGAGAGTTCCGTCATAAAAGCTGCTGCAATGAGAGCCTGTGGGGCCAAATGTAAAATTGACTGTTTCTGATTTTGACTCCCGAGATTCCCAGCAGACCAGAGCAGTCTTGGTTTTTCTGGTTTCTTTCTTTCTTTCTTTCCTTCCTTTTTGAGAGAGGAAAAAAAAAATTCTGATATAGACACAACATTCGGCAGCAAAGCAAAAAAAAAAAAAAAAAAAATAGTGTTTCTACTATGTTTTAAAGGTACATATCATGGCACATTCACGTTGCCAGTGCCAACTTTTACTCCTGGAGTGAGAGGAGTCCTGCTGTCTCTCTCTCTCTCCCTCTCTCTCCTCCCCCCCCGTGGAGCTCTATTAAGCCTCCTCAGTAGCGCCACCTCCTCCCACCTCCAGGTCCATTCACTGCTCAAGTGTCTCTGGATTAACATGAGGGTCAACGCCACAAAAAAAAAAACAAGCCCACAACCAACAAACCAACCAACCGACCAAACCGCCTTTGATGTTGCTGTTATTGTTTTTTTTTAACACTGCCCACCACCCAGAGCGAATGATAATATTGCCCTCTTAAATTAAAATGGGTTCAATTTGCACTTTAAAAAAAAAAAAAAATTCTTGAAAATTTTCTCCACAATTTGTTTAAGTGTGTATTCTGTTCTAAAGTGGCACTTTTAGGTTAAGAAACCTAGCCTTGCATTAAAAAAAAAAAAAAAAAACATGCATTTTTTTTTTATCTTTACAACTTTCTACACTGCAGATAGATACTGCAGACATCAAGATATATGTAATTATGCAGCAAACAAAAACACGTTCAATAACTCTAAATATGCTATTTATGGAAGGTGGCTGATATGAATGATTTAAATATAAAAGGTGTTATTTCACACTCTTATTGTTTCCTACATAATTCCTTGTGTGTTCATATGTAGTTTTGATGGCCTCAGTGAGAAACTGCAAGGTCAAGAATTGTCATGAGAAGGAAAGAAAAGGGTGTGTGTCCAACCTTTCGACTGGTAGGTATAGATGTAAAGTTGTTGGCACACGTCCAGCTAGCAAGGTGGGAACTGGCACTGGTGGCTTTTTATCTAGTGTTGCTGAGGAGGTGAGGAGGTTACACACACACACACACACACACACACACACACACACACACAAAATTATGAATGCGTGGACAGGGCCGAAACTACCAGCGAGATGGAATTACATCCTCGCGCCACATGTGGCTGCAGCTGCAGTTTTTTTTTTTTCTTTTTCTTTTTTCAACCCTCGATCGATGGCCGCACGATTCCGGCTCGGCTGCGCGTCCGTCTTGTGCACTTCCGCTCCCCGTCACATCGTGTGAAGAAGGAAGGAAGTGCCGCTGAGCGACTTGCTCGCGTGCGGTTAACATGCTCGTCTCTGGCAGAAGAAGGCGGCGGGGCTGCGGCAGAGAAAGCTCTCGGTTCTGCGGAGGATCAGTCGGATGAGACGAGATGTCTCAACGCCGGTCGCGTGTCGGCTTTCACGCGCTTCCCCTTTTTTTTGCCTGTCAGATTTGTTTTCTTTCCCTCGGGATGCAACCGTGTCGGCAACCTCGGCGACTTTTCAAAGCTGACGCGGTGGAAACAGTTTGTGTGTCAAGGAGCGAGAAAAGGTGACGCAGAAGCCAATAAACTGTCCTGGTGTCACTAATTCACACCCACGGCACACTTTTTTTTTTCTCCCTTGCACATATTGTCAGATTGAAAGTTCATCCGTTGTTTCGTGAATGTCAACGATGCACTTTTCAATTTCCACATAGAAAAAATTTGAATATCGCCGTTGTGACTGGTTAGCGTGGCGTTGATCGTGCCGCGGGATGTTTTTGATCTCCTCTCGTGTCTGCAGGCTAAACTCTCTCAGCCGTAAAGTCTTTTATCTCCGTCGACTTCCGGCTTGAAAACGCGTTGCGAACCATGCGGAGGAGTTCCTGCAGCGAACCTCTCCGGCCCTCCTATCACCTTTACGAGCCGTTTACACCCTCACTGGCGATATGAATCGCGAGATGAATCACAAAAAAATTTAAAAAATAAACATTTTAGCACTGCTGCCTCACAGCAAGAAGGTCGTGGGTTCGATTCCGGGCCTGGAACCTTTTTAGTGTGGAGTTTGCATGTTCTCTCTGTGTCTGCTTGGGTTCTTTCTGGGTTCTCCAGCTTCCTCCCACAGTAAAACATGCATGTGAGGTGAATTAGGAACTCTAAATTGACCATAAGTGTGTGCATGAGAGAGTGAATGGTTGTCTGTCTTAAATATATAAACTGGCTGACTGGATAAACTGGCGACTGGCAACAGGGTGTCACTCTGCCTCCGCCCTGTGAAAGCTGGGAGAAGCTCCAGCAGACCCCCGCGACCCTGAGCCCAGGAAGAAGCGGCTATTGAAAATGCATGGATGGATTTATATTGGCGTAAAAGGCTTCTGTGAAATCCGCTGAAAGATCGACCTGGCTGGCAACCTGTTAGCGCCGGCTCGCTGCTCGGCGCTGCAGGTAGAGAATAAAAGAGTCGCCGCGCGCACGCAGGATTACAATCGGAGGCGGGAGGCGGTCGACGGCGCGTGTCGAGGAGTGGGGGGGGATCCTGGAGGAGATGATTGTTTTTACGCTGCACTTTGCGTGCCATAAAAGCCAATTTAACATTACAGTGATAACACAGCCGACTAATAATTATCTCCTCGGATAAAGGTCAGCGAGTCGACTCATGAATTATTCGCGGGGGCCGCCCGCTGTTTGTGCAGAGGTGGTTCAAATGAAAGCGGGGCAAGCATGAGATAAAGAGTTTGTTTTGTTACGTTGCCCCCCCCCCCCAATCCTCCTCCTCCACCCCCCCCCCCTCTGCCGAGCTGAACTTTATTTAATTTTTGCTGTTAATTATGTGCCTGAAAAAAAAGTGCCAGTTGCAGTGTTGTCGCATCCACCGAGACAAAATGTGTTGTCATGACAATAGGCGGCAAAAAAACCAGTTCTCACACGTGCGCAAACACACACACACACACACACACACACACACACACACACACACACACACATTTATTTATCACTCAGTGACTTGGGAAGCCACTTGGTGCTCAGCAGCATCCTTCCATTCACAGCATCCCAAATATCAAAAGACTAGTTAGTTAGTGTGTGTGTGTGTGTGTGTGTGTGTGTGAGAGAGAGAGAGAGAGAGAGAGAGAGAGCACTTGAATGAGTTAAGTGACTGGCAAATTATGTAAGGGGCTGTGGGATGATTCTGTTTCTCTTGCACAGTTGTCTTTTTTCCTGATTGCTGCAGTTGGCGAGAAGCCAATTTACAAAAAAAGTAACACACACACTGAAACACACCAAAAAACACTCTCTCTCTCTCTCTCTCGTTTTTTTTTTTCACTTTTCACGCAGTCTTCCTCCTCCTCCTCCTCCTCTACCTTTGTGTCCTGGCTTTTCAGCAATTTTCGACTCTGCCTCTTTCCCCAGCTCTATTTCTATCTTCACCTCTATCGCAAACACAAACACACACACACACACACACACACACACACACACACACACACACACAGATGCCCACCCCTTCATACACCCCACCCCAAACACTCTTGCTCTCACAAAGCCGTTTCATCGTCGGTTACAGTGGTGAGTAATCTCCTTTGGCTACTGACGCCACCGCCGCCGCCGCCGCCGCTATAATGGCGCCGACTCCGTCCTCCCTCTCCGCCGTAATTACGCTGCTGACGCTGCATTAACGCAGTAAATATCCTCCAAATTAGACAAAGCGGCTGCGCAGTCGGGCTGACGTATCGGTCGGTGAAGTGCGGAGCCGCCGTCCTGGTTCACACCTGGTTCATCCTGTCGCTCCCCTCCTTGATGTCACGGCCCGGGGTTGCTGCCAGTACCCCCCCCCTCCTCTGCGGGGAGGAGGCGGGCCTTCCTTCCTCCCCGGCATGCAACCTGATTCCTGGGTTGCAAGCGGGCGCTGCTGGCGGGACGGCAAACCCAGAATGCACCCTCCTCCTCCACCACCACACCCCGCTCCTCACCTCACCTCACCTCACCCCCCCCCCCCCCCCCACCTCACCTCCTACCCCCTCCCAAAAAAAAAAACAGACCAAAACAAAACACCTTTTTCCAAACCGACGCGACGCTGACGTGAACCCGCTCGACGTGTCGCCGGCGGCTCGCAGGCTGTATGGCCGCCTTTGTGTTGTTGTTGTGTTTATACGAGTGCGCCACTCACTCACACCGCACTCACACCCGCGCTCACACCCGCGCTCGCGTCTCTCCTTTCCTGCCGCTCCGCCTCCCTGACTCACTCACACAACTATGCAAGCAACTATGGCTCAGTCACCTAATTGATTCCAGACTTTCCCCTCTTCCCTCCAGCAGTTTCTCCGTCGCTCCTCCTCCTCCTCCTCTTCCTCCCATCCTCCCCCCTCTCCGTCACCCCCTCTCTGGCCGACTCCCCGGCTGACATACGAGCTCCCAGAGCTTGTTAATGCAAACATGTCGGCATCAGTGTGGCTCTTAAACTTCTTGAGGAGGCTCTTGCTAGAAGTGCACTCTCTGGACGCCTGCAGCGTTCTCTCTCTTTTTTTTGCACCTGGATTTGATAATCAGTCTCCCAGTGTTCAAGACTTTTCACACAAGTCGTAAATCTCGCCATGTAGGGCCGAGACACGCGAGGAGTGAGTCATCTGAACCTCTGGTTTATAGGTGATACAGAAGAAAATGAAACCAGTAAAATAAAGAAACTGCAGCAGCTGTTCAGTTTGAACGCTTCTTGTTCGGCGCTGCGCTGTTTCGCGGAAAGCGCCGAGGTTACTGCGGCGTTCTCGCCGAGAAGTTTTTTTTATTTTTTTTTTGTTCTTTCTTTCACGATGTGCTGTCACAAGATCTGGAGCGTGAGGTCGTCTGTCACATGAAGTGGCGACGTCGGGCTAAAGGATGAACGGCGGAGAGACTCTGTGATCGAAGTCCAAGCCGCCCTGTGCTGAAGCTGCCTCTTAGGGCACGCTGAGCCGGTTCAGTGTGCACGTGGATAAGCGTTCAAGGAAGCAAAAGTAAAAGTAAACATTTTCCAAAAGTGCCAGAAATTTCTAGTCTGACGCAAACTTGCAATTGTAAAAGTAGCAAAAGTAAGGAACGTGTGAAGCATTTTCCTACTTTTCCCCTCTAATTTTTTCCATGAAGAACAAAATTAAAATGTGTAAAAATCATGTAAAACTCTGCAGGGATTCCACCTAAGAACAAATCTGACCTTGTTTTAGTCGATCCGTTAATTTAAAAAAACCCAACCAATTACTTGCAAACCGCGCCGTCCTTCGAGTCTCGTGCATTTCGTGTCGTCCGCGCTCGAATGTCGGAAGCCCTCTGAGCGTGCACGTCACAATAACGCGTCTCTAAATCATGTACGAACGCACAGAGTTTGCATTCATCCGGAGGCCGCCGAGGCACAGAGTCACATGTCCCGTCCACCACCGTCGGGTGCTAGTCGCTGTTAAAATTGACCTGGCCTGACCTTCAATTCTTTTGTCCGCGCGGGAAGAATCTTTTACCATCAGCCCCGGCTGCTTGACGCTCAAGTGACCGAACAGATGAGAGTGAGAGTGAGAGTGAGAGTGAGAGTGAGAGGTCTCGGGGAAGACGACCCTGCTAACAACTGGCTGCAGTTACATAAGCCCACCGTGCTGTTTCAAATTAAAGAGATGCTGTGGGAGTGGAGGGGGGGGGGGACGCTGCGTAGCTCAAAAAGCTCCGTGTTCGCCCTGGTCTTTAAGAATCGGCGACGTCGTACGGACGCTGGGTCCCCGTGGAACCGTGGGCGGAGCCGCTCGGCCCGGAGCTCCAGCTGTCGGCGGGAAACAGCGGAACCTTGTTTGGCCTCTGCAGGAGATAATAAACAGAGCCGTTACAGTTTAACAGCGGCAATCCGGCGGTTATCGTCGTCTCTCATCGAGCGGCGGCGAGACGCAGGTCGGGATGCCTGGAATGTGTTGCGGTAAATCCGGGATTTGCTGTGCCGCCTGACAGCATGTCCCCCCGTTTTTTTTCTTCTCTCCCTCCTTCGTCTTCTTCACTGTTTTCCGACAGTTCCTGAAAATCATCTCCTTCTGGAGAGGCGGCCGCAACGGCGGCACACAGTTTGAGCACTTCTGGTCTCGACAGCAGAAATATTTGTTTTAAAGCTTTGTTGATATTTGATGGCAACGCTAATGAGATTTTACACGTATTGATCTGAAGTTTTTTTTTTTTTTTAAAAAAGCAATATTTATTCTGAGGCGTAAAAACTGAGGGGGAAATGTCGGGTAGATGAGAACCTGTCACCTCCACCAGCACCACCACTTACAACCACCACTTACAACCACCAGTACAGGCGCCGCCGCCTTCACACTGTGAGACTGTAGGAAAATTGCTCAGTGTCTAAAAAAATCCTAAAAATGTCCAGAGGACTTGATGTGGGTGAATAGGAAAAAAGAGAAATCCTCCTGCAGTCTCTCCGACCAAAAGTA
Source organism: Nelusetta ayraudi (assembly GCF_046127955.1). NCBI lineage: Eukaryota > Metazoa > Chordata > Actinopteri > Tetraodontiformes > Monacanthidae > Nelusetta > Nelusetta ayraudi. Next base: position 2,165,864 of record NW_027466133.1, on the reverse strand, counting down.
TTTTTGCGATCCATTGATGATCTTTGAAGTTTCTGATCCGCAGAACCCGCAGAGATTAAACACGCTAGTGTTTGCCTGCAGACGCCCCCAAAAATAGAACAAAGGCCAAAGAAATTGGAAGCAGCTCTATTTATTTTTTATTTTTTTAAGTAAGAAAAAAAAAAAAAAAAAAAAGGAAAGGCGGAGCACAAGTGTATTTCCAGTTTAAAGGTGTATTTTGTCAGGCTTGCGAGATGAATACATTCAGGTTAGGCGTTTTGTTTTTTTCCCCCTTTTCCCTTTTTGACCAAATTGATTTCGCGGGGCACCTGGCTGCACTGCGTTCGCTCAATATTATTGACATCTTGCCCTCATTAAGGCCCAGTAAAAAGACAGCGAGCAGGCGGCAGAAGCTGGCTGGCTGGCGGCTGCGAGCGACTCGTGTTTCCCTTCACCTTCCCACCGCCTCCTCTGACGCCGTCGCACCGCCGCAGACGCCGGCGACGGGCATCAGCAGGAGGAAATGATCTCGCTGAGCGGATTGACAGGCAGCCGAGGTGCAGCAGGTCAGAGAGGCATCAGGGAGTCACTCCCGGTCCGCATCAGTCTGGTGGCAGAAGAAGTGGCCGTGTCATGTATCATGTTACTTCAGCATCGCCGCTGAAAAAATGTGGAACGCTGCTGCTGTGGCTCCAGTAGCAAAATCTGCACATAATAGACTAGAATGAACTTGTATTAGTCCAGCATGGGGGAAATTGGATATATTAATGTCTCATTCACTATAATAATAATAATAATAATAATAATAATAATAATTAGTGCTAAGTATTATTATTTTACTCTACCACTCTATGGCTGCTGTGATTATTAACTTTAATTGTGTAAAAGCTTTTGCCCACCATTAAAATTGCTCTCCACCACAATCATCTGATGGAAAAGTAGCAGCACAACCTCATAAACAGTTTAACAGCACTGATTCTGATGCTGCTTCTTGATTTGAAACCACTTTTTTTCCTCATTCTTATTTTATTTTATTTTTTACGATTGAATTGAAAACACCTCGTTCAAAGTCGATTCAAAAGCTGCTCGTCAAACCGCCCTGTTTTTTTTTGTTGTTTTTGTGCGTGTGCGTGTGCGTGTGCGTGTGCGTGTGCGTGTGCGTGTGCGTGTGCGTGTGCGTGTGTGTGATCATTTTCTCGGAAGGAAACAGCTCTCCTTTTCTTTGTCTTTTTCTGCACGTTTGCGTCAAACAGACCGCAGGCGCAGCAGTCAGACAACAGTCGGGCTTCTGGAGCTAATTAGTTAAGTGGCGTTGAGGTTGCACACAACATTGCACGTGCACAGCACTGAAAAAAAGGCAGGGTGGGGAGGGGGGAGAATAAAAAAAACACAAACACACAAGCTGTGATGCTGCAGGGGCGCAAAAAAAAACAAACAACTGGACGCCAAGACGCCCAGTGCCATTGATCCGACGGCGAGACAGGAAGTGCGCGCGAGGGAGAGAGAGAGGAGAGAGAGAGAGAGAGGGAGGGAGGGAGACAGGGGTCATCGTGCGCGAGACGGAGCTCCTGTCGCACCTCGACTCCGACTCCCCCCCCGGATCAATACCGTCTTTGTGGCAGTGCTGGCGCACCATTGTTGCTTGTCCAAAGGTCGCTGTATAGTGGCGCGTGAGATGGAGCGAGCGCAAGGAAGAAGGCGGAGGGGTGCTGTTGGTGTTTCTGCTGCTGCTGCTGTTGATGACGGTGGTGGTGGCGAACCAGTCGTCCCGTCAGGTTGAGGCAGCCGTCCGGCCGAGGGAGGAGGAGGAGAGGGAGACGGAGGCGGGATTGAAAGACGCAGGAAGAGTCGAGGACGGACGGACGGAAAATGTGCAGAGTGGCGGCGACCCAGTTCAATCACTGCGCGTTTGTGTTCGGGGTGGTGGCGGTGGCGCGGCACTTTAAGATGCACTGAGGCACCGGGGAGGGCACACGCACGCACGCACACACACACACACACACACACACACACACACACACACACACACACAGGAGTCGTTTGGAATTGTTGTGATAACACACGCTGCATTGATGCGCGCCGCACACACACACACACACACACACACACACACACGCACACACACACACGCACACACACACACACACACACACACACACACAATGGGTCGCGTCCCCAAATGGTGCAAGAGTCCCCCAGTGGACGACAGTGCGGCGCAATAATTACTGTGCGGTGCAGCTAATCTGGACACGGACATCCTTCTCCCGGATTCCTGTTTATTGCACTTGCCAGAAGTGTTGTTTTCTTCCTCCTCCTCCTCTTCCTCCTCTTCTTCTACTACCCTTTTTAAAAAACGGTAGATTGCAAACAGACTGCCGAGGGGACAGTTTGTCACACAAAAACCCAAAAGCACGCCATAGTTTTCGTTCCTAATTAAAAAGAAATAAATAAATAAAAAAATAAAAACGTACCTCTGAGAACAGGCACACTAACAGTGGCTGGCTAGCATTCGCTAAATGGCACCTTGCCTTTGCGTGACCCTGTTTACAGCGCGGAGGCACTCTAGTCTGTGCACTCTCAGGCACCATTCAAAGTTGTCGCAAACTGGAGGAAATAGCAGAGTTGTTAATTATTTACGGGTTCTTTGCAGCTGAATTATATTTATTCGACTTGGACATAAATAATTGATCGAACGAGATATTTAACAGCAGTTTAGTTGTTTTACTGAAAAATAGTGACCATTATAATTATTCCCACTGTTTTGTGCAAATATGTTTATTTCTGTCTGGTGCGTTATTATTTTCTCTCAGACATTGTCCCTTTTCCCATTCCTTTTTGTTTTTTTTTGAAGATGAACGCGACGCTCTTTAAATCTGGGTGGAGGAATAAAAAGATGAGCTTCTGCTGTAATCTAATTGTGGGACAAATACACCCAGTTCCTTATGGATCTTTTCCGGCGTGGTGCCTGTGCTCTCCTTGTAGCTCCGGCTGTGATGAATGATGGATCAGGATGCTTTAAAGCCGTATTGCACTTAGGCCTGCATTTAGTGTCTACAGCACACTTTTCCCCTGGGCCGTTTGTGTTCCTCCTCTGATTAACAGGCACTGCAGGCCCAAAGCAGGGAGCTTACAGACCGGCTGGCTGGCTGTGGGTGACTTTCATGAGTGTAGGATTTGTTCTTTTTTGTTTTTTGTTTTTTGCATCCTACAGCTGTACCAGACACCACTGCACTTTTTTATGCATTGCATTAGTTGTTTTTTCCCCCACCACATGGACGATTAATCAGGTGGGGTTTTTTTTTGCATTTCACTCAGCAACGGCTGATGTCTGCGCTCGACAAATGGCCCCTAATGTCTGCAAGTGTTTGCAAAAAAAAAATGTGATTGTTCTAAAGTCCTGTGCACATTTGCTCAAAAACAGAACAGACGTGGCATGCATTTTTTTTTCGCATCCAAGTTTATTTAATAAATATCCATTAAGCCTTTGTGTATTAATAATATCTATCTTTCTTATTACATTTTTGAGTCGATATCGGAGTCGACAAACCCACGACATTCTGTTTGAGTTCACAGCCTGTTTTCTGTCTCTGGAGTGTGTGCGTCCCGTCGTCTCCATATGCACGAGCCTGCACCGTCTCAAGGAGAGAATTTGTCAGCGGATGTGTTGACATGCTGTTCTACAACTAAAATACACATATGCATAGGGCAGAATCCGGTGTGTTTGCACCTGCATTTTTTTTTTTTTAAAGTAGCTGCAAACGTGGAAAAAGTTTCCTTTTTTTGTGGAATCCTGCCTGTGTGGGGGGGGTGGGGGGGGTGTGTGGGGGGGTGTTGTCCTGTTGACTTTTACTGTAGGGGTGGGACTAAGCAGGAGGAGTGTGTGACACAGTTTTTCAGAAGGGTCAGGGGGTCAAGGATTCTGCTGTTGTGTGTGTGGAGTGGGGGGTGGGGGTGGGGGGGTGGGGGTCACGTGGCAGAAAATTTGGTCCTTTTTTTCCCCCCACCGGTAAAAAGGAGGAGGAGGAGGAGGAGAGATGGAAGAGACGTGGGGAAGGTGAGAGCTAATGAGCTGGATTTTTTTTTGCTGGAGACTTGGCATTCTGCTGGTGGTGCTCGCCGCACCCCCCCACCCCCGACGCGCGCACACACACACACACACACACACACACACACACCTCTCTGTGGAGGAGCTGGCGAGAGCGAGCTTCCTGTCTGAGCCCTGAAGCAGGAGTAAATGAGGGAGGGGGGAGGAGGGGGTGGCGGGGGGTGTTGGGGGTAATGGAACAGAGGAAGGAGCAGGGGCTGGGAGATGGGGAGGGGTATGGGGGGGATGGAGGTAGAGGGGGGGGGGGGGACCAGCGTTGAAACCGAATGCCAGGGCGCCATGTTCTCACCGCCAGCGTTTCCATGGTTACAGGGTAATTCTGGCGAGTAAGGAAAATTTCATTCAGCGTGGTGCGAGGAGAGAAGGAGAAGGAGGAGGAGGAGGAGAAGACGGCGGAATTAGTGGTGGTGGTGGTGGTGGTTATCAACAGCAGGAGAAGGTGGGGGGAGACAAAGGAAGGAGTCGTGTCGGTGTTGGGAGGCAGCAGCAGCAGCAGCAGGAAAGAGGAAACCTCCGCCGGGCTCCGTGTGCCACCCATCCCCCAGGCGATCTGCCGCTGCCTCTCACTGCTCTCTCTCCGTCTTCTTCTTCCCCTCCTCCTCCCTCCCTCCCTCCCTCCCTCCACCACCGCCCCCTCCCCCTCCTCCTCCTCCTCCTCCTCCTCCTCCTCCTAGTGTATTTCTGTGATGCCTGGTTTGTTTGCCGCCACCCTATAAGCAAACACTACACCCACCCACAAGCCTCCAGTTCCTGCAGAAGCCCTGCAGGTAGAAGGCGAAGAACAAAGAGAAACACTGTTTTCTCGCCGGCCTCTGTGTGTGCGCGTACGCGCATGCGCGCGCGCTTGCACGTGTTGCCATGCGCTCTTGTTTTTGGAAAGGATGGCGAAGCGGTGGCGAGAAAAGGGGAGAGGGAGGAGGGAGAGGGGGTAGGAGGAGGGACGGGGGGGTCGGGGGGGGGGGGGGGGCAGGTGCCGGCTGGGTCGCCGGGTTAAAGAAATCGCATATGACGCAGGCGAAGCGGGCGCTGACACGTCACAGGCTCCTCCGTCTCAAGTGCAGCCGGCCACACATGCATGCAAACACACCTGCACGCACACACACACACACACACACACACACACACACACTACAGACCAAAAAATAAATAAACAATAATAATAAGAAGAAGAAGAAGAAGAACATAAGATAAACAAATAAAATAAAATGAGCTGAGTTTCAGCTCTGGCTTGCACAAGCCAGAGCAGGCAGACGTGTGTGTGCCTCCTCCTCCTCCTCCCCCTCCTCCTCTTCCTCCTCAGCTAACTGAGGTTGACAACTGCATGGCGTTTGACTGGGCTGTCGCTGCAGCCAACCTGACAGCTGCACAATCCGAGCACCTTCTGCACACGCGCGTGCACGCAGGAAGGGAAGGCAGGCTGCCTTATCTGCCCTGATATGACGTGCAGGTTTTTTGCATCGGCACATGCTGTGTTGTTTTGACACAAACGGCGCACGCACTTAAATGTTCTGCTTATTATCCTCAAGCTGGTTTGTGCAGCTGTTTTTACCCGCTTTTTTTTTTTTTTCCCTTTGGTTGCCTTTAAAAGCCCGATGCGCAGCATGCAAAGTGTGTATTTGGCACAACATGCGTGTCCTAGAAAATGAGGCGGGAGAAACAAGTAACTGTTTTCATTCACTGTATTTATGTCTTTATTTTTACATTAGGAGGGGTTCAAATCACTAGATGCAACTGAACCTTTCCCACTGGGCCTTTAAAGGTCTAATGTGTTTTTTAATTAAAAAAAAAAACCAAACAAACAATTGTTAAAGTCACTGAAAATAGAAAACTTGTGCTTTCTTACCACTGGATGCTGCAGAATTCTCCACACTGGACTTGTAAAGACCATCAGACTATGAAATATGAAAGTGTTTGATGATTTGTTTTCCTTGTCTTTCAGTGGCGGAGGAGGGGCTGTGGGAGTGCGGGCTGTCCTACGAGTGCCGGACCCTCCTGTTCAAGGCCATACACAACCTGCTGGAGAGGTAAAAAGCGCTGTGATGTTACAAGAGGCAGAAGATAGTGTCTAAATAAAATATAGCGCCCTCTAGGCAGTGGCTCCCTGCGGACGGAGCTGAGGGGCATAACAGGCGTAACGGATCATAAAATAAACACAATAAAAAAAGAAACCTCAAGAAACCGAAACAATTCAAATGAACCTGTTGCTGTTTATAAGTATTTTTTTTATTTATTATTTTTAATTTCCGAGTTGCTCTTTTTAATAATGAACAGCAAAACATCTTAAACACAAAGAAAGTCGATTAGAAAAGGTTCAGCTAAGTAAAAATAAAATCCCTCGCAGTGAAATCTGAGTGAAAAAATTACATATAAGTATTGGTTTTGTTTACCAAACTAGACGCCAGTCGTGTGTTTGTTTTTTTAAATTGCGAGGAAAGTAACTCAACTTCCCTCCCTCCCTCCCCCTTTTTTTAAGCATTAAAAATCCCCAGTAATTAAAAGCTTTGGCCAAAAATGTGACTTCATAATTACGGCCTCTCCGGCGGGCCTGCGTGACATTCTGCGTGAGTGACTCATCGTCGGGGTGAAGCACTTTTTTTCTTCCTGCCGTGTTGACTAGCGGCTCTGGTTTTGTTCCGGCAGCTTCACCTTAATGAAACCACGATCTGTGTTGCTGAATCACTTTGCCAGGAGCAGCCGAAGCTCCCCGCTCCTGACTCAGAGCCATCTGTTAAATGAAGCAGCACATATTTGCTCTCCATTAAGTGAAGCATCAGCGATCATCATGGGGGGGTGGGGGGGGGTTTGGAATTAACCTTCCCATTACCTTGAAACGAAAACTCCTTTATGCGGCTTCGCCGTTTCACCCGCGAGCCGGGAGTTTGAAAAAAATAAAATAAAGGTCTTTTCCCTCTTTTGTGTTTTGATTTGCGTCGCCGATGTTTTAATTATCGTCTAGAGTAAATGTTGATCAGTGGGGAATCTTGCCCTGAAACAAACACATATTTCACTGCTTATGTCAAAAAAAAAAAGGCGACGCCCCAAATGTGGGCGGCTGGTTTGGCGACTGGATTAGCGGAGTGGAAGCGGGAGCGTAGCTCGCTCCTCGCCCTCGTTTTGCATAACTTCAGGCCTCAGCGCAACTGCAACAAGTTGCTTTTAGTTGCTTAACCTCTCTGTCAACATTTCAGCGGCCGATCAGTGGCGCATGCAGCTGTTTACGTTGAGATAAACCTAACTAACCCAAGTGCGCCATCGAGAGAAAAGTGCCAATTACGGTCCCTGAATATTCGAGCTTCAAAGCTTCTCTCTCTCTCTCTCTCTCTCTCTCTCTCTCTCTCTCTCTCTCTCTCTCTCTCTCCCCCCCCCTGTTTGCTGGATATCAAAACCAGAGATTTTGTGCTTACATGCTTACAATGACAACCTAGTAGGCTCTTTAAATGACCTTAGACTCACACATAGCTGATGGAAAGATCTGAAACATGTCTCCTCTGTGTTCTTTGTTAACTGAAACACAACATTGCAGTTTTTTCTGCCTCAAATTGAAAGTTTCCAAATAAATTTGTGTGATTTGCTGACATTGTGGGCAGGCAGCCAAAGTTTTCCCATCTTTCTGCAGTCCAGCTGGGGGCGCTCTGTTAATGAAAAGAGTCTCATTCCCCACATTGCATGTCGATGAGTCACGGAAATGATTTTGAATTTTTGATTTTAGGCGAGATAAATGACACAGTTGCCCTTTTAAAGTGCCTTTAAAAAGACTTTGTTGAGTGACTATTTTTTGAGGTCTGAAACTCTTTAACACTCACACACACACTCACACTCACAGCCTTTAATTAATATTGTGTGTGTCAAAGTTAAAGGGAATGAGCTGTTGTGTAATAAGCAGCCAAGGTCACTTTAAAAAGACATGGGGGTAAAAACATGCACCAAAGATGGTCGAGCTGCCGGCGGAAAGCCTTGGAAAGCTTCACTTGGCCGGTCATTCTTGGTGAGATCATGGTGTAATTCCTCGAGTGGGACAGAGGGATCCAGGGAGGTATTTCCTGGCACCTGCTCACGGGGGAGACGAGTCAAAGTTCTGATTTTTGTCTCTTAAAGGAGGTGTAGGAACGTCGGCCGAGGAGCCCAAATAGGGAGCCGCGATATCTCTGAACACTGCATGAGATCAAATACAAATCAAAATATTTTGTTTTTTGTTTTTTCCTGATGGGATAAACATGAAGGTTAGATAGCCACATATTGGATTCTGTGCCTTGCAAAAATTGTTCTATAATTTTCCTTTTTACAAATAGCGCCGCCGCCTGTAAAACTCACACGGCGTCTCCAGTGGCGACCGCTGGACTGTTTGTCAGCGGAAGGAATCTGCCGGCCAATTGAAGAAAAGCGACCACTAAACAACTTGAAAAAAGCAACGGAAGTCCTCTAAACATTGACAAACTGTTTATCCTTTGTTGCCACTCGCAGTTCATCCGGCATCTGAAATAGAAATATGGCCATAGATTACAAAAAAAAAAGAAGTGTTATAGCTGTACACGCAAACAAAGCTGTTAGCAACCCAAGCCAGCGGCGGCGTTTGGGATGCTTGTTTTGTGATCCTGTTCGTGTTCATTAATATCCGCCTGCTGGCTGTCTCTCCTGCTCCTCCAGATGTTTGATGGATAAAGGCTTTCTGAGGATCGGGAAGTGGTTCTTCAAGCCGCAGGATCTGGAGGAGAAGTCCCTGGGCAGCAGGTCAGTGCACGTGTCTCATGTTTCGGCGGAAGCCCCAGGACGAGACGCACCGCGCTCGCACCGCGCTCACATGCCTCCGAGCTCGACGCTCTCGCTACCGTTTGGGGGAGACGCTGCTCCTCTGATAGCCGACAAATAACCAGGAAAACATTTTTTGATTAATCTGAAATTGAGAAAGATTTCTGCATTCATACCTGAGCTGTGTGCTTTTTTTTTTCTTTTTTTTTATGTGTATCGCTAACGTCATGCTGACGTCCTGACTCACATCGCACTGTGGACTGATTGTGCTGACAGTGAGAGGAAGACGAAACGCAGGGCAAAACAATATTGATTGACTTGAAAACTGCTCCTACTTAGGTTTTTTGTTGGCACATGCATGAATGTTTCCTACTATTATAATTGTGATAACTGATAAGGGCTCTGGTTGTAATGTGTTTCCCTTGTTGTGAGTTGACACCATGGGATGATGTTTTATTTTGTTTTGTAACACACATAAGGTAGTCTTGATTAAGGACTAGTCATGTTAACAATGAATCGATTATTGATTAATTGTCTATTAAGAAATGAATCGATTCAATTGAATTAAGACTGGGTTTTATTTGTTAAATGGTTTGGTGTATACCTGTATACCTAGAACAAGTAATCGATTGATAAGGTCAGTCAGTGAACGATTAATGAATGAATCAATCATTTGCATCCCTACTAAGGACATTTGTGTTATCAAATCGCATCATTTGTAGTCGATAAACAGACACTCAACATACTCAAAAAACCAACAGAAAATCCTCTAAAGCCTAAAAAAATGCTTCACCTGTTGCCTTACGCTGTCACCTCTGATGGAACGACTGTGACACTGTCTCACACACACACACACACACACACACACACAAAGGGCTGTGCAGCAGAGGTCTGGAAGATGCGGTGAAAGGTGAGAGCCTCGCAGTGTCGAGCTTTCCCCCGGCTGAGAGGGAGGCTGGCTGGCTGGCTGGCTGGCTGGCTGGCTGGCTTTGTGCGTGTGAGTGTGCGAGCGTGCGTGCGTGTGTCACGCTGTGCGAGTGCATCGGCAGTGTGTGGAGACAGACTGAACGGGAGTCGGCGGAGGGCCGGGGGTGTGATGACAGCAGCTCAACTTGTTGCCTCAGCTTGGCTCTCGCCCGCTCAGCCTGTCCTCTTCCGCCAGGGCGATGAAGCAACATTCCTCACATCTCTGACGCGCCGCCGCTCCGATGCTAAGTATCCCATTTAAGCGCCTCCTTGGAAACCACTTAACTGTCAAATGGCTCATTTTAGATGTTTTCGCTTTGAGGCAGACAACACGCGGGTGCTGTCCCGGTGTCGGCGGTGAACTTTTCCTGCGCTGCAAGGCGGCTAATTGGCTCGCCATTTGAGGCGCGGCGCCGATTGAGAGACGAGCGGCAAAGTCGGGGGAGGTTGTGCTGACTTGGCTGCGACGCCTGGCCCTTCCCACGATGCACCTGAGCCCGTTTAGGTGTTTTCCGGTAAAAAGCCCGACGTGACCGCGAGCTCAGTCAGGAATGAAACACAACACGTGCGAGCAATAGAGAGCGCAAAGTGGAATGATAGTAATGCTGGGCTGCTGAGGCAACTTTGCTCTCCGTTTATTGAGACATTAAATATTTGATGCAAAATTCAATTTACTCCTGTTTGCTCATTAGACGAATTGCCACCTCGGTTCTATTTGTTCAACTCCTCGGCTTTGAGAAAAGTCCATCCTCTACTGCTTCTGTTTGATCCACTAAAAAAAAAAAAAAAAAGCCTGTGCAACTCGGAGACATCACCCCTTTGTGATGTCACAGACGGAGGCAGTGCCGCTCCCAGATTTGTCAGGTTGCTTGTTTATTTTCTCCTCCTCAAACACTTCAGAGGTGCAACAAAGCATCACTTTTAGCACGACGCTAGAGCCCAGCATTTTGTTGCAGCAGGCTGTAAACAGAGGGCTAACACTGATATTAATGGTGTTTTTTTTTTTTGTTGCATGATAATTGTGTGAGGACGCTCCGTTGGAATAGGGAAGAAAGCAGACGCGAGAACGGGTATAATGTGGGACCTTTAATGTTGAACTGAATTATTCACAGCGTTTGATTTAATCGTTCGTTCAGCAGACTCGAAGATTCTCTTGCGCGAGGATCCGCTCTTTGATCTTTTGCCGTTTTTTTTTTTTTTCTTCCCTCAACTCATGCACTTGTATTTCATGTTTTGTCCCCCTAAACATCCAACACACAAACATTGCAGTGCCCTCCGTGTTAAACTGGGGCGGCCACAGAAAGGAAACCCAATGCTTCACAGGTCCGCCGTCAGCGGGCGACACAACCGTAACGCTTCCAAGTCGACCCAGACGGCGCTCGCTCGCTCGCTCACTCGCTCCCCCTCCCTCTCCCTCTCTCGCTCTCTCCATCTCTCTTTGTTTCTCAACCTTGTCCTGATATTTGGCTGTAACAGTGGCGTGGCAGGAGGTCTAATGATTGTCCGCGTCACCGCTTCTTCCTGTCCCGGGTTGAGACGTCGGCTCCAGACTGCCTCTGTATCTTTGTCGGGAATAATTGGGCACATTAACTTGTTTGATGAGTGGAAGTCACTCATTAACTTCCCCGCAGAAAAGGACTAAGACTATTAATTAAAGCCAAGAGAGGGGAAAGAGGAGCGGGCTGCAGTCATATAGCTATTACTAGGAAGATGTGGCTGCACTGAGGTCTCTGTCTGTCTGTCTGTGTGTGTGTGTATGTGTGTGTGTGCGCGCCTTTGTGTATGCATATAGACACTCTGACGTTTCGGCTTAGCCGGCGAGTGCGTGCACAGATTTAAATGTCTGCGTCTCTTTAGTGACTTCCCCTCATTTGACAGCTCCGTGTGAATATGTTGTCAGCTGCTACGCCCCCTGCTGAGCCAATCCTGCCTCGCCGGCTCTGTGAATTATTAAACATCCTGGAAGGAAAAAGGGGGGCAAGAAAAAAATATAAAAAATAAAAAAAAGGAGCTGTAGAGGGAACCAGTCGTCCGACGTGTAAAGGAGAAAACTCGCGGCAATGATATGTGTTTTAAAAAGGAGAGAGAGAGTGTAAGAAATGCCGCAAACGCTGCCGCGGCGGCTGTGTGTGCTGCCTGCTGCAGACGTGACTGTTGCATGTATCACATGGTGTGAACGAACCGTGACTGTTTCTTTCTTCCCACATGTCTCCGCAGCTTGCTGCCGGCACACATGCAAACACACAAGCCGTCCCAAATTTCCCTACACTCGCGCACACACATACACAAACACACACACAATCCCTTGTTCCCAGAATAGCAACAGCCTCGCCTCGGCACTCTTGACAGTACGAGCCTTTGCGAGAACCCACCCCCCCCCCTCCCCCCTGCTGCCCCCTCAACATCAGTGTTTTCCCGCCACGGCGGCGATGTTGGGTGCCAGGTGCCGCACGCTGACCTCCCGCCTCAGCCGCAAAAAAAACACCTCCTTTGTCTCCTCCTTGCCGACGCGGCCCTCGGCCAACAGGGGGCGCCGCGGCGCAGAACAGAAACGCGCTTTGCCGCCGCCGGCCGTGCCAACCCCCGTGTTGTGGCACCGCTGTCTTTGTTAGACTTATGTGGGGTTTTGTCGTGCGTCTCTCTCTCTCTCTCTCTCTCTCTCTGCCACTGTGTGTGTGTGTGTGTGTGTGTGTGTGTGTGTGTGTGTGTGTGGGCATAGAGGAGAGGGGAGGGGCTGCATGTGTGTGTGGGTCTAGGATGGGGTGTGGGGGGGTGGCACGGTAAGGATTGGCACATCCAGGACATATTGGAACCCGCCCTCCTCCTCCTCCTCCTCCTCCTCCTCCTCCCCTTCCCCCTCCCCCCTCACCCAGCTCATCTCTCCCTCCCTCTCCCTATCCCTCTCTCTCTCCCTCCCTCTCTCTCAGCAACAACACCGGCGCTCTCCTTTGTGTCTGAATGGGAGGGAAAAAAGCACTCTGGGTTGGTAGCGGATTGCATCAGACGCCGAGGGGGAGCTCGGAGGAGGAGGAGGAGGAGGAGATGGGGGGAGGTGGAGAGAGAGAGAGAGTGACAGGGATACAGAGGAGAGAGAGTGAGGCGGGGGGGCGGGGGGGCTCGGCGTGTGCGGCGGGGAGGTGGGGATCAGAGAAGGTGGGGGGTCATAAATTAATCATGGCTATAGACGGCTCAATGGATGTGTCGGAGTCCGTCTCTCTCTCATTAGCTCGCTGGGCCCCCGTGCATGCCAAGTGATGCTCGTTGCCGTCTCATTTGCATCGACGAGACGCGCAGCCGGCGCAGCCGGCGCAGCCGCCACCGCCGCCGCCGCCGCCGCCGCGCACGTGGGCGCCGCCGCTGTTCGGCCGCAGCTGAAGTTGCTGCAGCGCCTCCTCTTCGCACCCGGCCGTCGTGTGAAAGGACTTCATTGTTTCTTTCTGTTGTTGTTGTTGTTTTCTTCCCGGTCCACCTTGTTGTCAGATTATTGCAGCTGTTACTGTTAGCGACGAGGAGAAAAAGCTCGGCAGGAGTCGAGACTGTCGGCGAATGGAAACACCTGTCACGGCTGAAGCGTTTGTGTGTTTTTAGCGGCTGATTGAAGCCTCAGTGTTCACAGAGCAGTTTACTGTATTGGTTATTTTATTAAAAAAAAACACTGTGTCTGCTGCCGCTGCACACTTTTGCACTCCGCTGTTAACAACCGCCTCGCTCAGAGTTTTCAAATCGTTTGTCAAGAGAGCTGCAATTTTTAGCCTCCGATCTTAATTTAGAGTTCATCTTGTTGTCAGTTTGACGACTCTGCAGTGTTTGCTGCGGTGATGCGGCTTTTTTTTATTTATTTTTTTTTACTTTTGTTAAAGGCCCAGTGGGGAGATCGGAATTGTTGCTGTTTTCGTCAAGTGCCAGAAATGAGGCACTTTCACTGCCTCGTCTTAATTAACCTGGGATTCTAAAGACCCAGCGTGGAGGGTGCAGCGCCACCTAATAGCCAGGCCACTTGCAAGCCAATGTGAATTTGGATATCGTTTTTCCTTTGACTGGCTCCTTGCAGGGTGGATCTGCTCCTTCTCTCTAAATATACCGTCTTATTATTATTCGCAAATGAAAACACAGCAGTTATTTTATGACTTTAATCTTTAAACGGCCATTTCATGCCAAGAGGATCTCTTTAAAAGTTACACAGTGGGTCTTTCAGATTTTACTGGAACTCTTTGAAAGACTTATGTTTGACAGGAATCCTTTGAGTCAAACATTGTGCCTCCAATAATGTTCAAGCTTCACTAAATCGTTATTTTTTTTTATAATAGCTCATTTTTTAATCCGCCTTCATCTTTGATCGTCGCCTCTCGGCAGATTCCTCCGCAGATCGCTCATGTTGTGTCGCAGGGTTTAGTTTTCTGGACGCTCAGAGAGTCTCTAATTCAACCTAATGAGGCTTTTTTTAAAAAACAAAAAAAACCCTTTTGCTCGGATCGCAAATAAAGAACAAAAAACATGCGGTGTGGCTACGTCTCTAAGGCAACCGAGTGAAACCACAGCAAAAGACAAAAGGAGGGAAAGAGAAAAAAAAAAAGAGCACGTGGATCAATAAAGAGGACGGTGATCCATCACAGCGGCGACGTGCCAATACATCCTCTGCTCCCTCTTATTTTTTTTCATTTGGAGCCCAGATATGAAGGCGAAGGCCTGGATTCAGCAATGCAAGCTTCTACTGAGAGCTTCCACACCAACTAGCCACCTCCAGATCCTCCGGTCCAGGGTGTCTTGGAGGGCCAAAGATCCTCTTTTAATAGAAATGGAATCGTCGTTCTCTGCTTAGCAGCAGGTGTGATGAGTGGCACCTTTTTTTTTTTTTAGCCGTGGCGCGTTTTTTTTTTTTTTTTTTAATGGTAAATCCATATTAACAGCCAGAGCCGCGCCGGAGCACAAACGTTGTGAAAAAGCAACTCTGGCTGAAGGCCCTCTCACTTGGGGCTGCTGAATAATACATCAAGCCCACTACACCCCCCCCCCCCCCCCCCTCCTCGGCCGGCCTTAATGCCGGCGGTGCTGAGGGTGCGCGGGGCCGTAACGGGCGCGCGCACCTGCGACCCGAGTGCTCGAGCATGTCGGCGGCAGATTGTATTTTCCTTGCCACGGCTCGTCGTTGGGACTTTGGAGGACTTTGCAGAGCAGCGTGTAAAGTCGCTGCCCTGCAGGAACTATATCACGCGAGGGTCAACGACAGCAGGGTCGCCGCGCCTGCACTAGCTGTGAGCAGATTGTGTAGGAAGACCTCTGGAAGGGAAGCGAGGAGGAGGGGGAGATCTGATAAAAAAATAAAGTGCTGCAGAGGAAGAATTAAAGGTTACAGATTAAGGAGATTAATCTGACAGATTTGGGAGAATCTAAGGAAATGTTATCGCGACCCTCTGGCTGCACCCCCGCGTGACTGCAGGTGCTGATATCTGCACCTGGTTATCAGGTCGTGAGGCTCCCGGTGCCTCTCACGGTGGCCGCGGAGGCCCTTTGTGAGAGCGTCAGCGTGGAGGTGTGCATTTGTCTGTCGCTTTGCATCCTTTTATTTTCATTTCAAAATCTTATCTCGCATTTTTTTTTGTTTTGTTTTTCTCCCCGCTGGGTCCGACATGAGAGCGTCTCGAAAATTAAGATAAGCGGCGCTGCTGCGTGTCGCTGCTCTGCTGCACGTCGGGTCTCCATCTGGCTCCAGTTTAGCTTCAGAGGTTATTTTCTTCTTTGTTTTGTCCTTTGTGCAGAAACATGTCGTCCCCCTTGTGACATCACACAGGGCTGTGACACCCACTGGTGCCTTTTTAAAGTATCAGAAAGGTATCAAGTTATTTATTTATCTGGAAAATTCCCTTTCAAAGAGAGTGTGCTGAAACATGGGGGGGGGGGGGTCAGCTCTTTGTGATGTCACAAAGGGAACTCAGGTGAGTGAAGGTATTGGCTCCGCCCTCTGAGTCTGCCAGGTTTTGAGGAAGGTTCCAACAAAGCCTCAGTTTCAATAGGACGATTATTCCTATCATTCATGCAGCTGGCTGCAAACAGAGGGTTAATACACTGTTTTCTGGAGATGTAAAGAGCTTTTCAGGCAATTAGTCGTGCAAAGCTGCTCCACCAGAGTCCATGGATGCATAGATGCACTATGAAAATCTTAGATTGTCTTTAATGTGGGTCCTTTAATTATTTTTTTTCCTGCTCTTTGCACACATGCCGTGACGTTAGCTCTTACACTGCCGGTGCTTTTCTATACACTCATATAGAACATGCACATGCACACAAATGTGTGTGCACGCACACATACACTCACACAGAGCGGAGGGCCGTGCCTGTGTGTTCTCAGACTCTGCATTTCCCCTGATTGATTTCACCATAAAACTGTGCTCAGTAGTTGCCCATTAAAACTCTGATCTCATCGATATGTGTGCAGCAATTGCAGTGCGTGACACTGAATTATTCACCTCCTCCTCCTCCTGCTGCTCCTCCTGCACTCATCCCTGCTCTCATTGCGTACTGTATCCTTTCCTCCCTTGTCCTCCTAATTTCCTCTCCATCTTCCCCCCCCCCCCCCCTCTCTCTCTCTCTCTCTCTTATTCGTGCATTACCTCCTCCTCCTCCTCCTCCTCCTCCTCCTTTTTTCAACCTCCAGCGCTCACTCTGTCTTCTGCTCCCGTCCTCCTTCCCTCCCTCTCGCTCCCTCCCTCCCTCCCTCTCTATCTCTCTCCTGTACTGTCAGCCCTGAGGCGAGTCTCAGCCATCACTCCTCTTCATTTATTAATACCTGTACTCATACAGCGCCGGCACGCACAGCCGCCTCACATCTCGCTAAGATGCCAAAGCCCTCTCAAACACACTTAGGCGCACGTAAGCCCTGTGAATGTGTGTGTGCGTGCGCGTGCGTGTGCAAGCGAGCGAGCGAGCGGCTGCCGACTGCACAAATGTCCCCGAGGATGCTGGGAGCCCAGTGTGTCCACACGCTCGCACCCGCTTACTGTGCAGAAAAATGCCCTTTGTAAAAGGACGGCGGAGCATCAATCTGGCGGCTGCGTCAGCCGAGTCTTTGATGCTTCCGCCGAGTCCTGCCTTCCTCCGCCGTCCCTTTAATTGCACTCCATTGCAGTTATTGCAATGCTGAGCCCGTGTAGCTCACCGGTTATCATCGTTTTTGGCCGATCGGGAGGGGGAGGGGGGGAAGTGGAGGGGGGGGGGGGGTCGTAGGAACAGTGCTTTGCCTGCTAATCAGGTACAGCTGCTTTTTCTTTTTTCTATTTTTTTTTCCCTTCTTAATGACGAGTCTTAGGGGAGTCACCCCCCCCCCCCTTTGTACAAACATCAGACCTGATCAGTGCGCGCACGCGTCGTAAAAAAAATAAACAAACAATAACAATATAAACACAATTTCCTGCACAAGAGGGAAATAAATTCTAATTGCTGCTTCATTTCGCCGCTTATTTAATCCGTGCAGCGCTGCAAACAGGAAGTGAAAGACGTCGAGAGCGGCTCTCAACTCCAAACAGAGTGAGCCTTCCCGCGGAAAAAAAAACAAAACGATGCCACTATAAAGCGGAATTAGCTCACGAAACGGTAGAGAGAGAGAGAGAGAGAGAGAGAGAGAGGGAGAGGGAGAGAGAGAACAAAAATGTGTGCAGGAGCTTCTCGGTGCTCCGACTTTTATGGGTTGTTATCACCAGATTATTTAAACACCCCGACTGTTGAGTTACGTCTGTTTGTGGGCATGTGTGCACTTCACTGGGCTCCGCTGGTGCTCTCGACTCGCAGCTGTTCCACTGTGTGCTTCCCCGTGCGGCTATTTATAGCCCCTCGTAGGGTGTAATGATGCACCGAGGACGAGGTTGCAGGCCAGTGACACTGAAAGCATTTTTGACTCAGGCGCTGCGGAGATGTGAAGCCATGGCGACGGCGGAACAATGCCGCACGTTTGCACAACCGCTTGAGAAAAGGGGGTCAGCCCTGTGCGTGCGTGTCCGACCCACCTGTCGTGTTTATATTTTTAAGGCGGGAAGGAGGTGTTGTGGGGATGGAAGGGGGGAGGGGAGCAGGGCCCATCAGGTTTGTTTTTATAGTGCAGGAATTGACCTTTCTCCGCGTCAGGGTGAACTCAGCGCCATCTGGAGGCGGTCACGCTCAGCGCCGCGGGATATTGGAGCTCCCCTCCCCAGACTGCGCTAAGCTCTGCCCATGAGTGACTGTGGAACTGGCCTTTTTATTGAATTTGATGATCCATTACAGCTGAAATGGAGGTCGGGCCTCCCTCAGGGCAGAAGGAGATATTGCATAGGCAGCGGGGTAATCGCGGGGAGGACGACGCTACCTGCCGACTTTATCGTCACTCCGGACGGCCGTGCGCTTTAAAAGCAACGTGGCACCAAGGAGGCCCCGTAGATTAAAAATATGCATCAGCCGAGACGTCCTGCTCGCTAATGGCGCCCGGGCCCGCCCACTTGGTGCGCAGGTTAGAGAAGGGGACGCCACGATTACTCCTCGGTGATTAAAAAAGGAAAAAGCAGCCATGCATGATGAACTGGGCCTCCGCCGTGTAATAAAGACAGCGCTGCGTGTGTAAACACGTGACCGCCAGGTTGGCTCATAGGCAAATCAGGATTTATTCCTACAATAAGGAGCCTGTGTGGAGAAAGGGTGAATATGATCGATGCGCTGTGATTTTTTTTTCTCTCTCTTTTTCGTTTTTGTTTGTTTTTCTAACCAACGGCCGTTCATTCCAATGTCTGTCTGGAGGAAGAAAAAAGAAAATTCTGCTTATCTGTCACACAACGCCGTCTCCCAGGAGCCCCGGCGTCTTCCTGTGGCGGCGCACTTGTTTTTACGGTCGCGGTGACTTGCAGGTTTATTTGATCTGGAGCTTAACACGCTTAAAGGAAATGTTGATCAGTGGCGACAGGCAATTTTTTTTTTCTTCTTCTTCTTCTTCTTCTCCTTCTTCCCCCGGAACGCTGCATGTGAAGTCGGGGCTCAAAGCAAAGTCATAATATCAATATGAGGACATAAATCTGCCTCTGCCAAACAACCAGAAATGATTCGGCTACCATGAAGGTTTTTAGCCCGACAGCATCAGAAGCACAAGGTGTGTGAACGATCACAGCTTAAATCACGTGACGTGTTGTGTCTGAAACCAGAGACAGCGAGAACTTTTAAGTTTATTACCAAGTGTCAAATGTTGGCCTTTTAACTTGAAGTCCTACCTAAAGCCTGTTGCAGGCGCTTAGTGCTGCTGTTTTCACTTCTTTTCTGAGGAAATCTTGTCCACCTCAGCATCCACACCGCCGCTGCTATTGTTCTGCCAGCTTCCAGCAGCTTCCTGTTTTTGTCCCGACTAGACCCCTGACCCACCCACCTCGCGGCGACTCCATGCCTTCCTTCTCCTCAGAGACCCTCAAACTCCCATTTAGCCACATCAGGGGTCGGCAACCTTCACTATCAAAAGAGCCATCTTGCCCCATCTGTCATCAAATTATTCACCTGGAGCAGGGGAGCATTAAACTTCCTCTTTGAGAGGGGGACAGAGACCTGAGGCTGTGGTGATTTTTGAAACTCTCTTTCTTGGCGTGAGTTTGGGGAGAAAGCCAGTGCACATCTTATTTGACAGCAATAAAATAAAGTATTCGCACCAACGTTACTATCTGACTATCTAGGTAGCAAAATGCGGCAGAGTTATCAGAGCGCAATTTGTTCTCCTGACTCATCCGGTGCCGCATTTCTAGCCGTTTTTGTGCCTGCATATCATGAGCGCAAAAACCTTTGTGGATACGACGTAAAGATAGTAAGTAAGTAACTCGAAGCAGAAGTTCAACTTTGTCGTCTATCCACACCGTCTTTTTGCGTGCGTTCTTTGTCGTCTTCACCGTGCTATGTTAGCTAGCTGCTACTTCTGTAAACACACTGGGCTCCACAGGTTTTCTTCTTCTTCTTCTTCTTCCACCTTCAGGGAGTAAAACCACAGTGCCACATAAGGCCTGGTGGAAGTACTTTCCAGAGTTTCCTTGTACATATTTTTGGAGACGGGTTCGTGTCATCTCTTTTTTTTGTTTTCCAAATGCTTTTCTTAACACGCTCGGTTTAAAAAAACAAAACAAAAAAAACCTCTCCTTGTAAGTAGGGCCAATAAAAATGGCTTAAATGTATTGCCATTTTATTAGTTGTTGGTTTTTTTTCGACGCTAAATGTAGCCACTGCAGAGGCGTATAAGAGCCGCAGGTCGCTGACCCCTGAGCCAGATGAACCTGCAAGAGCTGAGCCTCCTGCTGAGCCTGCTAATGACCTTTGTGACCGGACGTGTTACCGTAATGTTGACGTTCTCCTCCTGTGCTCTTTTTCCTGTGTCCCCAGCGAGCGCCTGTCGTGCTCCTTCTCTTTCTTCCTCCACGGCGAGAGCAACGTGTGCACGAGCGTTGAGATCGCCCAGCACCAGCCGGCCTACCACGTCACCGAGAGCCACATCTGCCTGGCGCAGACCTCCGTCACACCGGTACAAGGTACAATGACGCGACCCCAGCTCCCCTCCTCATTGTTGTTTATGTTTTTTTTTTTGTCTGCAGCCAGTAGAGGGGCCCCCTGGAGGCCCACAAGGGCCCCAGCAGCTTTTGTCAGTGTTTACAGTTGAGAGATGAGGAGTCAGTGTCCCCCAGTCATGAAAAAAAAAAAAAAAAAAAAAAACTCTACACAAAACCAGAGTGAAATGTGAGAAGAGCAGTTGGTTAATGTGCTGCTTCTCCATCACTGTGGGATATTATCAAGTATCACTTATTTAAAGTTCAAGAAATTAACCTTCAGCTTTTTTTCTTTGACTTGCTAAAATGAGTCTGAGCGGACTTCCACTTGTGCTCTGCATCGTCTTTTATCTTGAGAGACCTGAGAGGCAAACACAATCATTATATATCATGTTTGACGAAGGACAATGGCTAACAGTGTGCGCCTGAACTGCACGAGGGGCGTGAAAAAAAAGAGGAGAAAAGAAAGAAAACCAAATTAGCCGATGTAGTCTGTCCGTTGAGATTTACTCAAGTGGAAATGTATTCACGTTGTTTAGCTGCTTGAGTTGAAGCAGCCCGCTAATGGCACTAGAAATAATAAAGAAAGAAAGAAAGAAAAAAAACAGCTTTGTGGCGACAAATGAAACTAAAGTTTTTAATTCAAAACATTTTCCCCCGGTGTAAGAATGAATTATGTGCAAAATGCACCTCGAGGTTTTCAGGCTCAAAGTCGTCTGAGCGTATTAAAGCGTCGTCAGTGTTTATTATTATTACTATGGACGTCGTGGCTGATTTAGGCTGATGTCAAGGAAGGTTTTTACACGTGCTCGGAGACGACGGTCGGCCGCCATCTGGGTATAAAGAAAGCAAAGCAATCGCAGCCTGTGTTGCAGCGTTGCGTCATATTAAAGCGTACAGGACGCCGCCATCCGGGACTTTTGCACCGTCCCAACCAGCCTCGACCTCATTACGTCGACCCCTAAAGGTCAGCGCAGGAGCTGGGAAGGACACGAGTTTGCTGCAGGAAATAATAATAATAATAATGATAATAATAATAATAGTATCGATGATGATAATAATAATAATATTGATGATAATGATGATATTAAATCGGGTGTAAATGAAGGCGAGATCAGCGATGTGAGTGCGGCGGCGGTGTTGTGGAGGAGCGGCGCGAAAACAAAGCAAGAAGCAGAACAAAAGGGTGCCGTCGCCCGAGGGGGGGAAGAGTGAGCGAGAGAGAGAGAGAAAGCGATGGAGCCAAAAGTCATGTAGAATATTCATCTCTGAATACTAATGTGTTTCAGCCTCTGTCGGCTCAACACCACCTCTTTCTTTTAGAGACTTTAAAATCGCTCTTTGTCGAGTTCTGCTGTTGTAATGATACAAAAAAAGGTGGTGGTGGTGGGGGAGGGGGGTGGGGGTATCTGTATATAAAAATGAAAGTCCTTTTTGTAGCGAAGCCACCGTTTGAAAATAAAAGTGCGCAACATTAAAAGACATGAAATGTTTTTTGTTTTTTTTTCCATCAGAAGATGGAAAATATTGAATGAAGTGTTTCGCTCATTCACTCACAGCAAGCGTGTTGTGTTTGCCCTCCGCAGTGATCCTGAGTCCGTACGGCCTCAGCGGCACGCTGACGGGCCAGGCCTTCAAGATGAGCGACCCGGCAACCCGCAAGCTGATGGAGGAGTGGAGCTACTTCTACCCCACCGTGCTGCAGCAGAAGGAGGGCGGAGCCGAGAAGGAGGCGGAAGAGAAAAGCCACGCCTACGACCGCAACTGCCACGTGGCGGTGGAGGTCGTCGTAGGTGCGTAGAAAGAAATTTCTGTTCTCTTTGTGACATCACCAAGTGCTGAGTTCCTCGGTTGTGTGATTAAAAGATGGACTTTTTCATTTGTGGGCAGGTTATTCATGCTCTCAAGACACTTATTATTAGTGTCATAAAGAGAATAAAACATAATATGGTATATTTAAAAAGGAATACAGCGATTCAAAACAAACACACGGAAGCACAAACTGGAGCAAAACAACACAAAGCACAAGGCGCAACGCAACACTTCTGTGAATCAACACAATCAGTGACTCATAATATTCAGTGTTGTGTTCTTTTTTAATGCGCCGCGTATTAAAAATGAGAAAATAGCGATGCAGCGATTGATGTCACATCTCGACCTCTCTCTGTTTATTTTAGTCGCTCTGTATTTTTTTTTTTTTTAAATCTCCCACACGCAGTGGATTACTGAACGGCGGCTAAAAAATAAAAAAATGAAAAAAAAATAAAATAAAAACGGCTTTGAATATTTCATCCGGATGTGTAACCACTTGCGTGCTTAATCTCCCGCAGCATAACAAACACGTCCTCTGCACTCAAGGTGTTTCGCATCTTCGCGAGCTGTTAGTTACTCGGGGGCCTAAATTTAATGAAACATATGCGGCCACATTAGCCCTGGCTATCATCCCTTTATAGCACATCATTTAGTAGTTGGAGGTATTACTGGCCCTTTTTTTTTTTTTGAGGGAGAGAGAGAGAGAGAGAGAGAGAGAAAGCAAGCAGCACATATCAGAGTGGAGACAGTAAAATGACTGGAAGGGCGGAGGGAGGGAGCAAAGGGAAGATAGTGAAGTGGAGGTAAAAGCCCCGGGGAGTTATTCTAATAGCTTTGTCTAATCAGTCTGATCCCACAGCGTAGCTTTGACCTGATTATAATCAAACGTCCCATGTATACGGGTGGCTTTTAAATCTGAAAGGGAATGTCTGTCTGGTCTCCAGTCTCATTTAGTAAATGGGTGCGACTGCATTAAGGGATAAGGAGCAAATGTTTTGCGCACTCCAGTCTGGGATTTTTTTTTTTTTTTTTTTTTTTTGTTCCCATCTCTCGCAAAATCCCATCCATCCGTTTTCTACTTCTGCTGATCCTGCACTCATGGGCTGCGTTCGGACTGCAGGCGAATCTGATTCAAATCAGATTCCTTCTCAATTTCGATTTTCAGGGCTGACTGTCCACACTGTTTCTAGCAAGTGTTCAAATGGGATCTGTCTCTGTTCAGACTGGGCCAACTTATTGACCCGTCCGAGCTTTTTTTCCAAGCCATGGTTTGCAGAGCCCCACGTCGGCACTTTTCTCTGGTGAAACCAGCGGCGGGGCCTCGCTTGCGTCCTGTTGTCAGGGAAAATAAGCGATTCCGCCTGCCGTCTCTTTCAGGGGGGGTGAGGATGACCTACCCGGCTGCTCTGGTGCTCATCGCCCAGGCGGACCTACCGGTGGAGCAGAACCCGCCTGTCTCAGCAGCGCCGGGTCTCAGCAGGGAGCCCAACCACTGCAGCGTGCCGCTCACGCCGCCGACGTCGCCGCAGCAGCCGTGCTCAGGTGACCGCCGCACGGCCGAGACGACGCCTCCACCGCCATCGTCGTCGTCACCGTCCCATGCGTTTGCGGACCTCCGTCTAACATTTTTTTTTTTTTTTTCAGCAGACAGCGGCTTTGTGACGTCCGTCTCCAGCGTGCCGACGCCCGACAGCAGCATGGGGGTCGCCAGCATCAGCCCAAAGCATTCTGGGAAGAAGCTAACCTGTCAGGTGGTCCATCAGGCCTGGAGGGAGTGCTACCTGAACCAGCCTCAGTACACGTAAGTCAAAAATTGCCTCTTTTCTCAGAGCTCTGTTCCAGGTGGCGGCCTTTCACTGCTGTGTTTTGTCTCCAGCAGATCAAATAATTCGAGCGACGGGACGCCGAAGAAGGAAGTGCCAAATGGAGTCGCCACGTGGGACTTTAACGATCTGGGAGCGAGAGCATCCTGCAGCTGCTCCAGGTACCGCTGAGCCCCCTGAAGGCTGCTCCATGGCGGCGATATAGCTGTGAATACAGCCTGGGCTGTGCACTGGAAATGATGAAAGGCTGTCGGCCTGTTTGTCAGATTTATGACTTCAAGGTTTCTGAAAGGACTTTTTAAAATCTCACAACTGGGGGATGTTTAAAGGTCCCATATTGGTTTATGGCCTCCTGCAAAATACTCAAAAACACTTAGGTTTTAACTTCCTTGAAAGTGCCGCAGATGGTGTCGCGACCTTTTTGAACTTGTGTGTTACAACAGTATGCTTACCCACTCAGACCCACGCTATTTCAAGATACAAATAGAAAATAATTCATTCATTCATTCATTCATCATTGTTCATTATCTTTTATTATTTATTTTTAGGCAGCAGAACTCCAAATTTCTGCAATTCACAATCAAACAGTAATATTACAAAGAAGAGTTACAATATGAGGAGGTTTTCTCAAGTGCTCTTAGTGTGGATGTGAAGGCATTTGGGAAAATGAGCTCAGTCAACTTCCAGTTTTTTTGCAGCACGTTCCAAGTAGAAGGGGCAAAGTGGACAAAAGCCATTTTTCCCATTTCTACGCGGGCGAACGGGACTGAAAGCAACAAGTAATCGTTTGAGCGCAAACCGTAAGAATCAGCATTCCTCCATGTGATCAAGTTACAGATGTGGGTGGGCAACCGTCTGAGCATGGCCTTGTAAATAAAACGGTACCAATGAGTCATTCTCCATGTGGACAAAGGGGGCCATCCCAATCGAGAATACAAATCACAGTGATGAGTCATGGCTCTCCAGTTAGTAATGAACCTCAGAGAAGCATGATAAACAGTGTCAGCTTTTCATAGGCATTTATCTGTGGCATCGATACAGGATTATGGAGACAACAGGTCTCCATAATCTAAAACTGACAAAAAAAAAGTTGCAGGGACAAGTTGCTTTTTCACCTCAAAAGATGAACAAAATTTGTTTAAAAAAACAAAGCCCAATTTGAGTTTGGGTTTCTTCACCAGAATGTCAATCGAGCAACACACCAAGGTATTTATTTATTTCAAAACCAAAACTTTCAAAACTCTCTACCACAATGTTAACACGGGTTCAAGAGCGGTGAACCTTTTCCATTTTCACCTCTTGGCAGAGACTTTTGCAAGTTTTTTGCAACATCAATGGTTGTAAATGTGGATCTTTTTTCCACCCTTCCCATCTCTCGCCGCAGGTTGAAGCAGCAGAAGCTCAGCCTGTCGTCCTCGTCCGCCGCCAACCCCCAGACCAGTGCCAACCAAACCCAGTCGTCGGGCTCGTCGTCGTACCCTCCCGCCGGCCCCAAACACAAGACCAGCGACAAGGCCGACAAGGCCGACAAGCAGTCCAAGCGGCCGGCCGCGGTGCCCTTCCACCACCGCCAGCCGGTCACGCAGGAGGCGCCGGCGTTGGAGCAGGACTCGCTGGGGGGCTCGCAGCTCACGGGCCTCGTGCCGCTGGAGCCTCCCATGGAGCCTTTGTCCGCCTTGCCCAGCTGCAAGTACCCCAAACCGCTGTCCAACGGCCGCAAGGCCCCCGAGTCGCTCCTGCACTCCCCCATGTCGCCGCTGCCGCCCACGCTCAGCCCGCACCCGCGGGTGCGCGACCCGGACGTGGCTGCGGACTTGAACGCCGACGTGCTCGTCTGTCCGGACGGTTCGGCGGGCATGGGTCTGATGACCAGCGAGACGGCCGTGTACGCGGCGCTGCGGAGGCAGAGGGAGAACGTGGCGGGCTGGTGGAGGGGCTTCCGCACTCCCCGGACTGATAAGACGGAGTTCGGACCCCCTGAGCTCCCCTTTGACAAGCTGGAGGACGTGAAGGGTGACGCGGCCAGCGACGGCACGCCGCTCAAGAGGTGAGCGGCTGTTGCACATCAATCAGAAGCTTCTTATCTTCTTATATGTGAGATACTGTGTTCAGCTGGTAGCAACACAAAGGAGCATACACACACATTCTTTCAATCCTGAGGTTTTTCTTTTTTTTTGTCTCCTCCAGACTGTACACACAGACTCACAAGAGGTTTAAAATCTCAGAGGAGAGAGTGAAGGACCACATCCAGACTCTGGGGCTCTTCCAGCAGCCGGGCGTGGAGGGGCTGCGGGAACCCGGGGACGATCCCTACGACTTCAAGGAAGGAGACATCGAGTACACCTTCTCCACTTCCAAGAGGTTAAAGAGCCAGGGGCGAGAGGCCAGCAAGAAGGTGAAGGTAGGACGACTCCCACTCCATCAATCAATCAGTACATGCACATATTGTTAGCCTAGTAGCAAAATTGCCTAAGTCATTTTTTTGGCCTAATTGTGATATCTGAAAAAAAAAAAACAATGTGCTTGCTAAAAAAAATGCTCTTGTTTTCCCAAAACGTTCACATATGACTTTGGCGACTATGCTATTAGGCTAACGATATATTGGATCGTAGAAATAAAACAACCCATACTGAAAAAAGACAAATAAAGAGACCTATGAAAAGATGCAGACAGACTTTATTAAAAAGCGTAACTCAACTTTTAAAGTTGCAGCATGCGCACAAAGTGCCCTGAGCGTGTGTTACTTACTGCATCTAACCCTTAAATATGTATGAATTTCTAAAATCTCTTTCTACACCCCAGGCAGCTCGCCTGTTGGAGTGGAATGTCCCTCGCATTAAATTTTAAACACATATTTTCCTTTGAATCTATTTAGCATGTGTTGCATACGCAGCTCTGGGCTCTTTATTTGTCAAAATGAGTGCCTTTACTTTGATGGACGATCTTCTGATTATCCACTAATTCATTCGTCAGGGAGAAGAAATCACCAGCAACGGAGCACTGCCTGATGGGAGCGATGCCATGTCTATTTTTAATTCAGCTCCAAAATCAGGTGAGAGGAGGCACAGCGGCTGCTGCTGCGACCGTGTATTATTCTCCATTAGGGTCCAGCTGTTGCATTCTGGGTAATCTTTCTACCAGCCAGTCTAACGTTTGTTGCCTGTTGGCTGTAGACGAATCGGGTCCGGACGACGGAGCTGCCAAAGCTAATCCCTCACTGACGCGGGAAAAAGATCTTGTCGTCAACATCTCGGACCTGGACAACATTTTTGATGAAGACGAGGAAGAGTTGGGGGTGAGTTATTCAGCATGAATCCCCACTCGATAAAAAAAAACAAACACCAAAAATGTTATTTTAAATCTTCGTGGAAGCTGTACAAGTTGTGTTTTTAATGACAAAAACACGTTTGACTAAAGCTTTGTGCTGTGATTTTGTAGAACGCTTACCCCAACCAGCACACCACCAAACTGCCAGTCTCAACAGAAGATCGCCCCGTGGGGAAAGAAGGGAGAGTTGCAGTCCCTTACCCATCAAGTGAGTTCATCCTGACAAGAACACGCTTTCATTTAAAAAACAAAAAAAACACACTTGTGTGTGTCAGTCGCCCTCAACTCTCATCGGCCCTCTCACCCTCTGTCTGCTTCCAGCAGTAGCAGACCTGCAGCGCATGTTTCCCACGCCGCCCTCGCTCGAGCAGCACCCGGCCTTCTCGCCCATCATGACGTACCGGGACACTCCGAGCCAGGAGCCTCCCGCTAGCGGCGCCGCGGCCGGCGACCACCTGCCGCCCCTAGCTTCCACCCAGCTCGCCGACTACAGGATGGAGACGGACGAGGGCGTGGCCAGCCCGCGGCAGGAGGACATCAAGGTGAGGCTCCTCCCAGCTGATCTCCGCCTGGTCTTGCCGACTCAGATCACTCCGTTTCCATCGGCGAAAGTTTGCAATCGCCAGGACGCCCGCGCAGGAACTCGCCGCTCGGCTCCTCAACAGCTGGCGACGTGTCGGATGTGCCGCCGCTGTACCTGTAGCACACTAATTGGCTGCCTTGGTGTTTGTGTGAGGCGGACATCTGTGCTGGCCGCAGGCTCTGTGAGCCGAGCAGCGATAATTAAAGTAGAACGCCCTGAGCGGCCTCTCCGAGGCACATCCACTTGTTAACATCAACGTCGGCTATCCGAGTTGTGTTGCCGCCGCTAACGCATGCAAATGAGAGGCACTGATTGGATCTAAGCAACTTAATGACAGGCAACTTTTAGCTTTCAATATACTTGCCTTCTATCATAGCCTTTGCTACTACTGAGGCTGTCGTTAAAAAATGAAATAAAAAATATCAGCTCTTTCTTGTCGCTTTTAATTTGTATTCTGTAATTCTCTATTGAACTGCTGAAAGCAGTGCATTCTGTGTTGAACATGTGCTGTTGTTATTGCATGGTGTAATTATATCACGTTACATGTTATGATATCAAAGTAGATTATTACGTTGAGGAATGTGACAGTATCAAAATAGCATAGTCGGGTAATACAATGCTAACAAATGACAAAAGCTGCTAGCTTTTAGCATTTTTTTTCATTTAAAAATAAAGAAAAGAAAGCTATTTGAACATTGCAAAGACTGCCATAGAAACGCATGAGTTTTAGTCTGCTCGTCACAGTTTAGATTTTTTTTGTTTCTGCTTGTTCATCTCATACACATTTAAAAAAAAAATAAATAAAACTCTTCTTCATCGTGTCTCCTCTGCGCAGCCACAAATCGGCTCCTCCATGTTTGCGCCGCTGTCCTGCCTGCCCAGCCAGAGTTTGCCGTCGCTCAAGATTCCGGAACAGTGCTACTATCGCCCGTCGTGGGCCCTCCTGCCCAAAATGGAACACTTCCCAGCAGTCATGCATCAGCATAACAATGCCTTCATCAGAGACGGATACACGTGAGTTAAGCGGCTGCACTGTGACATTGCTGAGCCGCAGGAGGACGACACGCTGTTGTTTTGTTTTTTGTTTTGTTTTCCTGCAGCCACTGTCGTAACGTTAACCTGTAGCGCTATTTTGCTTCTTCGTCTATTTTGCAACCAAATCCAGAAAAGATCCGCCCATACTTGCTTTTGATTTGTTTAGGCCGTTTTTGTGCGTCTGCTGCCGAGTCTTCTTCTCACTTCATCGACTGTCTTTTAGCAAAACGTGCATCTGTTGCAATATGCAGGATATGCAGTGTCGACGCACACTGCATGCGGAACTTTGATTCTTTTTTTCCCCTCCGTTTGGTTCGGTCCATTTCAAAGTTGTGGCTGTCGTCCGCGGCAGTTGCCAAGGCTACCGGTAAACACAGGCGTCGAGACGCCTTATAAAAATGTCATTGGAAATTCACCTTGCCTAACGTAAAATGCCGGTGGGGGGGGAATCCAATATAATGAGATACAAACTTAACAAGATGTTCACATAAGAACAACAGGCACAGTGAAGAGGAAGAAGGTAAAGAAAACAAACAGCACAGACTCACTAACAGTGAGGGATATGGACAAAAAGTGAACAAATGCTCAATTTTACAAAAATAGCAAAGTGAAAAAGATGTACAAAATAAATAAGATAAATAACATTGAATAAAAAATAGCAACTCCAAAGGAATAATAAAGGGAATGTCAGCAACACAGCGGAGGGTCATAATCATTGAAACATGTATTTAGGTGTTTTTGTTGTATTTTCTTGTATTATGGTGTTATAACACATCAAGCTTTTTCTCCCTGTGCTGCGTGTTTTCCCCAGTAACATCCCCAGTGTCAACACCATCACGGACCAGGAGTACGGCCAGATGACGGCCGCCACCGCCTCGGTGAGCACCAGCGCCGGCATCCTCCCGTCTCCCGCCACGCCGCGCTTCTCCGTGCCGACGCCCCGGACCCCTCGCACGCCGCGGGGCCTCAACGCGGCGAGCTCGGGCCAGGGCTCGGTCAAGCAGGACGGCACCGAGCTCAGCTCGCCCGTCTCCACGCCCTCCACCAGCCTGCCCCTCAGCTCGGTGGAGCCCCTGGCCCGGCCCGGCTCCTCCCTGCCGGAGGCCCACAGCCTCTACGCCACGCTCCTCCTCTCCGACTCCGTCCTCAACATCTTCAAGGATCGCAACTTTGACAGCTGCTGTATCTGTGCCTGCAACATGAATGTTAAAGGGGCCGACGTCGGCGTGTACATCCCCGACTCCACCTGCGAGGATCAGTACCGCTGCATGTGCGGCTTCAGCGCCATCGTCAACAGGCTGCTGGCCAACGGCACCGGCCTCTTCCTGGAGGACGAGCTGGACATCTTCGGCCGGACTTCCGAGGTGGGCCGGGCGGCCGAGAGGCGCCTCGCCCTGTGCAGGCGGGACCCGACCATGGGGGACCCCCGGGCCAGGAAGCCGCAGGACGTGTCGCCCGCCTCGCCCTCCATCATGGTCCTCCTGCAGGAGCAGTGCTCGCAGCCCTTCTCCTCCCTGGCGTCGCTGCACCTCCCCCTCAGCTGCTCCTGCCACGGCCGCAAGGGGGCGCTGCTGCAGAGCTGGATGTCCGAGAAGCAGTGGGCGGACGCCAGCGACGCCTGCGTGGAGTGTTTCAACGCCTTGGAGCAAGGCCTTCAGTATGTGGACAATCCCACGGGAGGGAAGGTGGAGGCGGCGGTGGTGAGGAGTACGGCTCTTCACTCCTGGCCTCACACCAACGGTAAGAGACAAAGGCCGACTGAGTCTGACTGACACCGTGAGAAAAGCTGCAATATTAATGTGCAGAAACTGCTGCATTATTTGTATGCTATTATTCTAAACTGGTCTAAATTATACTCCCAATTAATGTCCTCTGTCGTGCGTTCATCTGTTCATCCTTGTGCGCAGCGCACCGTGTGAACATGTCGTGACTCCCGTTCTGCCTCGGCGTACCGCCTCGTTAACGTGTGCGTATCTGTGTCCCCTTGTGTGTGTGTGTGTGTGTGTGTGTGTCTGTGTGTCGATTCCCCCACAGTGACGGACATGAGCATGTTGTCGTCCCAGGACATGGTTCGCATGCTGCTCTCCCTGCAGCCTTTCCTGCAGGACGCCATCCAGAAGAAGAGGACGGGCAGGACGTGGGAGAACATCCAGCACGTGCAGGGTCCGCTCACCTGGCAGCAGTTCCACAAGATGGCCGGCAGAGGGTCTTACGGTGAGGTCACAGTTTGGGGTTTTGTTGGTTTTGGTGCAGGCCTCAACTGTCTCACGAGCAGACGTTAATGATTATTCTGCTCATTTCAGGCTCCGAGGAGTCGCCGGAGCCTCTGCCCATCCCCACCGTCCTGCTGGGCTACGACCGCGAGAGGGACTTCCTGGCGTTGTCTCCCCTGGCGCTGCCGTTCTGGGAAAAGCTGCTGCTGGAGCCTTATGGCGGCCAGCGAGACGTGGCCTACCTTGTCTTGTGCCCTAACAGCTCCCCACTACTGGCGGCGGCCCGTTCCTTCTTTCAGGAGCTGAGCACCGTCTACGAGGTAGGAGGGCGCAGTCGCACCAGCGGTGCCGCCGAGAGACTCTTCGCTTTTTTTTTGTTTCTAATCCGGGTTTTGCACTTCCAGACGTGCCGCCTTGGGAAGCACCGCCCCCTGTCCAAAGTCTCCAGGGACGGCCTCCTCCGTGTGGGGGAAGACGTGGAGCCGGAGAAGCTGGAGGAGCTGGACGTGGACCAGTGGCTGACTGGACCCTGGGCCGGCCAGCAGCACGCGGACAACCTCAGCAAGCTCAAGCTCTACGCTTACGCCTGCAAGCAGCAGCTCGGTGAGAAGATCCGAGCGAGTCCAAAGAGCAGAGTTCTGGCAACATGGAGACATTAGCTGTGTTTACATATAAACACAAATAATCTGAATAAAGGCCCAATCAGATTTAAAAAGTTCAGGTTTGGAAGTTTGGAAGTTCAGCTTCTTCTTCTACTAATATTTCCGGACTCTGCACGCGGCCAAATGATTTATTCTGCTTGGTGCATGTATGTGCACATCATGATGGGATCATTTTATTTAGTGTCCATGTAAACAGTGGATTTGGAATTTACGATCGACCAAGTTGTAGATCGTATTGGAGAAATTTTGCACTTGTAAACACAGCTACTCAGCCGTGCCTGTTGATCTAAACCCGTTGGTCTGTGTGTGTGTGTGTGTGTGTGTGTGTAGGTCCCCAGTTATCAAGCCTACATTTGGACAGCAGCCTCCTGTTGCCTCCCAAAGTGCAGCCTCCCTCCACCCCCTCGGCCTCGGGCCAGCCGGCCTCCTCCTGGGGCCCCGACGGAGAGCCGGCTCCAGGGGCGGCCGCTTCAGGGAACGCTCCCACCCCGAACGGAGCCGGCGCCAGTCAGACGGGGGAGACGGCGACACCGGGAGCCGGCAGCGATTCCAAGGGGCCTCCCGGCAGCGCAGCAGCCCCAGCCAGCACACCAGCAGAAAACACAGAACTGTAAGAGCAACGTTTTGGTTTTTTAATCCTCGGCGCTGTTCTCCAGCCATAACCAGGCACAAATGATGCCTTCATTGCTGCGCAGGTGATTCAGATTTATTTGGCCATAAAGCCAAGAGGAAATGAACCAGACCAGTCAAGACTCAATCAAGACTGTAATGACACCATAATAACGGAAAAGATTCCAGCTGCTGCCATTTTACGCTCTGTTTGTGACACCCAGAGTGACACAGGCCCTTATTTCTAATTTATTTTTTAATTTTATGACGCGAAGTTGTTTTTTTTGAAAATGATTCAAAATAGTTGTTAAAGAAAATTATAAAAATAACTGTGCTGTTTGATTTAGAAGCAAACTGTTATTTTTCTTTGATATCTAGTCTAAGTCTTGGTTACTGCGGCCTTGACTACAACACCAGGAGAAACCCGCCCATGCTTTAATCCGCTCTAGACGGCGGCAGTACACTTGTGTGCACCTTTTGTGATTTTATTGTATCAACCCCATAATGTTGTGTCTTTTGCAACACGCTGTATGAATAAACACGGTTCCACCTTGTGTTGTGTTTTCTCCTTCAGAACGGCAGAACAGTGTCGGATCGGCATCCCCACCTGCGCCGACTCCACAGACAGCCACGCCAACCCGCCGGCCATCGTGGTTTACATCGTGGACGCGTTCCTCAGCTCCAGCGGCGGCAGGAACGACGGCGGGCTGGAGGACGAGGGGGACGAGGCGCAGGCAGGCAGCATCTGGCTGCTGGGCCTCCTTCGTTGCTACACAGAGATGCTGCAGACTCTCCCCGAGGCCACCAGACCCGCTCTGGTGCTCCAGGTGGGTCGGACGCTTCGGACGTTCTGGTGTCAGCCTGTCACGCTCTGCGGCCTTTGACGCTGGATTGGTGTGTCTTCAGGTGGTGCCCTGCCAGTACCTGCTGCAGCCGGCCAGTGGGGAGAGCCACTTGTACCTGCAGCACCTGCGCTCGCTGGCCTTCTGCTGCTACTCCCAGTGCAGACGCCTGCTGCCTCAGCAACCTCACATCAAGTCCCTGACGGGCTTCGGACCCGTGTCCACCGTCAACTCTGTGCTAAATAGTCCTGAGGTATGGTGGTGTTTTTTGTGCAAAAAGAATATTGTCAAATGAATTGAGACTTGGTGAACACTGAAGTCACACAATGATTTTTTATGTTGATAAATATAATGCACTGCAGCGTTGACAATTCTTACCATTTCCACTAGTGATGTTAACAAGTAATCGATTATCGATTAATTGTCGATTAAGAATTGAATCGATTAAATGAAGTAAAATTAGCCGCAATTAATTGAACTTTTTTTTTTTACACATGTTTTTTTGTTAAATGGCGTGGTGTGTATATCTAGAACAAGTTACTTTTAAACAACTTAAAAAAAAAAAGTTGAAATGTGAGTCATTAGAAGTCATCTTAAAGTCAGAGGATAAATGTTAGGGTATTTCCTCTAATGTAAAATTGGTCACATTGGACCCTCAACATTATCTAAAGGTTAAATAATGTGTTCCTTACACATTTTTCATTGTGAAATTTAGATTCTCAGGGAAAATTGGCCCTTATCAATTATTCGTTAATTGATCGATAAGGTCAATCATCCAAAGATTAATGAATTAATCGATAATTTGCATCCATAATTTCCAGCTTGGAAACTCCATTTCTTCTGCATTTAATTTGCATTTAGTTGTTGCTGCTTATACTGCCATCTACTGACAAAACCTTTGCTGTGTCCGATCCAACCACAAATTCACATCTGATTATTTTTGCAAAATTGTTGTGCAAAAATTGATTCTGCACAAAAAATTGATTGAGTTCTGTTTTTTCTGGTCTCCCAGCATCCCAGCCCGCTGCAGCTCTACTGTCCCCCCTTCATCCTGGGCCCCACCCGTGCCAAACAGCCCGAACAAGGCGAGATATGGGCTGAGCTCCCGCCAAAATACAACGTGCTCTTTGTGGGATACTGCCTGTCACATGACCAGCGCTGGATCCTAGTGTCCTGCACTGACCAGCAGGGGGAGCTCCTGGAAACTTGCATTATCAACATAGACGTGCCCAACAGGTGTGAAAAGAGGATGTCTGCTATTTGTGTCTTTAATGGTTCTGACTTGTTAAAGTTAACTTTACGGCTTTTTTTTCTTCCTTTTTTTTTAATTCAGAGCGCGGCGGCCGAAGGTTTCAGCCCGGAAAATGGGACTGCAGAAGCTCTGGGATTGGTGCATCGGCCTCATCCAGATGACCTCGCTGCCGTGGAGGATTGTGATAGGCCGATTAGGCCGGCTGGGACACGGCGAACTGAAAGGTGAGCTCAGAGGAAGTCAGGCCAGTGCTGCTGGAAACGGCTCGTGTCCAGCATTGATTGTTGTTTCTCATTTTTCTGCAAAAAAAAAAACACTGAGCTGACTGTCTGTCTGTCTGTCTGTCTGTGACTCCCCCGCAAACCAGACTGGAGCTCGCTTCTGGGAGAGCACTCCCTCCACTCCATCGGGCGCCAGCTGAGGGACGCCTGCCGCCTGTGTGGCATCTCGGCCGCCGACTCCCCCGCGATCATCAGCGCCTGCCTGGTTGCTATGGAGCCGCAGGGCTCCCTCGTGGTCATGCCTGGTGAGCAGCGAAGCCGAGGGCTGACGTCACCCAATGCCGGCGACGGCGCCGCTGGTTCCTCAACACTCTTTCTGTGCAGACGCGGTGACCATGGGCTCGGTGTTTGGCCGCAGCACGGCGCTCAACCTGCAGACCTCGCAGCTCAACACGCCCCAGGACGCCTCCTGCACCCACATCCTGGTCTTCCCAACGTCGGCCACCACCCAGCTGGCCCCCAGCTCCTACCCCACCGAGGACAACAACGGTAGCAGCCGCTTCGAGGAGCCTCTCGGTTTGTGTTGTGGGCGCTTCCTGTCGCTGACGCCGCTCCTTTGTCCCCCCCCCCCCCCCCCCCAGACGACATGTTCGACCTGCCCTTCCCCGACGAGCTGGAGAACGACATCGGCCACGACATGATGCTCATCACGGGGAACCTGCACCCCTCTCCCAACACCTCGCCCGTGCCCTCGCCCGGTTCTCCGTCAGGGATGGGAATCGGGTCGCATTTCCAGCACGCAAAGGTGAGCAAGGGCAATGCGAAAAAAGAATGTGCAGCATAAGTGAGCCTCGGTGCACGTGCCAGGGATCTGAAGCGGGATTTGCCAAGTTCTCCTGAGCGGACGAAGCCCTTTTTATTTGTCGCCTTGCCTGGCAAACTGGGAAGAGCAGAAGCAGAATGAGCGAGAATGATTGATTTGCTGTGAAACCAGAGACACAGAAATAAAAGCAAAGAGGTTGGTTTTCCTGTAGCGTTGAGTATTCTCACACAACGTAAAGGATCGAAGAGTTGTGTTGGCAAGAGGAGCAGATTATGCATTCTGTACTTAACGGTGAAAAAAATGAATGGAAAATCTGTAATGCTGCATTTATATTCCCCATGTAAATGTCTTGCTGCTTCTTTTTCTTCCTCCTCCTCCTCCTCCTCCTTCTCCAGCGCCTGCTGTCCAGGGACAACCCACCAGAGGAGCTGAAGCAGCAGCCGCTGGCGCTGGGCTACTACGTCTCCACGGCGAAGGCCAACGGTCTTCCTCACTGGTTCTGGGCGTCCTGCCCGCAGGCTGAGAGCCAGTGTCCACTCTTCCTCAAGGTACCCCGACCCGACCCGACCCGACCGCCGCCCGTGTGCTTTCGACGCACAGAGAAGACAGTGAAGATGATAGAAGCGGCGCTGATGTATTTGCCCAAATTCTTATTAATTATGCGGCTTTAATATTCTCTGCTGTTTCTTTCCTCCAGGCCTCCCTGCACCACCACATCTCCATCGCCCAATCAGACGAGCTGGTGTCAGACAAGGCCAAGAGGACCCCTCACCCATTAGACTCAAAGACCACCTCTGATGTGCTCAGGTAATTGACAAAAAAGAAAAGCACACACACACACACACACACATTAACTTTTGAGCCTGAAGACATCGGCTCAAAAGTGAATTTATTTTATTTTATTTATTTCTTTTTAAAAAAGTTTCTACATGCTCACAAAATCAAATGAAGGTTAATGTGTATAATAATTAATTTCTACATGAATGCCGAAGAATAATTAATTCCTTGGGATTATTTGCATTCTCTCCCTCTAAACTGCAGTTAAAATGTAAATTAAAATGGAAAGAAAGATGACTAAGCCATTTCATTTTGAAGGAAATTTCTAATGCTTTGAATTGATTTGTCTTCAGAAAAACACTTTAAATTGCCAGATTATAATGTATCAAATTAAAGTTTTTCATCCACATTGACTCTTGACAATTAATTAACAAGGAAGTGAAACTAGAAACAATGATGCAAATTTGAGGATGATGAAATTTGACATTTCTGAACAAATGGCTTTAAATTGTTTTTTTCTCAAATTCAGGTTTGTATTGGAGCAGTACAACGCCCTCTCCTGGCTGACGTGCACGCCCGCCACGCAAGACCGCCAGTCCTGCCTGCCCGTCCACCTGGCTGTGCTGATCCAGATGTACAACGCCATCCTCAACATGCTTTAGCCGCGTGACACTCGGAGAACAATGGCGTCCTCCCCACACAATTCTGTGCCTGCACTTCCTCCTTCTGGGCACCAGAGGGCACCGAAGCTCTTTTGTCGCTCCTGCCTGAAGTGGATTTTTCAGGGGCCAAATGAAAGGAGAGCCGGGGCAGGTCAGAGCCTCGACCGCCCGGAATGTGATGGACATGGGGAGGAAGTGAGCGGAACCTTTGGACAAATGGACTGGTTGTGGAGTGCCACGCCCCACATACACACACACACACACACACAGTCCAGGTTTGCCCCTTCTAACTGACACCTCACTACACAAACTGCCCCTCCGGTCTCGACTGCATTGTGCCCTGCTGGCATCGGAGGCCCTCTGTGGATGCGTCTGCTCGCTGCCCCTCCTGTGAAAATCCAACATCCAACAACCAGCATTAGCGGCGTGAAAGACACATGAGCCTGGCCTCGCCCCGGCCGATGCATTTTAAGCATCGGGCTTTGAGCTCCTGGGCACCGGCAGGCTGCCTGAACTGTACTCGGAGAGGGCCGGGCGTCGTCCACGCCACTCACTCCGGGGTGCTCGCGTGCGTGTGGGCGGGTATTTGATAATGGCACTTTTTAAATCACCTTCCAAAGTGTTGTAGATGCGAACACGATGGAAAAAATATTTGAGCGGTCTGGGCAAGGAGATGTTGTTTATAATGTAAGACGTGCATTTGCAAAGAATTGAGACTTATTTTTTAATATTTAAAAGAACAAATGAGAAAGTGAAATAAGATCTTTGTTATGTTTTGCTTTCTTTCTTTTTTTTTTTTTTTTTCTTCCTCTCCCAAGTGACTGCGAATTGTCTTGGGCTCTGAAATAAAAAAAAATGGAAATTGTCATTCTAACGCAATTGTATAGATTCCATATTTATACAAACTATATCACGTGATAGATATTTGATATATATAGATATGTATATACATATATATATATCTATATATCTATTACCTCTTCCAAGCAGGCACTTAATTATAAAGGTGATGGACACAACCATCTTTTTTGAACTAGACACAGTATGAACATGTCAAAAATAAACAGATTTTTTTGGTTTTTGTTTCATTTTTATTATTTTCTACAGATACCGAACATTTTACCTTTTTATTTAAAGAGTTTAAATTAAACCAGGTGATGCAGGAGACACAGCATACTCTATATTTATATGTGTTTCTTTTCTGCTCAGTCAAAACAAAAGAAAAAAAACTTGAAAGAGGCAATAGAGGACGAGGGGACTCGAGCATTAGGCGGTTGTTGCGTATCTCTCAACAACATTCTATTTCATTGGCCCTCCTAAATGATGTCAAGCAAACCGTGAGACCGGCCTGTCTTTTTCCACTTCACTCAGCCTGCTTTGCGTCGGGAGTCCTTGCATGTTTGTATATACACATTTCAGCTGTGTTTTCGGTTTGCTTTTCTGAATTTTCCTAAAGGTGTACATTTCATGCTGGTGGGTTTACTTTCAAGTGATTCATATCAAAGTATTTTTTTGCTGTGAGCTTTTTATATATATATATAAATATATATATAATATAAAAATATATATATAAAAAATATATATACGGTATACAGAATGAAACTCATTTATTTACAGCAAAGAGGTTAAGTTGCCAACTAAGTGTACACAAATGTAAAGAAAAATGGCAAAAACGTTTGCAAAATCTTTGTTACATCTGTCATCACTTTGAATATCAAACAGACCCACTTTGGTGGGAGAGATCTGTTACTTTTACACTCTTTTTTTAGTAAATTATTAAAACTCTTGAAAATGACGCCACACTCAGTGTTGTGTTTGGATCCGCAGCAGGAGTGGTAATGGTTATTTGTCCGCCTGTGTGATGACCGACAATATTTTCTGTGAGGGATTCCAGGACTTTTCATTTTGGTGAGTTTCGGGCTCGTCTGGCAAATTTTTAAACCTAAAAAAAACCCCCAAAAAACAAAAACCTGTCGGTCATATTTTAAGATCTTACATTCTGTCACTTGTGTTAATGATAAACTATCATATAAACTCCCTTTTATTGTCTTGTTCATTTTGGACTTGACTTTTCATTTTTTTGACCTCCGAAAAAAGTAGGGTAGTTAGAAACATGGGGAAACAATTCTCTTGTGCATCACATCGCTGTCATACCAGATTTTGCTACAAACCACAAACTTCTATGACAGATACTATGGCGCACTATGACTGAGGATGCACAGTTGTGTATATGTGCAGTGCTACACTCTCGTCACTAGATGGTGCTCTAAAACCCTACATATTTGTTGCAAACTATTACAGAGTAAGTGAACAATCCGTAGATCAACACAATTTCCACAATTTTACTTCAAAATGTAAGTAAGAGAAAAGCTGCGTCCTCATCTCACTATAACCCCTTTGTTTGACACTTAGTCTTGAATCTAAACGGGGTGGTGGTGGTGGTGGTGGTGGGGGGGGGGGGCTTGGAGAGTCCGTCTGTGCGTGCGGACAATTCGAAATAAACACGCTTTTGACTCTTAAGTTGGCACATTGTGCACTGCTAATGACTCTAAAGGAGGTCCCCTCTGCAGTAAGCAGAGAGCTTTTTCCTCCATTTGTATGACATGATTGGGGACGGTATATAAGTGGGGAAAAAAAGGGAGGCAGCGAGCGGGGCCCCCTCTCAGACCATCAGGGTCACATCATATGCTGGAGTGGTGGAAAACTGCATTTTAAAAGTGTAGCGGACAACTCAACTCGACAAAACGGTTATTGAGAGAGAGGGCAGCTCGAGGACGCCGTGAATGAAAAGGAGGGAGCGGCTAAAGGTAAAAAGCCACTGAAGAGTCACTTGTGGCGCTCACAACTAGGGGGGCTAGTGGACTCTTAATTGACCGCAGTGTGTTTTTCCCCACAGATGGCCCATTAGGCCATGGCCATTCACCTGTTATCTTGCTTTCCAAGTGCGCGGCCGTGGCCAAATGGCCCGCGTATCTGACAAAGGACGAACGGGTCCCCGGATCCACGCAGCATTGACGTCAAAAACACAATTAGAAGTCAATGACATTTTAGCGTCGCTTTTTTCCGACCCGCGGGCGCATCATCACATATGGCAGCAAGGTTGTTTCTGAGGAGAAAAAAAAGGGCTGTTAGTGTGGAGAGAAAGGAGGTTTACCTAACACCAGAACTTGTGCATTTCTGATGGCAGGAACCTAATGCATGCAGAACATTTTATATTACTATTATTTATTTCTTCAGATTTTTCTTTTAGATCTTCACTCTGTGTTTGTGTCCATGCTAAAGTAAAGCGTAAAGAGTCAGTCAGAAAAGGAATGTAATTTATTTTGGCTGAGGTACTTTTATTTTTAGCTTTAGCTTATTTCAGCTAAATAACGCCCAAATTAGAGGAAATTTGCTTTAAGGTGCTTTCAAATCAGGCGATGACATTGCCACAGCATTTGCAAGTTAAAGAAGATGGTGAGAGTTCTTGCGTCGCCCAGCTGGAGGTGTGGCAGTGGCCTTTTCCAACGTTGTGTGTCTGTTTTCTGTCATGGCAGCCTCCAAAAGTGGCGGTCAGCGAGGGGGCGTGGACGACGCGGTGGGTCCCGTGTTGCTCTGACCTCCGCTGTTCCACGCAGGTCAACATGAGAGAGCTTCTGCAGGTTCAGGTCGGGGTCAAACGCCGGCTCCCGCTTTGATTCGATGTATTTTTTTCCTCCATCGCTCAGCATCTGGATGTCAATGAGTGCTTTGAAACAAGGTTTCTGCCAGACAGAGAACAAAGATGAGGTTGTTGAGATGCTGCAGCAGCGTCACGGCATTTGACGTGACATACACGTTCACGTGAAATAGACACGTTGGCCTGTTCTTGCTGTTGGTAGCTGTGGCTGAGATCCAAGATGGAATTTGAAATGCTCAAATCTAGATTGTTTTCAGTTGATCGCTGGCAGCTGACCTCTACTGGACCAATCATAGGCCTTTGAGGAGAGGGAGGCGGGAACTGCAGCCAGTTGTGTCAACACCAGGAAGGTGTGCAGATATAGTGGCTGTACGAGGAACCTAATTTTCTACAGTTTGCAGATGGACATAAAAAATAATTAAAGTTAAATCAAATATGTAATAAAATATATAAAATATTGCCCAGCTCTGAGAAAAAAGTGACATTGTTGCCTCATTCAGTGCTTTGAAAAGCGGAGGCCGCCAGGCGGCACAAGGGATGCCAGAAAAAACTGGAGAGAAGAAAGGAGAAAAAACACAAATACATAATGAAATAAAATTATCTTTTAATTGTTATTATACCCAAACTAATCCCCAGAGCAGTTTCAGGCAAATATATAAATTCAAAGTGATCAGGTTCCAGCATAGCGCAAAAATGTATCTTACACAGTGTAATTTAAGAATAACTACAAATATAACCTGAAACAGAACAGCTTGAACCCACCCTGTTAAAGAACAACTCCCTTCACAGCCGCTGTGAAAAAAACAAAACAAAAAAAAAAAACGGGAGGGGGGCTTTTAGTCACTTTCAGGATGAATAGTGATTCTGTCTAAGTACTCTATAGTGGGCTGCCAGGTTTGGATGAATAGATTAACTGATCCCATGAGAGAAAATCTAACCTCCAATTTGATGTGTTAGGACTTCCCTAAGGTAGCTGTTGTATACCACGGGGCCACTTGCAGGTTCATCGGGGTCCCTCAAGACACAGCCATGTCAAAATTGGGGCTTCTAGCCCATGAAGATCCTCAAAACCCGAACCCTAATTCCAGCAGTAACCCTAACCCTAATTTAAGATAACCCTAAACCTAACCCTAGGTTCAGCCTTATCGTCAACCCTAATTCAATGCAAATCTATGGGGTGAAATTTCAACTTTGTCCTAGAGACATGGGGCCACTTGCTTTTTGATCAGGAGCCCCCAAGAAGCGCCCACACCAAATTTGGGGCTTCTAGTACTTGAGGAACCCTAACCCTAACCCTAACCCTAACCCTAGCTTCAGCCTTATCGTCAACCCTAATTCAATGCAAATCTATGGGGTGAAATTTCAACTTTGTCCTAGAGACATGGGGCCACTTGCTTTTTGATCAGGAGCCCCCAAGAAGCGCCCACACCAAATTTGGGGCTTCTAGTACTTGAGGAACCCTAACCCTAACCCTAACCCTAACCCTAGCTTCAGCCTTATTGTCAACCCTAATTCAATGCAAGTCTATGGGGTGAAATTTCAACTTTGTCCTAGAGACATGGGGCCACTTGCTTTTTCATCAGGAGCCCCCAAGAAGCGCCCACACCAAATTTGGGGCTTCTAGTACTTGAGGAACCCTAACCCTAACCCTAACCCTAACCCTAGCTTCAGCCTTATTTCAATGCAAGTCTATGGGGTGAAATTTCAACTTTGTCCAAGAGACATGGGGCCACTTGCTTTTTCATCAGGAGCCCCCAAGAAGCGCCCACACCAAATTTGGGGCTTCTAGTACTTGAGGAACCCTAACCCTAACCCTAACCCTAACCCTAGCTTCAGCCTTATTGTCAACCCTAATTCAATGCAAATCTATGGGGTGA
Source organism: Nelusetta ayraudi (assembly GCF_046127955.1). Taxonomy (NCBI): domain Eukaryota; kingdom Metazoa; phylum Chordata; class Actinopteri; order Tetraodontiformes; family Monacanthidae; genus Nelusetta; species Nelusetta ayraudi. The sequence continues at coordinate 2,123,363 of NW_027466133.1, read as the reverse complement.
AATTTCAACTTTGTCCTAGAGACATGGGGCCACTTGCTTTTTGATCAGGAGCCCCCAAGAAGCGCCCACACCAAATTTGGGGCTTCTAGTACTTGAGGAACCCTAACCCTAACCCTAACCCCAGCTTCAGCCTTATTGTCAACCCTAATTCAATGCAAGTCTATGGGGTGAAATTTCAACTTTGTCCTAGAGACATGGGGCCACTTGCTTTTTGATCAGGAGCCCCCAAGAAGCGCCCACACCAAATTTGGGGCTTCTAGTACTTGAGGAACCCTAACCCTAACCCTAACCCTAACCCTAGCTTCATCCTTATTTCAATGCAAGTCTATGGGGTGAAATTTCAACTTTGTCCAAGAGACATGGGGCCACTTGCTTTTTGATCAGGAGCCCCCAAGAAGCGCCCACACCAAATTTGGGGCTTCTAGTACTTGAGGAACCCTAACCCTAACCCTAACCCTAACCCTAGCTTCAGCCTTATCGTCAACCCTAATTCAATGCAAATCTATGGGGTGAAATTTCAACTTTGTCCTAGAGACATGGGGCCACTTGCTTTTTGATCAGGAGCCCCCAAGAAGCGCCCACACCAAATTTGGGGCTTCTAGTACTTGAGGAACCCTAACCCTAACCCTAACCCTAACCCTAGCTTCAGCCTTATTGTCAACCCTAATTCAATGCAAGTCTATGGGGTGAAATTTCAACTTTGTCCTAGAGACATGGGGCCACTTGCTTTTTGATCAGGAGCCCCCAAGAAGCGCCCACACCAAATTTGGGGCTTCTAGTACTTGAGGAACCCTAACCCTAACCCTAACCCTAGCTTCATCCTTATTTCAATGCAAGTCTATGGGGTGAAATTTCAACTTTGTCCTAGAGACATGGGGCCACTTGCTTTTTGATCAGGAGCCCCCAAGAAGCGCCCACACCAAATTTGGGGCTTCTAGTACTTGAGGAACCCTAACCCTAACCCTAACCCTAGCTTCAGCCTTATTTCAATGCAAGTCTATGGGGTGAAATTTCAACTTTGTCCTAGAGACATGGGGCCACTTGCTTTTTGATCAGGAGCCCCCAAGAAGCGCCCACACCAAATTTGGGGCTTCTAGTACTTGAGGAACCCTAACCCTAACCCTAACCCTAACCCTAGCTTCAGCCTTATTTCAATGCAAGTCTATGGGGTGAAATTTCAACTTTGTCCAAGAGACATGGGGCCACTTGCTTTTTCATCAGGAGCCCCCAAGAAGCGCCCACACCAAATTTGGGGCTTCTAGTACTTGAGGAACCCTAACCCTAACCCTAACCCTAACCCTAGCTTCAGCCTTATTGTCAACCCTAATTCAATGCAAATCTATGGGGTGAAATTTCAACTTTGTCCTAGAGACATGGGGCCACTTGCTTTTTGATCAGGAGCCCCCAAGAAGCGCCCACACCAAATTTGGGGCTTCTAGTACTTGAGGAACCCTAACCCTAACCCTAACCCTAACCCTAGCTTCAGCCTTATCGTCAACCCTAATTCAATGCAAATCTATGGGGTGAAATTTCAACTTTGTCCTAGAGACATGGGGCCACTTGCTTTTTGATCAGGAGCCCCCAAGAAGCGCCCACACCAAATTTGGGGCTTCTAGTACTTGAGGAACCCTAACCCTAACCCTAACCCTAACCCTAGCTTCATCCTTATTTCAATGCAAGTCTATGGGGTGAAATTTCAACTTTGTCCAAGAGACATGGGGCCACTTGCTTTTTGATCAGGAGCCCCCAAGAAGCGCCCACACCAAATTTGGGGCTTCTAGTACTTGAGGAACCCTAACCCTAACCCTAACCCTAACCCTAGCTTCAGCCTTATCGTCAACCCTAATTCAATGCAAATCTATGGGGTGAAATTTCAACTTTGTCCTAGAGACATGGGGCCACTTGCTTTTTGATCAGGAGCCCCCAAGAAGCGCCCACACCAAATTTGGGGCTTCTAGTACTTGAGGAACCCTAACCCTAACCCTAACCCTAACCCTAGCTTCAGCCTTATTTCAATGCAAGTCTATGGGGTGAAATTTCAACTTTGTCCAAGAGACATGGGGCCACTTGCTTTTTCATCAGGAGCCCCCAAGAAGCGCCCACACCAAATTTGGGGCTTCTAGTACTTGAGGAACCCTAACCCTAACCCTAACCCTAACCCTAGCTTCAGCCTTATTGTCAACCCTAATTCAATGCAAATCTATGGGGTGAAATTTCAACTTTGTCCTAGAGACATGGGGCCACTTGCTTTTTGATCAGGAGCCCCCAAGAAGCGCCCACACCAAATTTGGGGCTTCTAGTACTTGAGGAACCCTAACCCTAACCCTAACCCCAGCTTCAGCCTTATTGTCAACCCTAATTCAATGCAAGTCTATGGGGTGAAATTTCAACTTTGTCCTAGAGACATGGGGCCACTTGCTTTTTGATCAGGAGCCCCCAAGAAGCGCCCACACCAAATTTGGGGCTTCTAGTACTTGAGGAACCCTAACCCTAACCCTAACCCTAACCCTAGCTTCATCCTTATTTCAATGCAAGTCTATGGGGTGAAATTTCAACTTTGTCCTAGAGACATGGGGCCACTTGCTTTTTCATCAGGAGCCCCCAAGAAGCGCCCACACCAAATTTGGGGCTTCTAGTACTTGAGGAACCCTAACCCTAACCCTAACCCTAGCTTCAGCCTTATTTCAATGCAAGTCTATGGGGTGAAATTTCAACTTTGTCCTAGAGACATGGGGCCACTTGCTTTTTGATCAGGAGCCCCCAAGAAGCGCCCACACCAAATTTGGGGCTTCTAGTACTTGAGGAACCCTAACCCTAACCCTAACCCTAACCCTAGCTTCAGCCTTATTTCAATGCAAGTCTATGGGGTGAAATTTCAACTTTGTCCAAGAGACATGGGGCCACTTGCTTTTTCATCAGGAGCCCCCAAGAAGCGCCCACACCAAATTTGGGGCTTCTAGTACTTGAGGAACCCTAACCCTAACCCTAACCCTAACCCTAGCTTCAGCCTTATTGTCAACCCTAATTCAATGCAAATCTATGGGGTGAAATTTCAACTTTGTCCTAGAGACATGGGGCCACTTGCTTTTTGATCAGGAGCCCCCAAGAAGCGCCCACACCAAATTTGGGGCTTCTAGTACTTGAGGAACCCTAACCCTAACCCTAACCCCAGCTTCAGCCTTATTGTCAACCCTAATTCAATGCAAGTCTATGGGGTGAAATTTCAACTTTGTCCTAGAGACATGGGGCCACTTGCTTTTTGATCAGGAGCCCCCAAGAAGCGCCCACACCAAATTTGGGGCTTCTAGTACTTGAGGAACCCTAACCCTAACCCTAACCCTAACCCTAGCTTCATCCTTATTTCAATGCAAGTCTATGGGGTGAAATTTCAACTTTGTCCAAGAGACATGGGGCCACTTGCTTTTTGATCAGGAGCCCCCAAGAAGCGCCCACACCAAATTTGGGGCTTCTAGTACTTGAGGAACCCTAACCCTAACCCTAACCCTAACCCTAGCTTCAGCCTTATCGTCAACCCTAATTCAATGCAAATCTATGGGGTGAAATTTCAACTTTGTCCTAGAGACATGGGGCCACTTGCTTTTTGATCAGGAGCCCCCAAGAAGCGCCCACACCAAATTTGGGGCTTCTAGTACTTGAGGAACCCTAACCCTAACCCTAACCCTAACCCTAGCTTCAGCCTTATTTCAATGCAAGTCTATGGGGTGAAATTTCAACTTTGTCCAAGAGACATGGGGCCACTTGCTTTTTCATCAGGAGCCCCCAAGAAGCGCCCACACCAAATTTGGGGCTTCTAGTACTTGAGGAACCCTAACCCTAACCCTAACCCTAACCCTAGCTTCAGCCTTATTGTCAACCCTAATTCAATGCAAGTCTATGGGGTGAAATTTCAACTTTGTCCTAGAGACATGGGGCCACTTGCTTTTTGATCAGGAGCCCCCAAGAAGCGCCCACACCAAATTTGGGGCTTCTAGTACTTGAGGAACCCTAACCCTAACCCTAACCCTAACCCTAGCTTCAGCCTTATTTCAATGCAAGTCTATGGGGTGAAATTTCAACTTTGTCCTAGAGACATGGGGCCACTTGCTTTTTCATCAGGAGCCCCCAAGAAGCGCCCACACCAAATTTGGGGCTTCTAGTACTTGAGGAACCCTAACCCTAACCCTAACCCTAGCTTCAGCCTTATTTCAATGCAAGTCTATGGGGTGAAATTTCAACTTTGTCCTAGAGACATGGGGCCACTTGCTTTTTGATCAGGAGCCCCCAAGAAGCGCCCACACCAAATTTGGGGCTTCTAGTACTTGAGGAACCCTAACCCTAACCCTAGCTTCAGCCTTATTTCAATGCAAGTCTATGGGGTGAAATTTCAACTTTGTCCTAGAGACATGGGGCCACTTGCTTTTTGATCAGGAGCCCCCAAGAAGCGCCCACACCAAATTTGGGGCTTCTAGTACTTGAGGAACCCTAACCCTAACCCTAACTTCAGCCTTATCGTCAACCCTAATTCAATGCAAATCTATGGGGTGAAATTTCAACTTTTTCCTAGAGACATGGGGCCACTTGCTTTTTGATCAGGAGCCCCCAAGAAGCGCCCACACCAAATTTGGGGCTTCTAGTACTTGAGGAACCCTAACCCTAACCCTAGCTTCAGCCTTATCGTCAACCCTAATTCAATGCAAATCTATGGGGTGAAATTTCAACTTTTCCCTAGAGACATGGGGCCACTTGCGTTTTCATCAGGAGCCCCCAAGAAGCGCGCACGCCAAATTTGGGGCTTCTAGCCCATGAGGAACCCCAAAACCCTCAACCTAATTTCAGCACTAACCCTAACCATAATTTCAGTTATAGTTATAGTTACTTACAATCTTACAACACTCCACAATCCCGCGTCACTGCTGTCATTGCTGCTGCTTTCACTGCTGTGTAGGTGATTCACAGTTGAAAGTAACTAAAAAGTAACTACAGTTAGTTAGTAATTACAGTTAGTTTGTTTTGTAAGTTATAGTTACTTTTGTAACTACAGTTACAGTTATCAACATAATCGCACTAAATAATAACACACTAACAACCCCAACCCCAACCCTTAACAACAACCCTAAACCCAACTCCTAACCCTAACACTGACCCTAATCCCCAACCCACTTCACCTAGCCCAACCCCAACACTAACACTAATCCCAACTGTAAAGTCACCCAAACCCGAACTGGGGAGAATTGGACCGAAGACAAGAAAATAAAATGCAGCCACACATAAAAATTGCCATGATTATCAACATATTAGTTGTTAATATTCATATTCTAAACAATGTACCAATTATTGTATAGCAAATTCAAAAAAACATTTCAAAAGTTTGTGATTTCTCCTTTTATTTTATTTTAAATTATGTGACATTGTTGGTCCCTGGCCAGATGCTAATGCTGTTTGGAGGGTCATGGCATGGAAAAGTTTGGGAACCCATGGCCGACTTGGCCTAATTTATCATCTAGCAGTCCTTCCTTCCTGTCTTTGCTAAACCCGGCTGTCGGTGTCACGTTGCTCCCCCTCCCTGACAATGACTAGTCATGCAACACAACTCAGACTGGAGCTTGTGAACGTGTATCTTTGAAATTTCAGAGCGTCAAGAAAAACAGGTCACTATGAAGGGGATTATTGAAACCCGGCGGAGGCACAGTATAACGCAACGTGATTTGTCATTACGCTGTCACACAAAATGTTTTTTCATTTGTCTGACAGTTCTCGATGATACCTCATCATGATGCTGCAAATGTTAATTGCACTACGAAATAATGACAGGCGTTTGAATCAGCCTGGGTTTGGCCACATGGAAAAAAAATCAAGGCGAGGAAAGTAATTGCTCTCCAACAAAACGTGTTTGTTTTGGTTAAGCTCACTTTCATCTGCCAACACCTGCAACCGAATAATGACTCACTTCTCTATTCAAAGCAGGTAATAATAGTTAATCCCTGTTTATTACGCTCCAGGCTTGATAGGATTACTTAGCGAGAGCAGCGTCTGACTGGGTTGCTAGTTTGTGATGTAACTCGGGTTGAAATTCAAATTCAACTGCTGCTCTGCTTCCTCTTTGGCCTATCAACGCCCCTGAGATGTAAAAGGCACCCTCTCCAGCCTCATTGTTTGAATATTTCATTAATTATCCCACCCTAATTATGTGGAAGGGGTTGGGAGGAGGGGGTGTGTGGGAGCAACACGGTGCTCTGATTGGTCGGGGACACCTTTGAAAGCGGCAGACGACGGCACACCTGTGGCTAAATCACGCAAAATCTCAGCGTTTCTCACGCTCGTGCTGACACAATGGTCATCAGGCTGCTGTGTGTGTTGCCTGGCAACGGCAGTGTTTGGTGAGAACCCCAGAGAACACTCCCCCGACTCAAGTGATGGAGCACGGTTACATTATTTCCACAACAGCAATAATCAGGGTTTTTTTTTGTTTGTTTTTTCTAATTCTGTTCAAACACACTGTTACTGCAAAATTCGATTACAGGTCACTTTGTGTAAGTGTCTTGCAGAATGGAGGATGCTGGAAAATTGTGCCAAGTTAATGTAAAATAACTATATAAATAAATGCATGAAATGCAAAGAGCGAGTCTATTAAACTACGTCAGAAAGAAGCTAATCTTCTTGAATGAGGAAGGAGATTAAAAACCACACATACAGGGTGGACGCAGGCTATTTCCTCTTGTAATGCCGTTCATGTCCACAAGGGTGAGTTGTTTGCCAAGAGATGAGCCTATGAAATCGACTCAATGAACTGATACAAAAATGTCCCCTTGTCCAGTATGCCACTCCATATCACTCACCTATTTATTTATTTATTTGCTCATTCAGGTGACTTTTTGAAAGTCGTCCTACTAGTAGGCGTGGGGCTTTTATTGACGTCAAAGAGCGTGGAGAGTGGAAGACAGAGAGGGAGAGACATGGTTATGATTATGTTTGTCTCTTTTTTAGACAACCGTGGAAAAAGCATGAAAAAAAAATCATCTCTAAAATACCTTCAGGCAATTTAAATGGCATGATATTAACAGGGCTGAGCAATTACCAAATATTTTGATAATATATATGTGTATACACACACATATATAAACATATATACATATACGTATGTATCATTAAGATTTGTGTAATGACATTTTCTTTAAAGAAATAAACTCAGTCTTGATTCTGGCTTTCGACAGTTTCAATAGAGATTCCAATAAACAGTCAGAGCCCATTGCTGGAACCCACCTGCACTGGCTGCACCCTGTTTGTTTAACTTCAGCTTTCAAACTTCCTCAGTGTGCCCCACCCCCACCCCCACACCCCTACTGCCTGATACAAATATCAGCTCTAACCCGGAAGCACAAGTCTGGCGTGAGGAAAAGATCCAGCCCCTGAAATCTTGCGAGACTTGAGCCGTTGCAGGGAGTCAACCGCAGAGACACAAGTGAGACCTGAAGCGAAGTTATGGAGGCGGCGTTTCCTTAAACGTGGCTTAATATTTGCCCCATTCTGAAGTCATCGGCCGACTTTGACGACTTTCTCCGGAGCTTCACCTTCAGGTAAGACTCGCGCTTTTAGTTGCAATCGGCTCTAGTCGTGAGGATTATCGCTGTCAGAGTCTTCCTCGAGTGTTTTAAGACACTTGAAGGAAGAATCCGAGACTTTCAGAGGAAAAAAAAAAAACACTTTTAAGGGGCAAATAACACCAACACTCACAGCCGCTATCGCTGTGTGATTGGTTGCAACCGTTTACTGGAGAACTTGAGAGACTTTGGGGGCGTATATACTGAACGTTCACATGACCACGATTAGCACAAGGCCCACGTAAAAAAAAACAGGAATAGTCCCTCGACCCGTGCAGAGGTCACCGGACTGTATTCCTTCCTGAACTTCTTTCCCAGTCAGCTTTTGCTCCGATCCACATCTTTTAGTCATTTCCATCCTTTAAAATCAAAATTGATAGCCGTAACAGAAAAATTGCCTTCCTTTCCGCCTTCTTGCCTAAACAGCAGAGAGAGAGCATGGAGGAAGTCAAGTGCCATATAAATAAAGAGAGATCTGGCAGCCTTCTGGAAATTGTGTCATAGCTCAACTAGTCTACTCAAGTCACTCTGGAGAATGTGCTCTGAATCAAAGTGGCAGGGGAGGGAAGAAGGGAAAGAGAAAGGGCCTGCAGTCATTGTGAAGACACAGGAAGTGAGGAATGCGTGATAATGATCCTTTAGCTTTTAGTCTCCCCCTTTTTTTTCGGGTTGAGGTCTGAATCTGGGCCTTGTGGAAACGTAAATCAGCGGCGCGTTGAGAAGTTGAGGCCGCCGTCTCCTGTTTTTTTTGAGACGGCCGGGCCGACGGCGCTGCGTAAGTCGAGCCTCCGAGGCCTTTGCACGGGCTGCAGAACAAAGGAGCCGCCCGAAAACGATACGTATCTGGAAATGTTTGCTTCGAAAGTCTTTGCGTCGGTGGCCGCAAACTGGAGAGTGAATTTGCTCCGAAGGCCTCGAGCGGAAACTCAGGAGAGGTTTTCACCCTCCTTTCGTAGAGGAGCGGTCAGCTCAGGACACGTCCCAGGTCGGCGGTGGTGGCGACGCCTGTTCCGCACCTCCTGCTTCTGGAAGCCTCGGAGCTCGAAACGTGTGAGACGGCGGCGTTGCCTCCAAACCTCGGCCTCGCCACGCCGTGATTCTCTTTACGATGCGGCGAGGAGGGCGAGGAGGGACGGCGTCTCCTCTGTGTTTACGAGCGGTCGGCGGGGGAGGCGGCAGCGTCGCCCGCCGCTCACGCTTCCTCCCTCTCCCACCGTCTCGTCGTCTCTCCTCTGGTTCCAATTTAGTTGTCCCTAATCATAAAAGCATCGGCGGGGCTGCTGCCTCCACCGCTGCCGCCGCTGCTGCAGCCTCCGCTCGGCAAACCCAAAGAGGTGAAATGTGCCCCCTTTAAAAATTCCATTTCCACTCAAGTGGACCAACGCGACGAGGGAACATGGGAGCGGGCGGCAGGCAGGCAGACTTCAGAGCGCTGCCAGATCAAATGGCACTCGGCGGTGGAGCTGATTATCGGAGACGGACAGCAAACATAAAACCCTGCTGCTGCCGCCGCTGCCACCGCCGAGGCCGCCGCCGCTGATGCTGTGTGTTTTGTCGTGTTTGTGCACGCCAGAGCGAGGTGCACTTTGACACTGCAATCGCCGCAATCGGCCAAACAAACACCATCGCGTGCCAGATCAGTTGTATTCGATTAGGAGGCGGGAAAAAGGTCGCGGGTGGCGCCCTGCAGCTCTCCAGCACCCTTTTTTTTTTTTCCCCGGAGTGGGCGGCCGGTCGAATGGAAGCCGTCGCTTCAAATTCTCCGCCATTACGTCCTCCATCTTCCCCCGGCAGAGCCTGTGACTGCACATAATTTGAGTCATCAGTCTCCATTTCTACGCAGCAGATGTTTCCCCATGTCAACGGCCCAAACCCCCCCACCCCCTCTCCTGCACCACCACCTCTACCGCCCCTCCACCCCTTGACAAAGCAAGACGGAGGACCCTCTCTCTCTTATTCCACGCCAGTCTCCCGGCCTTCTCTCCTTTCCTGCCCCTCTGCCCACCACCACCACCAATCCCGGGCGTCTCGTGGGACGCCGTCCCGCGCCCCAAACCTGCTGGTGGGAAAACATATTCTAATCGATGCTGGTGGAGTGACACAGATGTGGAAGTGGAGGAGAGGGGGGACAAAAGGCAGTTGGTTGTATTGTATTTTCTCCTGCGGTCGGCCCGATGACTCACTCATCCTCCGAGATGGACCAGGATCCTGGAAGCCGGTCTGGAAGGCCGGCGCTGAGACACTAATGGAAGGTGATTAATAGGCAGCTGGGGTAAATGATTGCTATGATGCTGGTATCATCACAGATGTAATGTGATTGAAATGGCCAGGACACATAATCATATTCCCCTTTCTTTCCGTCATTTAGCAGGAGGGTAAACAAATATAAAAGTACCTGGCAAAAACTATCTAAAAAAAACAACAAACATAAAAACAAACAAAATCAACTTGTTGAGTTAATTATTCTATTAATTTTCAAAGAGAAAAATACTTTTTTTTTGACATATTTCAATACTGTTAATTATCAAAAAAGTGGATAACTTGAAATATGCCTCCGGGCGAATAAGAAAAAGATGAAAAATAAATTTGATTTGATATGGCAGAAACTTTTAGATCACTAATTAAAAATGTCTATATTCAAAACTACAGACTGATTTTTTTTTTTAAATAAACGATAAAGACTAAAACATATTTTTGTAGATTGTCAAATCATCATTTATTTGGTCAATAATTTAAAATAAAACTTTTTTCACAACCACTCCAGTTACATTTGGCTTTAACTAACAATAACGTAACTTTCATCGCGCATTTTTGTGAACTGAATGCCAATAAAAAAACAAACAAACAAACAAACAAACAAATTGTTAACCCTTTAAAAAAGCGCAGAAAATTTGACTTCACGGCTTTTGGGTTCGAGAGAAAAAAAAATTAAATAAAAAAATGACTTAAATAAATAGTGTTTTTTTTTTTTTTCTTTCTAAAAGGCAATGCCCCGGACTGCTGCGTGATGTCTGAGGCGCTAATTAAAGCCGACATGTTTTCAAACTCCCCTCAGGAGCGACCTGAAGAAACTGTTCCAGCGGCGTAGGGGGAAAAAAAACCGTCCTCAAATGGACCCATGTAATATTTCCTCCTCTGGCCGCCAAATGAGTCCGGGTGGGAGGAAAATTGTCGGGGTCATTAGAGCAAGAAGGAGGGAAAAAAAGAGAGAGAGAAAAAAGTGTGACAGTTTTCTTTGGGCATTCTGTGAACCGAGCCACGGGATGTTATTGAACCAATCTCAGTTGATAGAACCAATTAGGCCGTTAAGGCTTTTCCTCCCGAAACCGATTTTGTGCTAAAACGCTTTGGCCTCACGGACATCAAAGCGGATTTCAAACGGAGAGTGAGCTCGGTTCCGACAGGTCCAGTCTTCTTGACGAAATGACTTCTGGCGCGCTGGCAGCTCGAACCGTCAGTTATGGGGAATTTAAATGCACTTTTGAGATTGAAGTATTTATGATGATCTATTATTATTTTTTACAGTCGGAACAGTGGACTTTAAGTGGGGATTATAGCTCCGATTGTGTGCAAGTTAAAAACAAAAAATGTCAACGGCGACTGAGGGATCATAACTCACTCGGAATCCAACCGCACTGACGTGTTTTCCTGCCACTGTATGGCGCTACGGAGCCGCAAGATACAGCAACAGGACGTCAGACTCTAATAATAATAATAATAATAATAATAATAATAATAATAATAATAATAATAATAATAATAATAAATTGGAAAAATGCCATATTCGTGCATTGAATAACTTTGCACCAATAAATGTAACTATTGTTGTTACAAGTTAAAGTTTATTTGAGCTAGAAATTTATTTGGGAAGCACGAAATGTTGGATTAAACAAACAACGTTTTAAGTTTTATTTTATAAACAATATAATTTCTTCCAAAAAATTAACAAACCAAACAGGCCTATTTTAAAAATCTAAAAGGAACAAAATATATATAAAGCTGAGCACGATTAAAAATATTGTGGCCAAACAAATTAGTTAATGTTAAGTTTAATTTAACTCTTGCTTTATTTTTGCAATCGCATGCATTTAATTACTTTGAATATTCCAACAACAACAAAAAAACAATAAACAAAATATACATTTGCAGTTGTTCCACATGCCGGATGCTGGGAACAGTCTTACTCTTCCACCGGGCCTGTCGTGTCTCAGGAAGTCCGCCCACCTGACGCCATGGCCTGCGGCGTGTCGTCACGCGCGTTCAAGCCAAAACGCCCGAGACAAAATAATAACAATCAAAAATATAAAAAATAAATAAATAAAAGTGAGCGACATGATGCGATAGAAGCGCAGAGTCGCCACGGTGAACTTCCCAGCAGCGACTCCAGCGGTGTTTTCCTCCTGATTCACTCTCACACACTGGCAGCCCCCCGCCCTCTCTCTCCCCCGTGAACTGCTGCTGCTCGCTCGGCCACGGAGCCACGGTGCAGGGAAGCCGTGACATCACCTCCGAGTGGCCGATGACTGAGACAGACACTGGATAGAAGTCACTGTTTTTATGATGAGCGTTTACCGCGAGAGAACTGATCAGGAGAGCGCAGAGCTTTAAATGAACCAGCCACCTGGTCCTGTGCGTCAGGTCGACCACGTTCCCCGTTCAGCAGGACGACACCGAAAATATTAATGAAGAAAGCAGAACTAATGCAGAGCATTTAACTGACAAGCAAATTCGACGGAAGAATGCAGGACCACCAGGGGCAAGAAAATTCATTCACATTCAGTTGGCACCAGCGGAAAAGGTCAATATGTCCCAAGGCATCAAAAAATAGAAATAACACTAATAAAAAAAGTATTAAAGTGCATTATAAATTGTATTTTTTTTTTAATTCAATGAGCGTTATACAAAGTATGAGCATTTCTTTTTTATTTTATTGTGATTTTCAATTTAAAATTTCTTGTTTAATTTAGTTTTTTAAAATACCTTTGGGTTTGCTCCAGCTCTGTTAAAGGCCCAGCCAGGCTCTCTAACATTTACAGAAGCCAGTTGACTTTTTTTTTTTTAAAGGTAGTTTTGTGTACAACATTCCTATGGATTGAAATAAATAACACTCTGTTTTCAATCGCCGTTAACAAGCATTTATTTAACAGCAGGAGGCAGCAATGCCGTGCTACCGCATGTCTAAAACATGACTCAGAAATCAACCGGTTTCTCCCGTCTGATCGCAAGGCAGCATATTGTGAGTACTCACGAGGAGGAACTAAGTAAAAATACTCCTCATGCTTATTTTGCTAATTACTTCCTCACCACCAGGTGCCACAAAGTCTTAGCCACTGGACCTATGCCCAGCGACTGGCTAGATGCAAAGGTAAGCCATGCTAAGCTAAGGCTCAACATTCTGCTAACAGCTCGAACAAAATTTCTTTGCACGATAATCGACACAAGTGATTTTCTTCTTCTGACTTTCCGACACGTGTTTCTATCCGAGATGATTCTAAATTGTGCAACAAAGCCCTCCTGTCCAAACACGCCGCGGCTGTGACGGATGAATAGCGCGCGGAGCAACTGCGCGGCCCCACTTAGGAGGAATGCTGCGCCTCACTACGCCTCTTACGCGCAGATGCCTATCACTGGAACATGTGTGCAAACATACAGCTGTTAATAAGTGTGCAAACACGGGCCGTGCCAGTGCAGAGAGAGCCGGGTGGCTCTCTGCTTTTTGCTTTGGCCATGAAGCAGCTGCTGTTGTTTGCTGTTTTTCCTCCCTCTTGCGTTCGCTCTCCGGAGCCCAGATACCAAATAGTAGCGGCGGGGAGGAAAAAAAAAAAAAAAAAACCCCACACACAGTTATTTATGCTAACACAACATTTTATTGGCAGAATTTGCCAGGACCAATTCATCCGTCACCCCGTGAACTTCTTCACGCTTATCTGGCCCCCAAATTTTTTACCCTCCGCTCACAACTTCTCCTCCTCCCTGTTTCCTTTCCTCGAGCTGCTCACATCAAACTGAGAACTGGGGGGGGGGGGCGGACGCAGCTCCAAAATTGTTCAAATTTGATTAATCTGGCGTTTTCCATCAGCATGAGAGACACACGGCATGTGGCGGTTTGGGCATTTCCACTTCTGATTGATCCTCTCCGGCTCTCCGCCGTGCAGCGGGCGCCCATTGTGCGAACGCTATGTTTCATTACGTCTCCAGCGTCTTCATTTCATGTGTGTTTCCCGCCATTCCTTCTTCGACGAGGCAGGTTGCATGTTGTCGTGTTTGCTCGCTTGGTGCTTCCTGCCAAGCGTGGAACCAATGGCTGGTTGCGCTGATAGAAAAACTTGTTGTGGGGAGACTTTGACGACTTTGACAACGTGGTGACCCCCCCCCCACCCCCGCCCTCAACTTCCGACGACACTCAAGAGACCTCTCTCTCTCTCTTATCGCTCTCCGTCTCCTCCGTACCTGCCACGTTGAAAGCCCTGGCGGGGAGGTACTCTTCCTCGCCTGGCCCGCCCCCTTCTCTGTGCCACACCTCGGCGCCATTTCCATTAGCTGCCGGGGGGACGGGCGGGGGGCAGTAGATGAGTTCTCAGGAGATAAGAAGCAGATCTGAAGTGACAGCCCCATGGAAAGTCTTGAGCACACTTCCAGACGGGGGAAGAAAATTGAAGAAAAACACCGGGGTCGCCCCATCCACTCCTAACCCTCCTCCTCCTCCTCCTCCTCCTCCTCCATCTTCTCCTCTTTCTTTCTTCCTGAAAGACTTGTGTAGCGCCGTCTGATCAGCGCACGAGCCAACCCGCAGTTTGTTTTGCGCTGATTTAATGCAAATCAAACTTCCGTTTCAAAGCGGCTACCCACCACACATGCATCCTTCGCAAGCGTCCCCATCGCTTTCAAACAAATAGTTTGAAATTCCAGGAAACAGCCTCACCGGCGCTCAGCTGGAGAGCCGGATAAAAAAACACAAAACATCATCGCCGCCACTGCCGCCGCCGCCGCTCTTGTTCCACACAAAGCCGCAGCAGACACGGTCGAGTGTTTCCTACACAGGAGAAAGAAAAAAAATCCCCCACCGCAGCTCACTAGATGACATCATGGTCATCGGACACAAATCCCAGCAGGCCGTGAGCTCGGTGAGCTTCTCAAGTGACCAATTACAGAAAGAAAAACCCTCCAACAAAAGTGCGGGAGATGCTCCGCCGGTGCACTTTGATTGAGCTCCAGCCTGCATCCGTTCTCAAAACATATGTGGACTAGTTTGCGCAGGGATGCCTGCTGCGGGTTTCGAAAAAAAAAAAAAAGAAAGCAGAAAAAAACTAGAAAAAAAAGTTGATTTCTTTAAGTCCCTGTCTGTGCCCGATTAACACATTATATCTTGTTTCTTTAATCTGCACGCCTGAGAGTAAAGCCTCCCTCCGTGCCAGACCCTCTCTTGGCCAGGAACGGGAACTTCCTGGGGTTCCAGCTGGTTGCCAGAGCCAACAGAATGTGCTATGCCTGAAATCACAGAATAAACGATATGTGTGTGCGTGGGTGCGTGCGTGTGTGTATTTTCACTTTTCGCGTGTTTGCGCGAGCCGGCGCCTCCCTTTCGAACCCCAGCGCATCGGCTTGCGCCGCGCGTCTCTCTGCTCCGCTCCAAAAACCTCAACACGGATCTGACAGGACATTTAGAGTCTCTGAGTGGCTCTGGAGGAGTGTAGGTAAACAAAAGTGGACCCACTGTGTAGTTGTTCACTCTGGCAAACGTCAAGTTTCATCCCGGCCTACTGCTTCAAGATTCAAAATTAGCGACACTTAGCGACGGCCGCGTTAGATAAGCGTCTTAACGAGTGTCCTGCACTTTGGGGAGGAAAACAAACATGTTTGAAGTCTACAGGTTGGTTCTTTGTTCTTCTTCTAATGTGAATAAAAGAGGGGCCCCTTGTATTTACTATAAAACAGCACTTACCTCCGCATCTTTGCTAATCTTTATAGCAGCCGCTGCGACGAGGTCCGCGCTTCACTTCCTGTATTTCTTCTTCGCCTTCCTCGTCAAGCTGCAGCTGCTTCCTGCGCTGACACAACGAGAGGCATCGTCATTCATTAATTTATTCTCTTTGCGAAATCCCATGCAGTCTTTAAAGTAAAGTTAATATATGCTTTCTGTGGGAAGTTTGGCGGGACGGATGAGCAAGAGTTCACAGCTGCATTTTAAGGCCATAAATCTAAATATTGCATCGGGGGGGGGAAGGTTACGCATCCTGTGCATCGGCCACGTTTTCCTACTCAGTCCATCCGCCGCCGCCGCCGCCGCCGCCGTCGCTTTCCTGTGCGCGCTCGCAACGGCAGAGGTGACATTGCGTGCGGGCCTCCGCGCGGCCTCTGATTTGCCTGCACTTTGCCTGCCGAGGTTCAGGAGCTCACCGTCGTTTCACACTTCACACATTGACACTCGCCTCCCTCCACCTGCCTGCTTCCCCCGGCAAAGCGCCGCGCTTTCATGTATCGCTCCCGGCTCGCTGCCCCCTCCCCCCCCCCCCCCCCCCCGCCCCCCTGCGCCCCTTCCATCCTCCACTACTTCCTTCCTTTATGAAAGCACACTCTGACCTTCGCCGGCGTCCATCAGCGGCCGCGCTGATCAAAGACGCTCGCATTACCCGCAAAATTCGGAGCGAGCACCTGCCGCCGCCGCCGCCGCTGCGCCCGGCGCGTGTGCATTATCTTGATTTTGGTGTCTGTGCAAGTGCAAGCAGTTGTTTGTCCTTGCTGTTAGCGGGTGTGTGTGTGTGTGTGTGCGCGCGCTTAGATGTGGGTTTGCCAGGCACATCTTTTTTATTATTATTATTTTTTTTATCTGTGGCAGGGCTGCATTTTCTCGAAGCTAAAGGATTCACTTCCTGTCACTGAAAGGACGGTAGAGCCGCTACATTTTAAAGGCCCCCCTTTCAATTGTTGCCTTAGCATCTTCCAAAAAATAACGCCTGTAGCCTCTTGGTCAGTGGTTTACTTGACTTTCCCGTTTAAAAATGCGATTAAAAGGATTTTACGTTCTGATCTGTTTGAGTCAGCCACTGCTTTAGTAACCACTTCAGAGAATGTATTTGTGTGTTTGCACCACTTTTTACACTTGACTGCTGAAACTTATTATATGTAACTTAATATTTATATATATATATATATATATATTTATATATATATATATATATATATATATATACGTATATATATGTATATATATATACGTATATATATATATGTATATATATATATATGTATATATATGTATATATATATATATATATATATATATATATATATATATATATATATATATATATATATATACTGCAAGTGTGTAAGAGATACATTTGTCTTGTGACTGCTGTGAATAAAAGTCCAGCTGTAAATGACTGTTACATATCTTGCGTTGCTTAAAATACATGTACATTTACTCAATACATAATCAGTCTTTCATGAGTGAGTACACCCACTGGAATAAACTAGACTACACCAATGCTCCGGGTGTTGTTCTACTCAAAAGAGTCCTTCCATCACCTTGTTTGCCTGTTCAGTATTTGGCAAAGTGTCTATGTGCTAAAACACACAGTAAACTAGCGCTTTGTAATGTCACAAAAGACTTTCTTTTTGTTTTTGGAATTTTTTTGGGGGGGATAATTAAATGTGCAAGGCTGACTCGGTTGAGAAACGTGAATAACCGGGGACCTTCGAGCTGATGAAATCCTTCAGCGATGCACTTGACAGGCTCAACGTACGCACAGTTTCACACATCAAAGGGCCAACTGTGACGCCGAATTAGATAATTATCATTGAGTGTTTTCTTTCTGTGTCATTTCCACAGGAGAGGCCGACCAACTTGACCTCTGCTATCCTACGTGCTATTGCCGGGCTAGCAAATGTAAACCATTTTGGGTTTGTTTTTTTTTTTCTTCCTCCCCCCTCCAGAATTTTTCAAAGCTATTCAACATCCTTTCACGGTCGGCCGGCATTTAACGGTGAATTGGTTGCAATCCTCATGAGGGTTTTATTTGGCCACGGCACTCCAGTGTGCAGTCGGCCTGCCCTTCCAACTGTTGCTCTTTTGTGACGGCGCCATTGGAAAAGCTGCACACATCTGAGCCCCACAGACACAAATCAGGGAAATAGGGAAAAACACAGCCAACACAATGACAGACTCATCATGCTGGGTCTTACTATTGACTGTCTTTTTTTTTTTTTTGAAGTCATTGGTTTACTTATTTTTTTAAGGCATTTTTGACCCTGATTGCTAAGCTGCAGGACCCGGTTCTCCTTAGAGCCATGTGGCCGAGCTCCAAGTGCATCCTTAATTTTTTTTGTGATGCAACCGAATGTCACAAACGTTTGGAGTTTTTCCTAAACCTGCAACTGAAATGAAAAATATAACAAAATATGGTCCGCACTTGAATTGGCCTCTCAAGGTTGAGTCCTGACAAACTGGCAGCAGCAGTGTTCTTCCTGTAGTTTAGCATTTTATACATGGTTTTATTAAATCCTATTCCATAAAACTGGGCACATTTCTGTCTATTAAGAGGATGCGAGCACTCGTACCGATGTCGCGTTTTTGGATTTTACAAATGAGGTGTAAAATTCACAAGTGTATCTGTCAGACTAAGATGATTTTTGCAGAAAATATTTAGAGTGTTTAATGACTTTCCCTGGAGCTGCCACACATCATATGATGATATTTTCTCACTCTGCATGGTGGCAAAAAAATTACTTACTCTATTACTTTTATGTTATTTTGCATGAATCTTATGGGTGACTATTGAAAAGTGTCAGCGTGAGGCTGCTGCTAGGAGACAGGATCTGCCCTGCGAGGCTGCCTCGGCGTCCGAGAATAAGTTCCACAGGCAGGTATTTGCATGACTAAGACCACATCTTTGTCTCGCATGAGGGCGCAAAAGGAAACGAGAGTGAAAAGAGAGGAGTTAAAGTGACCATAAAGGAGGCTAAAAGCATTTTTTTTCCTTTTTTTTTCTCCCTTCCCTCCCTTTTCTCTCCCCGTCCTCCCACTTAAGCTTCGGGGAGATAATGAGGGCATTGGCTTTGTAAACATTATTTCTGGCATATCACAGCTGCCATCCTCTTATTTATGGCCCGAATTTTAATAATCTGGGAAGCTAATATGCTTCCGAGAGCGGAAGAGCACACAGTGGAGCTGGAGCGCGGACAAACATCGCTTCCCCGCTGCTCAGCAAGGAGGCCACTCAACAGGCACATCAAACGACGGTGCTCTCCGGGGCCCTGCCGCCGTTAATTGTACATCTATTGTTCCCACCATAGGTCCCTGGGAACCAAAGAAGGAGAAAATTGGCAAAGACGAGAGACAGACAGAGGGAGTAATGAGGCTCAGGCTGAATAAATATGTTGTGAAACAATATCAGACTGTCGGACCCTTGAGCTCGCTATTGCCCCAAAGCCCATTACTCACCTCTAAAGCAAAAAAAAAAAAAAAGAAAAAGAAAAAGGAAGAAGAGGCCCCACTGCCGCAGACATGATTTAAACATATGCATCCATGGTGTTGCGCCTCACGCATACGTTGCCTATAGCGACAAACCAGGTGGGAGAGCGCACACAGAAGTGCCTTTGGAATAATTCCAAAAAGAAAAACACGCACACGAAACAACAACAAAAAAGGTGGACTGTGGAGGCAGGAGGCGAAATTAGCCCTTAAAGGCCCCATATTGTTTATCTCTCTGCAACAGAAGGCAGACGCATGATTCTGACCGTCCTGTATGATGCAAAGTGTACTTTGCACATTACACATCTCGTAAAAAGGGCACTAGTAAAGTATCTAAGAACATATCTATATGTACATATACATCACGTTTCAGGTCACAGTCGTCCTCTTAGCCGTTTTAAATGCGTTGAGAAAAATGCTTTTTGGGCCCCATGGGATTTTTTTTGCTGCAGTACCTCGACTGGCCACTGGGGAAAAAAAAAATCAGCGTGCCGCCATATTGCCAGTCCAGTATCCAGTTCTTATAATACATCCACGGTGCACCCGAGGATGACAAACACATGACGCTGACCATCCAGAACCTGCAGTGGCTGAACTGCTCGTAACAGTGAAGAAAAACTAGAAGGACGAGTCAGTTCACCTACACACGCACACGCACGCACAGCGTTGCGGCACGCTGCACTCTGTTGGCCGGGGTCGGCGGTTGGCAACCAAAGGTGAGCGGCAGTTTAAAGGGCAGGGTTCAGAGACGCGAGTGACCCCGTCCTGCCTCCACACACACCGCCGGGCCGTACATATTTACGAGGTGTCATTTTTATGTGAGCGCCGGGCAACAACAGGTTTAAGAGGGCTAGTGTAACCTTGCGGGGGCCCAGGGTGACCCGGCGGCCCCGGCTGCGACGCTCTTCCCAGGGCCACAATTAGAAGCAAAGCACCACTGAGTCACGCCGCCGTCACGCTTCCTTCCTTCCGCCCGTGCAGCCGCGTCTCCTCCTCTCTGCTCTCTCGCTTTCAGGTTTTTGCAGCCCAAATGCAATTTTTTTTTTTTCCCCCCCTTTTGGAAGGAACTCCTCTCCGGGAGGCCGTGACCGCCGCTGCCGCGCCGCAGTGGTCCGGCGACGACGTGGCCGATGCAGCAGGGGCGTCGGGGAGGCTCGCTGGGTCTGGCCACACCGACTTGTCACCAGCGCTCAGCGTCAAAGCCCAAACTACCAATTAGCTCCGGAGACCCCTCCCCCTCCCCCCTCCTCCCTCCACCTGCCTGAAGGCACGGTGACCTACAGCCCCCTTCAGTCCGCTTTATTCCACGCACAGCGAGACCCCCGCCCCCCCCCATCCCCGCCCCCACTGCTCCGTGCTGGCTAAACACGGCCCCTCGAGACGCCTCATGACTCGGTGACACGCAGACCGCTCAGAGATATTCGTCCCCGTCTGTGTGCGTCTGTCCGTCTGTCAGACCCCTGAACTTTGTGGGGGTATTGGAGGGGGGGGGTTAAAAAAAAAAAAAAGAACAAAGATAAAGTCAATTTGTCTGCGGTCGTTCCAGGCAAGAAGAAAAGGGCTGTAACGACATATCAACAGAGGGGGACGTGGAGGCTTCTGGTGGTGGGGGTGGGGGGGTGGGGGCGTAAAGTGATGCTACACGACTTTACATCTGGCGGACGGAGCAGGACGGGACTCACTCGCCGACCCAAAGGGGATGTGTTTATTTGCCAGATCTTATTTTTCTATCCTTTTTTTTCCCTTTAGTTTCATCGTACGTGATCTACACTCATGAATCACGACGCCGCACCCACCACCCCGACCCTGAGCAGGTCCATCGTACATCTTTGCAACCTTCGCCGACGCTGAGGAAAGCAGGAAATCATTGCGTGTAGCGGTGATTTTTTTCTCTCTTCTTAAGTGTGGGAAGCGCAGATGCGGCCCGACGGCGGATTACGCGATCAGTCCGTCTCGACGTGCTGAGCATCTTTGTGCGTTTTTTGTTTTTTTACCCTAGCATGCATTTTTTTCACCTGATCTCACTCCAGGGCAACAAATCTTAACTCTATCTACATTTCATGATGCTTTTAATGTTAAGCAAGATGCTCTCCGAGAGAAAATAGAGACATGCGAGCGATTTCCTGCCACGTTTTTTTTATCTTTTTAACCTCTCGTGCGCTTGTAGCATTAATATTTATCTCCCTCGGTTAACTCAAGTATCGCACAAGCTGGGACGCGGCTGTGGCTCGCTACACACTCTCTGTGAAATGGTCACGGCTGTCTGCCGGCAGGGGGATGTTTGACCCGAAGTATCATGAGTAAAGGCCTCGTCCTGGACGAGGTCCGCCGGGCTCAGACCCCTCGCAGAACCTCCTGCAGGGGGCAGATTGCATTAGACACGTCACATGGCCGGGGATGACACACTCTCACAGGGCACAGCTTCTATTTCCCCCCCGACCCCTCCTCTCGTCACCTCAGAGGTCACCCCCTCAGCGTCTAGTAATCCCTTTCACCTTCCATGCGGCCGTAATTACAGGATCACAGGGCATCTGGGGGGAAAAACACTTCCTCCCGGATCCACAAATTCCTCCTCCTGGTTTTCCTGATGTTTGTTCATGACTCAGGTACACATGGCGAAGAGTGAACGCATGGCTCGCTAACACCGTGTGCTACTTTTTTAAGCTAGAGATTTCACGTAAAAGACATTCTTTTAGTCTCAGATTTAAATTTAAATGATAAGTGCGGCTGATCTGGAATTGTGCGTCTTCTTTTGTGTTAGCATGATTGCTCAAGTTTCAACTCTGAAATCTCAGCAACATTTGACCTTCTTAGTGGTTGAAAAAAAAAAAAAGACAGGTGCAGGTTGAAATAGGTTGAAACCAGGAAGCAACTGCTCCAAACTGATCAAAGGCAAACTGCAGAAGAAGAGCAAGGAGAAAAGCCACCTTGTGTTGCAAGCAATGCAAAGCAAGCAAAAATCCGCACTGAGGGATTTTCTTGGTGGGCAAAAGTGTTTTTTACTTGACTCCCCCACTGGTTTTGGGCAAGAGTTGCGTTGCCCAACTCGTAGTTATGAGGCGGCTAGCAGCGGCTCAACGGCTCCCGTCGCAGAAAGCCGTAAGCAGCAGAGCCATGGCAATGAAGCAGCAGTGACAAATCCGACTGCTTCACGGAGCGCAACTCGCAAGATAAATCCAAAGTACATAGAAAATGTTTTCACTTGCTAAGCAAAAAACTTGGAGCTGCCTGACAAAAACGTGTTAGCGTCCTCAAAAATGAAACCACCTCTTCACCCCTGACCTAATCGTCCGACTCAACTTTGCCGCTGACCGTAACCCCCAACCCTTCCTCCGTCCCCTCCCCCGCTTCCTCCCCCCCGCAGGTTATTTATTACCTTTTATCTTCCCTTCAAATGTGTCCGTGTGATTCATCGGAGACATGTGCTGGGTCAGTTGTTCGCGGCACAATGGTGAGATGAGATTTGTTTTGCTTTGCGACACGGGCCACTTCCCAGGCTGCTACACTGTACAGCTTCCTGAGACACACAGGCTCCATCAGTTATCCCCAGTAGTAACTCACTGCCGGCGATATATCAGGCAGAAAAAAACTGTTTTTGGTGAGGCAAGGAAAAAAAAAAAATAGAGACGGAGGTGAAGGTAATCTCGGCTGCTCGGCCTCGATCCTGCGGAAGTGCAACCGGGAGGGAAAGGCGATGAGGCATTTTATCAAATCTGGACACCTCCGCCGACAGCGAAACAATGGGATCCAGACCGCTGGGCCGACACGCGATATCAAGAGCGTGAGCTCTCGCTCGGCCGCGGTGCCCCGGCTCTCCTCCTCGCGGCTCCACAAATCACCGGCAGAGTTGGCCGAGGAGGGAGGGAGGTCAGAGGGCGTCTTCTCATGCTTGTCACTCACAGCAGTGTCCAATTTGAAGCCCCCCCCGACACGACCTGTGTGTGGCTCTGTCCAGGTTCGGAGAGAGTGAGAGGAGGAGAGAGAAAGAGAGAGAGAGGGGAAACAAAACAAAACAAAAAAAAAACCTGTAACACGCGGTGGCTAAAAAAAGGAAGCAGGAAGCCAGATACAATAGAGGGGGACCTTTGATCCATGATGAGGGGGAAGACTTCCCCTCGGGGTGCAAACTATTAATGTGAAAGTGACTCTGCCCATTGCACGTTTGTTACGGCGAATAATGGGCCTAAAATTAGCACACAATGGCAGGCAGACGGGCGACACTCGCGCCGCGCCGTGCGCAGGAAGGGGAGCGGGAGGTGATTGTATGAAAAGTGAGTGATTTGTGGAGGTCGAGCCCGTCCAGGAGCTCCAGCCGGTTGACTGCTGGGGGTGGGGGGGTGGGAGGGAGGGAGGAGGAGCAGGAGGAGGAGAAGGTGGGACTGTTTGTTGCCTCCTGGTGAATCCTTAAAAGGAAATTAGCTTGATGATCCAAACCCCCGTCAGTAACGCGGCCTTCAGCCTCGCCGCGGCTCAAGGAATGATTTGTATCTCCGCAATCCCTGCGCTGGTATGTCTGCTGCCAGCGCGCAGCAAACCCCCCCCCCATCCCGCCTCCTTCCCCGGTTTATTAGGGGAAAAATGTCAGGCAGCCGAACAGGAAGTCGATAGGTCGTCCATTCTTTTAAGCATGTTCGAGGGGCTTCGTAAACCTTCAGATCCAGCCGGGGGCTTCCAACGGGCTGCTCGCCACAAGTATACAAGAGCGGATAACAAGGAACTGAGCGCGGCGGCGGCGGCGGCGGCAAAAAAAAAAGCGGGGAAGAGAGGAAAGGAAAAAAAAAACTGTCTGGTGGAAATACAAGCTCTAAAAGCTCTCAGAACCACAAACAGAAAACACACGAATGTGCACACACGCACGCACGCACGCACACACGCACACACACACACAAAATATCCCTGATGGAGAGCGGATTTGATTGCAAAGGTTTTACAAGGCCAAATGCAGAATGAGAAGGGCGAGCGAAGGAGAAGACGGCGGTCTGTTGTGCATTAACATTTTTTGGACAGCAAAAGAGTTTTTGTGTGTGTGTGTGTGTGTGTGTGTGTGTGTGTGTGTGTGTGTGTGTGTGTGTGTGTGTATGTGTGTTTGTTGTGTTTTTTTTATTTTCCTTCCCAGGTGCTGCTGCTGCTCCCGCCTGCCACAGATCTGCTGAGACGCCTTCACATCCCAGCATCCCAGCATCCCAGCGCGCGTATCTACCCGAGCCCGGAGGCGATTTGCAACGCGGGTTTATTAGCACTTAACGCCGAGCGTTTCAGCCAAGACACGATTTCCAGCCACTGCGAACACAAAAAAAAATGAGAAAAATAAGCTGGCAAAGAAAAAGAAAAAACAAAACAAAACAGAACGGTCGAACGTTAAAATTTAATTGCAAGAAACGCAGCCGTGTCGTTGCGGGGTGCCCCTCCCCCGCCCCCTGCTGGGTGAAGGCCTCGGAATAGCCGGGGCCCCCTGCTGAGGACACTTTGCATGACCTCCTAGTAATGAGACCTGCGGTAGTAGGTGAGGCTGGTGAGGTTGCTTCTGAGGACCATTATAGATGGGTAGATAGATAGATAGATAGATAGATAGATAGATAGATAGATAGATAGATAGATAGACATGTAAACAACAACGGCTCCTCCTCCTCATTAGCTGATTGGACGAGGCCGCTCTCGCTCTCCATAAATCTGCGCTCAGGTTATCAGGGCCTCTGGCCTTTAGCGTAGCGGGCGCCCAGCTGTCTGCTGCCGCCGCACTGACTCAGAGCGACGGGCCTCAACGGCGAGGAATCCTGATTCCGCCACCTTTCCCACCGTTCCTTGTTTTTGAAATAGAAATAAAACAGAGGAGATGCAGCGCTGCACGCGCTGTGTTCGGCTCTTTGAGAAGAAAGAAGAAAAAAGCCAAATGTCACGACGACCTTAATGGCCTGAATCAGCGCCGCTGTCCAATAAAATCCCAGAGGCCCCGGCGTCATCCGCGGCAGCGCGAGAAAAAAAAAAAAAAAAGCAGCTTTCCCAGTGAGCGGAACGCGGGCGAAAGATGAAAAAAAAAAATGCAAAGGAATGAAAAACAGCTGTGCGAATTTGACTTCGACTGCCTCCCGACCACCGTAAAGGTTACTGCAAGCCAGGTTCAAGCGCAGTATCACTCTCTTATTCCCTAATGTAAAACACACCCGCGCCCCGGCCCGAGGTGAAGTGAGAACGATACGCTCTGAGTGAGGCAGAAGGAACAGACGATAGCTGGAATCGTCGTAAAAGTCGCTAACTTGCGACCCACTTCCTGCACTTTTCACAACAAGGGCTCTTTGAAACGCAGCATTCTGGAAAGCAGGCGTGGTGAAGCCATTTGTGATGTCACAAAGGGCACCTGCAACCACAATGATTTTCCCATCCCATCCCCTGGGTTTGTGGCCACGCCTCCAGCCAGGTGTCGACTCCGCCCTCTTGCACCGCCTTGTTTTTATTGACTTTTAAACGCTGTGCTTAAACACGGCGTTATTGACGGGAGGCTGCAAACAGAAGACTAAGTAGACGCACCTTGAGTTGCAAGCCTTTGTATGAAAGGTGCTATATAAATAAAATTTGATTGATTGATTGATTGATTGATAGACTGTTTTCTGGAGATCTACAAGTTGATACTATATTATGAGGAGATAATTTACTGTACATGCCCGGTCAAGAGTCCAGGATATAATATACATATACTGTATATATATATATATAGATCAGAAAATCTTGATACAAGGGACCTTTAAAGATTTTCACGGGCCATTTTTTATTTTTTATTTTTTGGCTGCGTCTTTGCTCTCAGTTGCTGCTATCCAAGAGTGGAAGTCAGGAGCGGTTGTGCGTAAAACAGACCGCTAAATAAATCCGGAGATTACGGGCGGCGTGACAGTAAATTTGAGATGTTGAAAGCAGGAGGGCAGGTGGGACACGACCCCCCCCCCCCCCCCCCACACACACACACCCCTGTTTGTCCCCAGCGTGCACACAGAAAGCGACGGCCGGCGGCGCGGTGGCTCCAGGAAAAGCCGGCGTGGAGAGGAAGTGTCGGAGGGTGAGCGGCGGCGTCAGAGCTGGAAATCAGTCTAAGAGCCGCAGATCCTTTTCCGGCCTCTCGTCAGATTGAGAGCCTCCCTCGGCGGACCTCCGATTCGAGGGCTCCGGTTTCCGGGCGAGCGCCGCGGCCGGCGAGCCTTCCCACCAAGCTGGAGCCCAGGAGACTTCGCCATTAGCCGAGGCACTAACAGGTGGATGGGAATGTTAACCGCCGGGAATGATGGAATCATTCCACAGGCGACAAAAGCCGGCGGCGACGAGGAGTTTTTGCGGTCGCTGCGGCTCTCCTCTGTAAAAATGATCCCTGGGCAATCTTTCACAAAGTGAAAAATGATTCGTAAGTATGATGTGGAGACGACTGGAGCTCCAGCGTCTGCTAGATGAATCTGGGGCAAGAGTTTCCCCCCCCCCCCTTTCTTTCTTTTTTTTTTAGGACGGCAAAATATAAAAAAAAAAATGCAGCAACCTGCTGATTTCAGCAAAAAAAATCAAATTTGGCGCCTAAAACATTTTAACTTAGGTAACAGTATCTAAAAGAATCATTTTCTTTCATCCTTTTCAGTTTGATGCTGATAGAGTCTCATAACCAGAAGATATTTCTTACGTTTCACAGATTTTTTTTTTGTTTAGGAGCCCTAAGGAGTTCTTGGATAAAGGCACGGTTGAGTTATTATGGGACACTGTAGAATTGCGGTGGATTATGATTTCGCGCCCACTACAGTCAGCTAGTGTTGGAAGAAGGTCAGGGATTCTGGGTGGAAAATGTTTTTGCCCAACACGATTTGGATTTTGGTGCCCTGAGGTCTGCCGGGATAATAAAGAGCAGGGATTTCTGCAGAGGACTTCTGGTGAAAAGTCTGGTTCTGTTCCCCAGCAATAAACAGAACAATGTGCATTAAAATGTGTATGTGGGGATGCAAATTTAAATTGGTACTTTCTGCTGTTTCAGAGCCGAGCCCTCCCCTCCCTCGCCGCCCCGGACGCAACATTAACCTGAAATCAACTGCTGCCCGTCATCGGTACAAGTTCTCACTGTCATTCAGAATGACAAGCATTTCAACGGCGACCACTAAGTACTCCCTCAGTTGCTCTGACGGCTGCTCACCGTGCGACGGCAACGCGGCTATCGGCCGGAAACTGTTTCTCAGGAGCGCTGACGGCGGAGCGCAGCTGTCCAGCCAGTGGGGAAAAGACAGAGTTTGATTGTGATCTGGGCTTCTCTCGTTTCTGACTAAATGCAGCTGAAGAGTTTTGGCAGGGGAGGGGGACGAGGTGACCTTTGACCTGTAAGTGTCTTACTTGGCTGACCCTCCAAAAATGTTAACTCTTTAAAAATTTCTTTGCTTTATTTATTGATAATAATAATAATAATAATAATAATAATAATAATAATAATAATAATATTTATTTTATAAGTAACAAATATTGCATGTACATCACTTTTAACATACCAGGTTAGAAACCAAAGTTTCTCCACAGGGTCAAAGGTCAAAACTTTCAATTGGATCATTGCGCACCAACAATTTCCTTCATCTTCCTTCATTCCAAATCAGATTTTCCCAATTTTTGCAGTTTATTTGTGAGAAATTGCTCATGTGTAAAACACTGCAGTTTAGTGGCGGGATGATCGACATGCATTGTGGGAGATGTAGTCGCTGATCAGCTTATGCTTTATAACTGCACGTAGTATTGTTCCAGTTCAATTCAACGACGTGCCAGGACGGATTTCGACGCCGCGGCGAGTCACTCCACGGGTGTGACGAGCGGCGCCGCCGGTGAGGCTAACAGCTATGGACGGGCCGGCCAGGCTGCGACCACTCTTCACCTTTAATCAGCCTCCAACCTTTAATCACGTCTGGGACGGCGACTCTGCCGCCAGGCTACTGATGAACAGCGCTATCGGGTTACGTGCTCGACCTGGATGTGGGCAGCGCTGAAACTAATCACCGCGCGTCGCTAACAAAACTGCCCAAACAGTCTAAACAAGATCACGCACAGGAGGTTCGGCTACTCGCTAACTTATAATATTTACCCTCCCAGAGCCAAACAGACCAAATATCCTGCAGTCTTTCCACATTTGCCAGGCACAGGCAAAAAAAAAAATTCTCCCCCCGCTGCCTCCTTCGCTCTCTCCCCCCCGCCACTTTCAGAAATGCAGCCTAATAGAGTCTGTTAGCACGGCTGGCAAACATGTAATGTGCGTAATTTGATGGCAGGCTGCAGAACAAGGAAGCGGGGAATATCCTGGCCCACATCTTTAACCTATTGAGGCAGGATGATGTCATGATTAGAAGAGGAAATTGGGATCCCTCCAGAGCCTAAACACCCCGGGGCTGTCAGGACCTCGGCCATGCAGACGGCTCGAGGGAGGAAGATACAGCCGGAGAGGAGGAGAAAGTGCAGTGGGGGAAGTGGTGGAAGAGGAGGAGGAGGAGGGAGGGAGGGAGGGAAGAAAAGAAAAGGGGGAAGATGTGGGCTCAGGTTCGCCCACAGTGTCGAGATCAAAGAGCAGCGCCACTTGGCTGACAAGCAGGCCGGCACTCCAGGGATGAGTGTGTGTGTGTGTGTGTGTGTGTGTGTGTGTGTGTGCGTGTGTGTGTGTGTGTGTGAGAGAGAGTGTGTACACGATCACACGAGTGCAGGCCTCCATCTTTACCCAGGCCTCATGTGAAAATACGCTGTGCCGTTAATGACCTCCATCTCCTCTCCTCCCCTCATCTCTCCTCTCACTCCCATGTGTGCGCACACACGCGCACGTGAGGCACACCTCATTCAGACCAACGCTGCCTCCCTTTCTCCCTCGCTTGCTCGCTCGCTCGGTTAAGCAAACCAGGCTCCTCACGCACACACACGGCGGTGAGACGCACGCAGGCGATGAGGTGAAGGAGAAGCAGAGCAGAGCCCTGCAAGCAGCAGCAGCAGCAGCAGCAGCAGAAGGAGGAACAACAACAGTGGGTTAATTGTGCCGCTCAAAAGATTTTGGGCTCTCACGCTTCAGCCGAGGATGGGCTGAAGTTGCGGTGTTTTCTGATCGTTAGCCGGTACCAAAACTCGCTTTTAGCCGAGTGGGAAAGTTCACCGCTACAGTCGTTTGTCGTCTTCCTTCTCCTGTCTTGGGAGATTTTCCCCGTTTTTCTGTTTGTTTCTATTTTTTTTCAAAACTATTTGAGGCTTTTGCTCCGTTGTGACTCCTAAAGCAGATAAAATACCTCCCCACCCCCCGAGTGTTCGTTAAAATGGTTGCAGCAGTGTTAGCTTGTCTCGTGTACAAATAAGGTCTATTTGGGGAAATGAGTCCATTGTGACATCACAAAAAGGGGACCTGATACTGCACTGACATTTCTCCTAGCTTAGAGTCCAGGTGTTAGCGCCGCCCTCTGAGACCGACCGCCTTGTTCTCATCTGCTTCCAAAACAAGCGGGAGACACAATGAAGCATGGTTTTTTGCAGCAGTGTTTGTGACGTCGCAAAGGGCACTGGCACCTTACAGTACATCTCCCAGGCAAGTGACCTCACAATGCGTTTTTTTTGTCCGAACACGTCAGTTATAGCAGGAAGCTAACAGTTTTTGGAACAGCACTTTTTTATGGAATCCAAAGAACTAAAAACATGAAACATGAAATCTTTCATGCAGATGGAACGTAAACTGCATCACAGTGTTTCTTTTCAGTCAACTAATTTAAGGCCATCCCATATTTTAACGCAACCTGACGCCTGGAATTAGCGTCCCAGCAGAGGTTCGACATATTATTCACCAGTGGTCACATGACGTCTGTGGCACCGTTAAAGTGATTTTCCCACATCATTGTTATTATATGTTGTCATCATTATTTTCTTAACTGCTCAATTACAGAATGAAAAAAAGACTTTGCGGGCCTCTGTGAAGGAAACAGCGGGGAAGTTGACCGGCTAACACGACATATTTCTACCACTGCTGCCTTTTATGTGCGCTTTCAATACGCAAAATGACATAAAACTGGGCTGATGAATGGAGTGCAAGTCAAAATCACACCACCCCCCCACCTCCCACCACCACCACCCCCCACCCGCCCTAACCCCCCGACCAATGAGATCATGTTTGGCAACGGCCAACTGCAGACATGACCCGGAGCTGCTGCTCCTATTCAGATCATGTGCTCTGCCGACGGGGGGGGAGGGGCTGGAGCAGGTGATTGTGTGTGTGTGTGTGTGTGTGTGTGTGTGTGTGTGTGTGTGAGAGAGAGAGACAGAGAGAGAGAGAACAGGTCCAGGAATGAGATGTTTAAGCACCTCAAAATGTTATGAAAAGCAACCCGAAGTGGCTGACAAAAAAACAACACACAGACAGACAGACAGACAGACAGACAGACAGACAAACACACACACACACACACACACACACACACACACACACAACTCCTTTGAGCTCCTTATCGTTTGATCTGTAAATGAAAGGCTACAATCATTTCATGCCCCTCTCTGGGTTTTTGCGACCGTGCGTTGCCCCGGTGACCTGTCACAAATCACTCGCCTGTCAATGTCTGCCTTGGGGGCCTCTGTCCTGTTTGGCTGTGTTGAAACAAGCAACGGCTTGGCCGCCCGAGGCCGAGACAGTGAGGGAATCACTTGAAGAGGTTTTTTTTTTGCCCTCTCTTTTTAAAAAGCTCAAATTACCTCCAGAATTCGACCGGCGACGGGCTGAAATATGTTCTCACCTCAGACTAAAACCAATACGGCATATTTCTTCATCAGCATCTTCGCCAAACATGACAGCAGAGGCAGAGAGGTGTGTGTGTGTGTACGTGCATGCGTGCGTTTGTGTGTGTGTGTGTGTGTGTGTGCATCTGCACAGGTGTTTCGGTCAGAGGAAAACGATTTAGAGGCTCACATGCAAGCCTTAAGAAACAAGCTGACTCCCACTCTCTATAAACCTGTCATCCTGCACTGACGAGGGAGCAGATTTGGACATGATGACTTTGGGGAGAAGGTAAAAAAAGAAAAAAAAGAGGAAAAAAAGAGATCAATTTGTCAGCTGTTTGCAGGGGTACCACGGGGGAAAGGGAGAAAAATACACACAGAGGCGCTGTGTGAAACTGAGCTGGTGGATTCAGAAACTTGCAGATTCAGTGGCCGACATTCCGATGGGAAACTTGCCACGAGTGTTTTTTTTTTTTTTTTGTGATGAGTTATTTAATTCCACCCCTCAGGCGGGATGTACGTTTTTTGGGAGGAGGAGGGGGGATCTTCTCCTGGAAGTGTCAACTCGTCAGAAGGCACACAGTCACGTGAGCCAATACAAACACACCTGAACTCACCGGACGAGGGATCCAGGTGTTGCACCTCCAGTGAGCCGCAGTGATGCAGACGCAGCCGGCAGGAGCTAGCGTCACTTGTTTTGCATCTGTTATTGAATACAAAAAATATAGGTTCAATATGTGCATATATTTAGGTTCCAGCAGACCTTCACGACCCTGAGTGCAGGAGGCCGAAGGTATAGAAAATGGATGGATGGATGGATGGATGGATGGATGGATGGATGGATGGATGTTTACATGTAGTTACATTCACTTAAAATATACTTCTTTGCTAATAATAAAATGCGAAATGAAATCCAATTTTTGCAAAACGGATTGAAACCACCTTCGGTCAATAATGTGTCCCAGTCTGAACGGAGCAACAGCCCATGTGGACACTTGCTAGAAACAGTGTGGACAGTCAGCCCCCCCCCAAAAAAAATCTGATTTGAGGAAGAATCTGATTTGAATCAGATTTGCCTGGAGTCTGAATGCAGCCTGAGTACTATTAAAGAGTGGATCCACTTGTAAGGGGGGCGGAGCGGTGCCAGGGATCAGAGAGGTGAGATCCAGGGAGACGCCGGCCATTTAAAACTTCCCCCCTCCCGCTCTGGGAAAACACGGACGCACTTGTTATCATCAAAGACGCCGGTTCCCGCTCCTCAGAGGTCAGCTGACCTCCTCCTGCACCCCCATGAGCCAAACCTCCCTTCCTCTCGCCTCATTTTAGAATGTTGGTTCAGGACGTCACGCCGCTAAAACCTCAGCCGTATTTTCCGAGTGCTCGCTTCCCAATTGCCGTTCCCGCAGGATGACCCCTGACCCTTTCGTTTTCCTTTCCCCTCCCTCCTAAAACTCACCTGAGCCGCCGCTGCCGCCGTAGCTTCCTGTTGGGGAATGAGAGGCTCGGCACGGCTCTGGAAGCTATTTGCCATCAGGGTGGATTGATTGGAGCCCAAAGTCGGGCCCCTCCTGCCAGTCATGTTGGAATTAGTTGGAGTTCAAGGCGGCCGGATGTGGTGTCAGGCCTGATCAGGAGAACCTGGTACCCCCTGACACTTAGAAAAAAATGAAAAAAAACCTACATACGCACGTGCACCAGCCGCCACACGCAGACACTCAGTGCCAAGTGGTCGGTTCGACCAGGAAGGAGGCCGCATTGGACGAGGACGAGACGCCTCGTCGATGTCTCCATTGATCCGGCGCCTCCGATCGATGCGGCTCGTGTCGGTGAAAAAGGCCTCGGCTGAGGCCCCGCCCCCATCCCATGCCAGGCGAGCAGTTAATGGCACTTTTCTATTTTTCAAGTCAGCAAACCACAGAGGAAAGGCTTTTTTTTTTCCTTTTGGGAAGAGACGCGGCTGCCAAAAGCAATACGCCTCCTGACAAGTGAGGTGAGTGGAAGGCGCCGCTTCAACGCTTCGCCACATCAGAAGCTGCCTGATCTCACACTTCTTGTCGCGATTACACGACACATTAGAGCCATTTCAGCGTCGACCCCCCCCCGCCCCCCCCAACCGCCTCCACCCCGTCTCCGCTCGACACAAAACCTTTTACACCTGTCGGAATGCCTTCTATTAAATAATATACCATTGGCAGTTTGCAGGAGGCCCGACATTAGTTATGGTTCCACGGCGGGACGCTCGGGGGGGGGGCTGGTTAGCAGGTTACAGCTCAGAATGAAATCAAACAAAAAGTTTGACAGGAATCTTTCAAACCAGATGGAAAGCCTGAGTTTAGTTGCAATCTATTGTATTTAACTAGATAATATTTTAGTGTTAATGTTATTCAGTCATGTACCAAACTGTACTGCAAATTTTTTTTTGAAGTAGGCAATTAAGATTTTTAATTGAAAAGGAACAAAAGCAAGGTATGAAAGTAAGTTGTAACATGAATATCTACCTATAACTGCATGGGCCCCTAATATATTATATAAACATAATATAAAATCTTTGGTGTTAACTAGTCATGTTTTTAAGATCTATCTATCTATCTATCGATCTATATCTATCTCTATAGATAGATATAGATCTATCCATAGATATAGATATCTATATATCACATTTCATATCACTTGCCAAACTACAAAGCCAGTCCAACAGATTTCTACCATCGCAACAGATTTTTTTTTCTTTTTTAAATATATATATAAAACACACCAAACTTCTTTTTCCTTCCTCCATCGACCAAAACAATATGTGGAAGCAGAGGGGGGAACCCTGGCCTTAAAGTCAGCCCAGATTTTAAGAGCCTCGTGTCTGGAAATCAAAGAAAAGCTTTTGGGAAAAATCTGACACAACTGCCAAAGACAATATCAATCCTGACATGGCGGCGGGGATCGTGTCCAAGCGTCGGGCCATCAAAGAGCCCGCCTGATTACACTTGTCATGATTACGGGAGACATTACTGCCATCTCCGCTCAGACGCCAATCAAATATGAATGGCTTTCCTCCCGGAGAAGGAGGCAGCCGACGTCTCTGGAAGGAATTTGGAGGCGAAACGTTATTTTGAGGTTTGATTTTCGGACAGGGGGGGGGGGCGAGGAGGAACGGGGAGGGGGAGGAGGGGTAGAGAGCGAAGACGAGACGAGCGGGCCGGGATCAAAAACTTTATTACATCTCCGAATTTCAAGAATACGGCATTAACGACGTAGGAAATTATCATATCATCATCTGTTTGCGGGTGGGTTTTTAGTAGTTTATTTACTGTTGAGTTTTTTGCGACACAAATATCTATTAATGTGCACACATATAGTTGAAAATGTAATAAGCTCCCGCTAATGAGGGGAAATTCAACCTAACGAGTCCTGGTTCATGAAAACCGGCCTGTATTGTGCGTCGTCCATGTGCTTCGCGGCGCTCCCAAATTATTCGCTCGTTGCGTCACGCTATAAATTCCACGAAACGACTGGTACACTGATTCGATTTCGTTTAGTTTCTTTTGAAAAACAAAAATCTCATTATGACTTCGCACTCCATAAAAACAAGGGCCCGTTGTTCCGCAGCTGTGCAGGTTTTAAAAAAGAAAAAAAAAAAAAAAGAAAAGACAGAGAAAAGAACATGGGAACGACGCGGAACATGTCAGTGATTAATGAGTGTGATCATGCGTTCACCCCCCCCGACCCCACACACACACACAGTAAGTCATTGCGTTTGTTTAATAGGCCTTTATATTGTGAGTGAATTTGTTGGTCACGCTCTGGGCCTCGACGGATCAGCACCAACGTCCTGCGGAGGCGGGAGGACGCCGGTGACTAATCCTTCCCGGTCGGCCACGACGCTGTGGTCCACGTATTGGATGCCCTGGCGCGAATCGGAGGAGCAAAACAACACACACACACACACACACACACACACACACAGTCTTCAGGATCACACACACTCAGCTCTTGGATGCTTCGGCGTCTCAGAATCAGACGGGCCCGTCGGTCATGAAATATTTAGCATTAAGTGCTCGTCTCCCAGCAGCTTCACCTCCACCAAGAATGAGACATTAAAGCCGCCCATCAATCCTTCAGCTCCTATTATATTTTTTTTTTGTTGCACGCTGGTAATGCGCCACTATTCTTAACTTTCCCCTCTCGCTCTAATGGAACGACTGGAATGGAAGCCTGCTTGTTGTACTCGATTCTCCTCTGCATTAATTTTTACACAACCCTGATCCGCAATCTCACCACGATGTTCAAGTTCAAACTGAAAACACAACTGAAATAAAACTTAAAATGTAAAATCTTGATCTGTTTCTATACAATCTGTGAAAATTTGAGGTTATGTCAACAAGAATTGCGAAAAAAAAAAAAATGATTGGCCTTTTGGGGGCACCCTGTATAACTCCCACACATTTGTTTTTGCAACCTCTGTTTCTTTACTCGTCTCTCCAATGACCCACCTGGACGCCTCCCCTTCCCCAATTCTTATCATACCATCCACTCCACTTCCCCTCACCCTTCCTCCTCCCAGTCCGGCCGCATCTCTGACGGAAGGGGATTACACGGAGGCGCTAACGTGGGCTACTCAGCGCCAGATAAGCTTCGTTTGTCAACGCGGCGCAATTTCCATACCAGCCAGTGACAAATGGCCAGGGCAGAAGTTTTTTCCTCACCTCTTTTCCAGATTTTACTCCCGCACCATCCGGTTCACCTCTGCCGAAGTGAAGTCAAGCTAGGTTTGACCTTTGAACTTTGATGAAAACGTTCATTCTCAAGTGGTGCATGGCTTATTGTTTCAGCGATCAGTTCAAATACTGGGTGAAAAACACAGCATCCCTCGCAGCAATGCGCTGGAAATAGATGTGGGATCACAAATGAAATCATACTAAATCTATCAGTTTTACTTTATTTTCTGTTTTAAATCAAACAGAATCTGTAATGGAGTGACTTCCAATGAGGTTAGCGTGACTGCTGCAGACCTGGATGGTGTTTTTATCATCGAGGAAGAAGGGCAGTCTGATCAATGTCATAGACTGTGTGTGTGTGTGTGTGTGTGTTTGTGTTTCTGGTCATTGTGTCTGAATAGGACTTCCTTTCACGAACATTCGTCTTGAGGTCTTTTTTTCTCTGATACATATTTGAAGTAATGAGCTAAAAAGATTTGGAGCAAACCCAGAATGGAACCCGGGCTCCTCGAACTGCGCCACTGCCGCCGCCGCCACTCACTGTGCGCCCCCACAAGGTCGGTTAGTTGTCAGCGAGCGTTTACGCTAAAAAAGACGGATTATTGATCTTAAGCAGGCCTTAATTAATGCTGCCGACCGACCGTTTCCTCCACGCGACCCTCAATCATTCCCGCTGCGGTCGGGGAGCCGCTGAGCTGCTGGGCAGCACCGAGACCCAGACCCCGGCGGCCTGTGGATGGCGCCGCTTGCAGCCAGCCTGTCTTCTCCCCAGCCCGCGCCCCCGCTCGGCGAGGAGCACTCAGACTCAAGGTCCAGGAATTAGCCCCGGCACCCGACCAGACAACAGATCAATGGGCCCGGTCCTGTATTGATAGGGCCACTTGGGCTCCCGAAGTGGGCGCTAATCCTCGTGCAGTTTATCAGCCACGACGCCGCCAGCCTCCAAACACAACCCCCCTCAACTGAGCTACTCTTATGAAAAAAAAAAAGAAAACATGGCGTCGACGGGCATTAGCCCGGGTGTTGGGTTGGTAGAGTCGCCGTGTCGCCTGGTCGTCGTGGCGGCGGCGGCATTGGCGGCGGCGGCGGGCTGCTTGGCTGTAACTGTATCCCGCCGCCCATGCGAAGGGGGCAGGAGGCAGGTCGGCGGCGGCTGCTGCTGCCGCTGCTGCTGCTGCTGCAGACAGCCAGTCTGACCGGAGTGTGGCCCATTGATTCTAATGGGCTTTTTAGGAGGCCTAATGATGGGAATCTGTTCACGCCTCACTTGTCACGCCTAATTAAGCCAAAGCAACAATGAGTCCATTCACAGTGGCTCAGGTTACTTCTGCCCCCCCCCCCCCCCACAACCCCCGACAACCCCCCCTCTCCCATTTGAAGCCGCTTTTGCAATTTTTTATTTTTTGGGGGGGGAGGGGAGTGACAGGACAAGTGAACACTGTCACTTCCTGTTTTTCTTGGACATCAAATCAGAGCCTCATATTTGTCCTCCTGCTATTTCCGGGTGCTTTTTTAAACACAAGCCGTTTTCAGACACAAGCTGTGTTTCCATTGCAGCATTTCGCAAAATAATGAAAAACCACCTCATGAGAGCGTCAAAACCTTTTAGCGATATTTGAGAGGTTTTTCAAAGTTTGAGTGATTCCATTATCAGTTTGTGATTGCGATATTTAGGTTTTGCTCAATTCTAGGAGTAATTGAAACGCAGCGACAGAGGCCTGATATAGCAGCCTCGTCATAAATAGACCTGCTCTTTATGTAAATATAGACGCTCATTATTAGCTAATGGAAACACTGAGCTGAGAATACTTCTTCATCTTCTTCATCGACTAACTCAAAACACACATATGTGTTTTCTATTGCGCTCGGTGCCAACAGATCCCTCTGAAAGTTACACACAGGGCCTTTAATCCCTTGAAGAAAAAAAAAAAACCTTAGCATTTGTTTGCTTCATGAAAACCAGACAGCAGGATTCTCGGCTTAGCTACAGGGATGTTCCAGTGGCTCAATCTAATTTTATTTAGCATTTTTTCCCCCCGCCAAACATCTCTAATTTGCCATGAGTCCATC
This sequence comes from Nelusetta ayraudi, assembly GCF_046127955.1. Classification (NCBI taxonomy): domain Eukaryota; kingdom Metazoa; phylum Chordata; class Actinopteri; order Tetraodontiformes; family Monacanthidae; genus Nelusetta; species Nelusetta ayraudi. Next base: position 2,085,786 of record NW_027466133.1, on the reverse strand, counting down.
AGCCAGGATTTCATGTGGTGGGGAACTGCATAATTTCACCACAATGCCACAGAATTTCCTACTGTGGTGCGCAGCAGTTTAAACAGCGCAGATACAAACACTTCCATTGCCTAAGTTGATGTCGGGTTCCAGCGTATAAACAAATTTTTTTGCGCCTGCGGGGGAACTTTCAAGTCAATCCTGACGGCTGCGTCATCGCGGCCCCTGCAGTTCCTTCATATTTGACACAAGACTCTTTGTTCTGATCAACGCTTGTTTTTTTTTTTTTGTTTGTTTCTCCGAGAAGACCGGCCCCGGGTCACGACCCCGGTGAGGTCAGACCTCAGGTGTGCGGCGGATAAATTGCGTGCATGCGAGCGGCGCCTGGCCTCGCCGCTCCAGCCCCTGTTTGCATACACATGCTTTTAGCCAGCCACTTAACTCCCGGGATTAGGCCGGCGAGGAGATAATTGCAGGGTGAATGCAGGCGGCGCTCGCTGCTCCCGTGACTCAAAAGATCCATAGACACCTTTTGTTAACCTTTACCGCCGCCTTTGTCTCAGGGGCGGAGCGTCTTTGTGCGGCGGAGAGGGGCACCGGCGTGGTGGTGGAGGCCGAGACAAAGAGCGCATACTTGCGTCTGTGCTCCTCAGTGCGGGCTGCAGTGTGTGGGCTGGACATTACCTTCGGATCGGAGGCCTGTTTGCTCGTCCCCGAAGTGAATGGCGTCTATAGCCGGGGGAGTGTCTGTAAATATTGATCTCCCGTCTCTCTCTCTGCCTGTGTGTGTGTGACGCTGGCTGTCACGGACCGGTTCACCCCCCCCCGGCTCTTCTCCCTGCTCGCCTGCCCGCTCTATTCATCACTCTGTTTGACATGGGAACAACAGTTCAAACATAAACACGATGAGGCATACAGTCGCTTGTACAGGAGATGTGAGGTCCAAAGAGTGAAGCGGCGGCCGCTCAGATTAGGCCCAATTATTGACTTTTTGAAGGTCATTCAGGATTCTCAAATAAAAAAACAATCTTAGATTATTATTATATTATTAGCCCTCTGTTTACAGCCTCCTTGGATTTTAGCTTCCAGTTAAAATTGTTGCTTTGTTGGACTTTTTAGTCATTTTGGACAGAAAGAAAAACAAGGTGGCCAGTGAGCGAAGCCAAGTCTGGGCTGGTGGGTGTGTGTGTGTGTGCATTGCTGCCCTTTGTGACATCATGGGGGGTGATTCCTTTCAAGGAGTGAACCACTGCGAAATAATATTATAGACATGCATTACAAGAGGCAGCTCACTGTTAAAAAAAAAAACCCTAAGTGGTCTCAGAGAGGGTGGAGACAACAGCTCGGTTAACAATTCCCTTTGTGACATCACAAAGGGTCCGGACACTAAGAGGCAGATTGCTGTTGGAAAACACTGATGAAGTGCTTTTTTTAAACAGTCTGTGGGTTTTATAATTACAGCAACAAGCTCTGACACTGCAGCCGTGTTGTTCTTGTTAGTTCGACCACTCAAACAGCGCGGCTACACTTTGTGTGTGTTCAGCGTACAAGGAGGCGTCAGCGCGGCAGATAAATCTGAAATCTGACACGGTGCTGCACATGACAGGATGCTGCAGCGCTTGTTTTTCGTGTGCGTGCAGCGCAGTTGGCAGCGGAGCTCGGTCATGCCTCTGCTGTGTGTCATCTGACCTTGCAACAGCACTTTTTTGGGGAAGCCAAGTCTTGTGATTGGCGGAGAGGCTGGAACGGCGGGTCCGATCCAGAGGTCCTGACCGGGACTTCAACCCCGATGCTTTGGAGACAGGATGAGGAAGAGCTGAGAGGACAAAAAAAAAAAAAAAAAAAATAGAAAAAAAATAAAATGAACGGCTGCCAGCAGCAGCCGCTTTCTGCGCAGCTTCCCTGCAGCTATTGTATCATTAAAACTTTTCATTCAAAGATGGGCTGTGATTTAACAAGGGCCAGGCTTTTGGGCAAACATGGGAGCGTAATGGAGGGAAGAGCTTTCTCTCTCTTCTTTTTTTTTGTTGTTTGTCTCTGTGCGAATACTGCCCCGTGTTTGCCTTGAAATCACTTTGTCCATTATCTCGTATTCATCCATTTAAGATGAATTGGCGCAGGACTTTGTCAGTACGTGCTGAAAAGCATCACAGGGACATGTCTGGAATGGAGCAACCCGGTTTTCAAGTCAGCCCCCTAAGGTGGCGACAAGCTCCAGGGCCTTGCCGATGTGTTTTGGGTTTTTTTCCCCCTCTCTTCTTCTTCATCTCTCCAATGTGTCCAACAGATGGTAGCGGTGATAACTGTGTTTGTCTTTATCTGAGCGTTAGCACTGGGCTGTCATGTCAGAAGCCCCCCGGGTGGCTGGATCACGGCTTACATGAGTTTTCTGACACCGAAAACGCACAAATGAACTCAAACAAGACACATGAATCACTATCCTCCCTGCAGACTGCAGGCGGTGGCCGATTGAACCTTTTACATTGACTCAAAAAGTCTTGTGTTTAAATACATATACAGATATATACTGTATATATGTATGTATGTATGTATGTATATATATATATATACCACTTTGTTTCTGAAAAAAATAAATCCTCTCAGGGTTTCTGCACTCGGGATGAAAAGGTCAATTCATCATCTGTCGCTGCTGCTGTGCGGCGCGTTGCAGCACTTCGCGGAAATTTGAAAATTCAAAGATCCTGCGGACACAAAAACAAGTTGAAATCACACACGGCAAACAGAACCGGAGACCAACATCCGTCTAAACTTCCTCCCGCTATTCTCATCCGGGGGAAAAAATGACACGCGGACCGTCCACAGTGATGATGTGGCCCCCGGGGAGGCTAAAAAACAAACTGTGCGACCGCCCCGTGGGAGACAAAGGCCTCCTTTCTCCGGCCGCTCCGCATCATGAGAATCCTCCACAAGAAGCGCATTGAGCTCACGCGCAACAAGATGCAGTTTGACTGCTGATAGCCGCGGCCGATCTGTGTGAAAAAACCGCGAGGTCGAGTCAAACTGCCAGACGTGTTTGGGGAGGACTGCTGGCACCCAGGAGGGGAGCCGGGTGGTGGTGGTGGGGGGGGGGGGGCGGGGACGAAAGATGGGGAACGAAACTCTGAGGATTTGTTGTCTGGTCCGGACGCAACAGAGGCGCTTCTGTCTCCTGGCGGGGAGACGTTTCAAAACTTTGGGAATTTTAGGAGCACATGTATTCAAAATAAAAAGAATTACAAAAGTAGTGCTGGGATGGGAACAAGAAGGGGGAAAAAAGGCAAAAAATTGTGTATGTTGTGAAGATTTTGGGGATTTTTTTTTTTAAATAAAAAATTATAGAACAAAACTAAAAAAAGGAAATAAAATCTTTCTTTTGAAGTGCGTATTTTCTTAATAGTGCAGATACACACATGCACGCCTGCCGTGTGATGCGAGGAGCGACTTCACAGCCGTCTCAGCCAAACACAATCAAAGGCCGAAGACGACACGGCGACGCGACATCTTGTCCTCTGCCGTGTGTTTTGTTGTGTTGTGTTTCTTTCTCCTCCCTCCGGACAGCCGCTGGTTCCCGTCACCCTGTCACCAGCAGCCGGCAGGCGGGCGAGAGGGCGGAGCCTCGGCCCTGAGGAAGGCGGGTGGAGGAGGGGGGGTTCTCGGCGTGTGACAGCGGCTGATGGACCCTGTGTGGCAGCTACCTGACGCCTGTCTGGCAGCTCACCTCCATCACTGTCACACTCCCACATTCCAGCCTGTCCCGAAGATTTATATCCGTCGGTAGCGACAAAGGCCACGCAACTTGTGGACAAACTCAACAAAAATCGAATTCCTCCACATTGCAGGGAATAAAATGTCTTGTGCCCTCTGATAACCATCGGAACGCACTCCTTTTCTGTGTTTGTTTGTTTGGTTTTTCTTCGATAATTGCCGAGAATGGAGATCTGGTCAAGCAGCGCCCTCGGGGGGCGGGAGCGGGCGTCTGAGACGGCGTCTTTGTCTTGCGTTGTGTTTGACAATCAGGGTCATCTCGACGTCCTGACCTCGCCCGTCGCTCCGACAGCAAATATGTGTATTGGGGAGCGTTGATCCAAGCCACCCGCAGACACGGAGCAGGCTGGTGGTGACAGATAAGTAGGCCGACGAGCCCCGACAGGTCACAGCCTTCAACACGACGTGACACCTAATAAGTGGTGTTTTTTTTTTCTCGCTGAAACACACACACACACACAGGCTCGGCAGGGAGGAGGGCCCCAAAGGCTCTTCAAATACTGGAAAAAAAGAAGACGATGAAGAAAAGAAAGTGTTTGCCGGTGCAAGATGAAAAAGGCGTGTTGGTGAAAGTTCTGCCCCCTTTCGTGCCGCCGTGTCTGAGCGTGGAAGCGTCTCCGGCTTTTTGCCGCTTTTGTTTGCGCGATTAGCGTTCAGCAGCACTGACAGAGATCGTCGCCCTTTGCATTGGACTGTTTGGTTTTTGCGTTTTCGTGTAATCGCCGGCTGCCGTGAAGAAAAAAAACGAAACAAAAAGAAAGGCAACACCGGCGTATGGACTCTGTGAGTGCTGCGTTTAAAAAGGAGAAAGAAAAAAAAAGATGGCTGATTATGGTTTTCGCTTGTTTACGGCGGTGGGGTTTTATCCAATCACATTGTTTTCCTAAGGCGCATTAGAATCTGCAGCGATTGGGTTAGCGGCTGGTCATGTCTCTGCAACGCTTCACATGATTTTTGGCTGACTTGAATGGCGGCGTTTGTTTGGGGGGCCGAGAGAGAAAAGAGGCCCTTTGTCAGATTTGAGGGAATTTTATTTCTCCTTTAAAAAAAAAAATTTGAGACACGCCGGGGTGGAAGCTGATGTTCCGTTATAAACCAACAGTTTTTTGAAGGCAGGTTTTGTTTTTTGGTTTTTTGGTTTTTTTGCGGCAGCGGCTGCGTTTGGTGAAAATGTATTCCCCAAAGAAAACAGCAAAAATTGAAAAATGTATCCGCTTGCGGGCGAGAGAGTTGACTCGCAGAGGAGCGGCTGGGTTTGAGGCTATTCCCGTAATGTATCTACTGCTGCATTCACAACTGGGTCTGTATGAACTGTTCACCTCATGGCCCAATATGACAGCAGCCATCAAACAGCAGCATTTAGAAAAAAAAAAAAAAAAAAAAAAAAAGGTTTTACGTTTAAATGCGTCTTTTCTTAAAAAAAAATCAAAAAAAAAAAATCTGAGTTTTAATAATTAAATCTGAAAGCTTTTATTTAAAAGTCAAAAATCATTTCTCATTCTCTTCCTTCCTCCCTCTGCTGTCAGAAACGTTCAAGTCCGCCGTGGTCGGGCGGCTACACGGATCGATGACTCCAGGTTTTTGGCTCGGTAACCCAAAACTGTTTTGCAGTCAGCAACATTACCTGCCCTGCTAAGTGGCAGCTCCTTCTGTGCGGCTGCCACTTAGTCCTCCGCCTGACACCAGAGAGAGTGAGGAATATGAAAAGCCTCTTGCTTTGTCTCCCCTCGCTGCCATTCTGGCTGCTGTGATTAGATTTGAGATTCAAGTGGCCCCGTAAGCTGATCCGTTTTGCCAGGCGCGCGAGAGCGCCACCTTCCAGATAGCACCGCTGACACGATGCAACAATGGATCGACGCCGCAGACGTTGACGTGCTCGCGGCTTCGGAGTTACGGAAAAAAAGCTCCCGGATATCGGAACTTTCTGAAGAGGATTTTTGTTTCTTCTCAAAGGAAAAGCCCCTCCTTGCCGTTTCATCTTCTTCTTCTATTACAAAAATAGCAGTCGCTTCCTGGTTTGACGGCATCTCAGAAGGGAAGCCGATTGGACACGGAGTGCACCGCAATTTTAATCGCCGGCCGCAAATGTTTTTCTACCGGAGCTTGCCAAGACGGACGAGCGAGATTTCAAAGTCTCAGCTGCTCCGCGGTCCTTCGGTGGGAACCTCGGCGCCCGTTAACCCATCGCTAATTAAATAAAAGGGTCAAGAGTTTGGAAACACTCCAAGTAAAACTCTTACCTTCCCTGAAAAAAACCGAGTGGGAGGTTTTTTTTGTTCTCCGAGCGGGAGAACACATGGGAAAACTATTACGGATGTGTTTTTATCATGACGACGCCACCGGCCTTCCTGAATATTCCCGCCAGCCGTGTTAATCCTCAATCTCACCTTCTACAATAACCAGGCCACCGTCCCGCCTCCTTCCCACTAGATGCACTGCACTCAAGATGTTTTCCACACGCTGCTGCTTCTTCTTCTGTAATTATTTTTCTTATATCCTCAACAATTCCAGAAGGCACCAGCCCTTCTGCGCAAGCATCTGTGCTAAGTTGCCCCAAAGCTAACCCTCAACTCTGATTACAGTTTAAACTCAAAAGCATTGTTTTTGTTTCCCGTTCAGTAAGGGATTAAATCTGTTTAACGCCTACAAAATCAACTTGGGCAGAAATAATCAACGCTTTGAAAAAAAAGAAAAGAAAAAGAAAATGTTCCAGGACAAAAAAAAAAGCAGAAGAGGTGACTTCGTTCCAACGGAGTGGACCTGTAATTCATGACTTCCACCCCTGCTTATATCAAGTGTCCTCAGCTTATCTGCCTCCAAAGAGACTGCTTCACTTGATCTGCATCTGTTAAAGCGTGGAGCTGTCAGAGCAACTTAGCCAGCAGCCGCTCAGACGCGGCCCAGGGGGAGCTGTCCTTTCTTGGCCAGCGACGCCCAATTGTTGTTTCGAAGCTTGCTAGCCGGTTAGCTTAGCCGCGCAATTCTTTACCACGGGCTGCGTTGGTGGCGTTCAAATTCGGACTTCACTTCAACGTCTTTCAGCGGCGGATTGTTGCGAATTCCAGAGCGAGAGTGGCAGCCGTGGCTGAGAGCTGATGGCGCCCTGATCCACAGATTGGCTTTAGGCTATGGCCATACTGGTGCCAGTGTGAGTGTGTGTGTGTGTGTGTGTGTGTGTGTGTGTGTGTGTGTGTGTGTGTGGGTGGGTGTGTAAGGGAGAGTGGGGTTTCTGTGGTTAGCTCGTGTTGACCGTTCCGTGGTTCCCTAACTCCATGTTTTAAAGACGCGGCGGGGCCTCGGCTTTTCAAGTGTTCCGGCCTGGAAACTCAACACCCCGGGCGCCCTCGTCAGCGGCAGCCGTGAACTGTGATTAGATCTAAAAAGGACCCGTGTTTTCTAACGACAATTACAACCTTGCCACTCCGATGTATATTTCTGTTCCATTTCTGAACGGATAATTTGTATACAAGCGGCTCCACCGCATGCAAAGTGGCCTCGGTCGGGGCCAGGCGCCGTTCCAGCGCCTTTCAGAGGGGGGATGGATTACAAAGATTTATTTTTGGGCGAGCGAGGGCGAAAAGCGGCAAAGCTGGTGTAATAAAAAAAGAAAAGGAAAGAAAAGAAAAGGCTGACAGAAACGCAAACTGACAGACAGAAATGAAAACACACGTGCAACTTGACCTGCGGACAGACAGTGGAGGTGAAACAAAGAGCCGTTCTGTTGGGGCGCAAACGCCCCGGAGCGTCTCTGTTACCGGGCGCCGTACCAGGAACAGGTGTTAGTCAGCAGATACGCTTGACGGATGAGAGCGCACTCGTGGAGGATTGTCAGCCTGGGTCGAGGCTTTTTCAGATTAGATGATACGCGCGGCGGCTAGCGCTAAAACGGGAAATGATCGATTTAATCCCGACGCCGAGGATCCGCTTGGAGACGTTTTGGAAAGATTTTGCCGGTAAATCGCTAAACGATGCAGCCGCTGCCGTCAAATCTGTCACTGAATTATGTTGGTCTGCATGAGTCGCATGTTACGTATTGGATATAGGTCTTTGTGACATCACAAAGGGACCAAAGAGCCAGAAGAGTTGGAGAACAACGACACACTGTTATTTTTATTATGAGGAATTTTGAAGTAACCTTAAAAAAAAAAGGATCCCAGCTCATTGTTGCTCTCTGCTCAGAGTTTAATCCCAATCCGAGTTATTCTCTGCTTCGACTCCCCCTGCAGGTCGACGCCAACATCACATTGCAGACCCGTGACGGAGATGCAGACGGTCGCAACCAGGCGGGATCAAGCCAGCCAGCAGCACCTGCTGCCCTCTGCATGAGGCCGCGCGTGCACGCAAATACAAACGTGTGCACTGTCTCTCACTCTCTCTCACACACACACACACACACACAGACACACGAACACACAAACACACAGACACACACACACGCTGACGAGGAGTCAGTGGTGCACAGAAGCTTCACTGGCCGACGCAAACACAGATTAAATAAACACGCAAACAGCCAGTCTCTCTCTCTTTCTCTCCCTCTCTCTCTCACACGCGCACGCGCACCACGTGCACGCGCACACAAACAGGGCTCAGCCCCGGCTTAATCTAATCAAGTGCGATGGCTAGCTCGATTAATAAAGCCAGCTATTGACTTCTAATTGGCGCCGCTCTGCTCTGCTAATTTCCTGGGACGAAATTACACTAATGCGGTTTGCCTGATGGAGTACTTATAGTTGGCTCCCAGGAGAGACAGGCCTTCGAGACGGATAGATAGCAAGGTCGTGCACACAGAGAGGGAAGAGAGAGAGGGGTGGGAGAGGGGTAGGGGTGGGGGGGCTGTTAAACTTTGATAAAGATCGGAGGCTGTTGTTTCAGTGCAGACCATTTTCTAATCAGAGGCCTGCTGTCTTTGGAAATGTCATCCAGATCGGTGTAGCTTTACCACTCGCAGAGAGAGAGAGAGAGAGAGAGAGGGAGAGAGAGGGAGGGAGAGAGGGGGAGGTAGAGGGGTGAGGAAGTGCGAGAGTCGAGCGCCCTGCCTGCCGACTTTCACTGGGGGAGTGTAACACTAGCCACCTGTCCACACGCTAATGAATTCCCTCCGAAGCGACGTTCCCGCTTCCGCACACGCCCTCCTCACGGCGTCACACCGGCCTGGGACGGCAGCAGAACCAGAACCCCCTGCTCATCACACATCACGACTTCCCGCACAAGCAGCACGTGGTCCATTACAGAGATAACACCGCGCTTCAGGAAAAACAGTGTTGGAGAAGAATAAATATTATTATCTAATCCTAAAAAAATAAATAAATAAAGAATCTCAGCAGTGTCATCATCCGCTTCGGCAGTAATCTTCTCAAACATCCCTCATCTCTCTCACACTCACACACACGCGCGCACACACACACACACACACACACGCACACACTCGTCTTAATTCTGTTTTCACATCAGGAATATTTTTCCTTTGTCAGATTACGCTGTGAATTTAGCACTTATCTGCGTCTTATTCCTCTTCTAATCCATATTTGTAATCTGAGTTGCGACGACAGCGATTCACAATCCCTGCAGCGACACACGCTCTAATCCCCGGCTGACACTGATCTCGGAGGGGCCGCCAGCACCTGTTCCCTCTCAAGACGGGAGCAAAGCCGCTGGTCTTTCCGCCTCTCAGACCATTTGTGATTTTTTTCTTTTTCTTTCTTTCTTTCATTTATTTATTTTTTGTCGTTCATCTGAGGAGAGTGAGAGAAAAAAAAAACGGCCTCCAGATTGGAGGTTTGCGCTAGCAACACACTGCGGGGAAATTCATTTGTGAACGAGGTGATTTTCTTAATGCACTGCCTGTTGTAAATAAGACGAGTCATTTCGATCCGCTGTGTATTTGTCTATCGCTAATTCTGATGTTTACAGCCGTCCTTTTTTAAATCACCGCTCAATGAGTTCATTTGTTTCAGTCTTTGTTTTTTGCACCCGGGGCTGATTCATATTTTGCACTGTGGTAAACAAAATCAGCCGCTGATTTAAACCAACCAACAAAAAACGACAAAGTCAAATATATGACTGGGGAGAGAGCGGCACAAGAGGAAACAAAACTCTGAGGAACGGAGTGAAAGTGGGAAGAAACGGAGAGTTTTTCTAATCTTTGCTGATCCGAGTACGTGTGACCCGGATCGTCTCAAGTTGTCTTGATCCAGTGTTAAGATCCCGTATTATGGAAGGGATTGGTGTGTCTTTGATGCCCCCCAGATTACCGGCAAAGATTATCTCTCCAGATGAGGGAAGAAATAAGAAGAGAGAGTAAAAAAAAATGAAAATATGGCCAATAGGGAATTTCTTCAGAAGAGTCAAACTAAACTGTTTATTATTGTTATGAATGTTAACTGTTATTGTTTTGTACGATTTATGTGTCTGTACTCCATGTTGGCAAGTAAGACACTTTTCATTCATGCATTGCATGCAGCAATACATCTGTCAAGTTCATTTAAGAACCGGAGAATTAAAGACTAAAGGCTTATTTTTTTTTTTTTGTTTTATCTCTGTTGGGCAAACAAAAAAAGATGAAAACATATTTTTGTTGATATGCTTGTTCATACCAAATCATCTCATCGCACACGGTCGGCCTCTTTCAAACCCCTAACAGCATTTATTCATTCCAGGGGGGATATTTTCTGCACGCTTACTGTTTTGTGCCGCTGATCTCGATTTAATCCGTCCAAACACCAGATTATACCACGGCAAAGAGTTTTTTTATTTTATTTTTCTTAAAGGGGGGTGGGGGGGGTGTTGTTATTACCGCAATATTTTCTAAATTCCATTTCAGAGCGACGCTGTGCACAGACGGCTTCATATCCGGGTTGCGTGAACTCCATTCTGTCAGTCAACGGCAGAACCAGCGGAGACGCACGAGTCACACACATGGCACCAGGACACAAAAGCACCTTTAAGAATAAAAAGAGTGCGCGCGCACACACACACACACGCACACACACACACACACAGAGAGAGAGGCAACCGGAGTGACGCTGGATCCTCTTGAACGCCGTCCAAACACACATTCACTCAATTAGCCGGAGCCGCCAGGGCGACGTCAAGGCGAACTTCCAAACAATGGGCACGGGGGGATTCATAAAGCGCGGGCAGGAAACATGAGCTAATAGCACTATTCCAATTAAAGAAACATTTGCTGCGTCCGACACCTCGGCCGCGGCTCTCCCCCCGCAGCTGCGGCACAATGGCGGCTTCTCGCCGCCCTTTTGTGACATTGTTGGCAGCCGACTGTGCGAAAGGTCGAGTCCGGCCCAGGTCGGCTCTCCCGAGAGGCACGTCCGACTGCGCGGCAGGCGGAGGAGACCTTTTGTTTTTGTTTTATTTTTTTTTTTTGCCCAGCCTGTTTCAAAGGATTTTTCCGAGCGCTGCCTGCTCCAATCATCACGGCCCCCTACTCAGAAAAGAAAAGCCGAGGGCTCAAGTGGACGCTGATGGAACATAGAAAAGTGCTTCCCTGGCTGTGATGTCGGCTGCCTGAGGTGACGGACGTGAAACATCGACAGCATGACGTCTCCTGTGCCTTTTAAATCAAATGCTTCATTTTTGATCAAACGATTGCGCACACGGTGCCGCGAATCCATGTTTTGCAGTGAAAATGTTTAATCTGGAAAAATTGGCTGATTCTTTTTTTTTTAAAGGTCCAGTGTGTAAAATTGGGCTTAATTTATGATTTTGATATTGGTAAAAGCTCAACATACTGCCTATAAATGCATTAATAAAAGTGTATACTCACAATGCAGTAAAAGGTTTTCCGACCCTTAGAACAGTTCTCATATACATCAGAATATACACAGGGCAATAAGGGTCTTGCTCCTAGTTAGCTAGCTGGCATCTAGCATCATGCTTGACAGAGGCCTAAATACGTTGTGGTCAGTCAGGCTTCCTTCAAACTTTACACATTGGACCTTTAAAGGAGGCAACGTCTCTGCATCTGCAGAGGCTGGTGTACACATCCTTTGACAGTAGGGGTCACTCTTTTCTCCTGCGTCCTCAGCATCAGGAGAAGCGCACACACACGACAGGGAATCATCCATGCACGCGCTCATGCTCGCATCCTCGCAGCGTTTGCTTGCACGCGCTGGACGCCGGCAGCCACCGAGACGGATTCAAACTTGATCTCGCCGCCGCCGCCGCCGCTGCTCTCGCTTACACTCCCTGGGTTAGATGCAATGCTTGCATCACGTCAGGGCGCCGCGGCCGCAGACCAGCGCCGGCGACAAACAGGGCCGCTCGTCTCGTGGTTGCTGTGGTTTGTGTCACACGAGAGCGGCTACGACTACTGAGAGTCACACAGGCTTCCTGTCTGCCAGTGACAAACCCGGGCCTGGCGTCTCAGCTCGCCCCGGGCCTGAGGGGAAGGGCCTTTTGTTTGGTTTGGTTTTGTGTCTATTTTTTTTTTTAATGCTCAGGAACAGAGAACAGCCCCAACATAACCCCACATCACCAACCAGGCCGCAGAAACCGCAGAGTTCTGCATTCACAACAAGGAAAAAAAAAATACAAAAAACGAGGGATCCTCCGACTTCAATGACACGTCCAACATCAGACAGAGAACTTTAACGAAACACACTTGTATGTAAACTGCAGCGGCTGCGCATGTTTACACTACGTGCTGCAAATGCACTTTAAAATTTGATCAAACACGAATCTGGATGCTTTTATAAATTTCTTTGAACAAACAGCTTCGGGCAACACTTTGATTTCCACAAATAAAAGAAGAAGAGAAAAAGGTCTTTAGGTCTCATCGCTGTGTAAAAAGAATGAAGGTCTCCATACACACTGACAGTATGTAGACACGCCAAACCAAGAGGTGACAACCCAATTCAAACCAGATTGGAAAAGCAACATTTATATTAAAAAGGATCTCAATGAGTTGCTGAGGGGGCCTTACATTGGGCCTCCCAGCAGGATGGAATGTCCCTCAGACTTTCTCTCCCTGCTTCATTGGCGGCTCCAGAGCCACTAATGAGATCTGGAGGTAAAATAGCTTCGCTGGGTGTCTTTTCCCCCTCAGATCTCTCATCTGCTGCACGCTAACCTGATCCTGCGCAGCCAGACCCCGAGCCGGAGATCTCTGCACTTCCTGGTGTCCTCCCAGTAATGATTGTTAATGATGTCATCTGATCAGGAGCAGAGTGTGCAGATTGTGTGTGTGTGTGTGTGTGTGTGTGTGTGTGTGTGTGTGTGTGTGTGCGCGTGCGTGCGTGTGTGTCTGCGTACACTGAATGGAGTCTGTGTGAGCGCCATGTGCACACACTCCTGTTTGAAGATACCTCGCCAGATAGGGCCATTGGTGTGCGTGTGTGTGTGTGTGTGTGTGTGTGTGTGTGTGTGTGTGTGTAAAGGGAGGCTGGATTTGCAGGAAGTGCAGAGGACAATGAACTCCAGTGTGTGTCCATACAAACACAACTGTCTCCATCTCTGGGGCCGAGTCACTCCTCCTACCTCCCCCCCCCCCCGCCAGGCAGGTCTTAATCCCTCCCTCCTCACCCATGACTTCATTCCTGCACCCCCCCCCCCCCCACTCCCCCGGCCCTTTCTCAGAAGAAGTCAAATTGTAACTTGGTCACTTCCTTGGAAAGCCTTCACAGTTTTCTTCACGACGTGGGGCGAAGTGAGGGCCGAGTTACTGAAACAATACCGGGTTAATGAGTAAAAGAGTTGATGATGAAGAGTGTTGCCACAAGGCCAGAAAATCACCTGCAAATGCCTGAGAGTCGCCATCAACCTCAAGTTTTTGCATGACAACACAGCAAATTAGGTAAAGTTGCAATTAAAAATGTGTAAAATTGAATAATAATAAAAAAATGCAATGTGTAGTAGCATATCTCTACATTCCAAATGATTTGTTGCTCTCTCTCTCTCTCTCTCTCTCTCACACACACACACACACACACACACGCACACACACACACACACACACACACACACACACACACACACACACACACACACACACACACACGAAACATGAAATAATAAAGCTCTTATAAATCCCGGGGATGAGCCATCTCAGGTGCCGTCCACATGCACCCGGTGCGAAGAGCTCCATTTGAATCTGTGAATTTGAATTTGCTGCTTCCATCATGCAAAAACTTGTGCCTGGATTTGGTTTCCTCGCCCCCTCAGACACATTTTAATTCCAGCACAAATCCAAGGAGGTGAAAGTTTCTCCTGTCTGCTCTTAAAAAAAAATGTCCTACGTGACCCTGAAAGCTCAGTGGACCCAAGCGCTAAAAAAAAAAAAAATGCAAATGCAAATGCAAAAATTCAACAAGCACTGTTTGAACAAATGGGTGTGAATGGGGATGGAGAGATACTTTATTCTTAAAATGCCATTCTAAGCTCTCTACGTGGGATCTTCCTGTTGATGCTTGTTGCAGTATTTTATTAAAATTTACCTATTTAGACTCAAACCAACAACGTAGAATCCCTCTTATTAATCAACAAACTGACTGAGTCATAGACCAGCCGGCAGAAATGTCTCACCTCGCACCCCAGGACCAACCTCTCCCTGCAAACACTTCCCCTCTCGCCCCCCCCCCCAGAGAGCTCGCTGCGGCGTGGATGCAAACTGTTAGATGCCTCCATCTCACGCAAACAATGTTTAACGATTTCCTCGCACAAATGTAAAGATGTGGGCAGACAAGGCATTATGAAAGCCCGGCAGATAGCGCTAATGGAGGCCCGCGCTTGTTAATGGGCCAGCAGCAGCAGCAGCAGCAGCACTCTGGGCGATAAATGATGCTTATCACGCACAAAGCACCGAGGATTTGTTACACTTCTGCCTCTGCCCATCATGTGATGCAGCCACTGATAGCGGCCACTAATCATCCACGGCGGGGCCGTGAGTGGCACAACTTGGCGTTTCATCATCAAGCTGTTTTCTCTTGAAAATTGCATTTTGGAAGCAGACACAAGGACAAGTCGGAGTTTGGTGCACGGCTCTGACGAGACGGGAGACCACTTGCCAGTCCTGTGACAAGTCTGCAGCCAAATGGGTGTAATTACATCGTGTTTGGCTCCTAATTCATGGCTGGGGACGGGGTGGGGGTCTGGAGGGGGTTTGGAGGTGAAGGGGCACGACCTCGCACTTCCAGAACATGACCTAGGAATGTCGACGCGGGGCTCGACTCGGCCGGTGACAATGGAGAGTGCGGCGACCTGGCTAACGGGCTCCAGCTGATGTCGTCCAGAGCCCATCTGTTTCTTTAACCTCCGTCAATCTCGGGAGTCGCAGACGTTTGTGTAGCGGCAACTGCGTGGGAGCTGGAGGGGGGCAGGTAATGTGTGGAATTTTATTATTTTGCACATTTTAAAGAAATTATCTCAGACAATAGCCTGAATAGAGAGCCTATTCAGCCCCCCCCCCAAAAAAGAAAAAACATAAGATTTAATCACCGTTTAGCTTCTTAGCAGCTGTGATGTCATCAAGGGAGAATGTTTTTATTCCTTTCCTTAATGAGAAATTCAAAGGAACCTCTTAAACAAACAGGACATGTTTGATGCCTGTTCTGTCCCAGGTTGTTCCAGAAATGATTAACTTTTAAATGTCATAAAACCCCAGAGCTAAATGTTGTTAGCTTCTCTTTGAAGCCCAGGAAGACAACAACGACGGAGAGAGGAAGAGCTGTTTAGCTTTTAGCTTTAGCAGCTGACGAACACGACTGTCTTGCAGTCATGATAGTTTCATTGGGATTGGAATGTTTTTGCCATGCTAGGTTTAGTGAACGCCGCGGCAAACAGCAGAGGAGCAACAAACAAAAGAGGCAGCCGCTTCATCCAGTCACTTCCAAGTGGAGCTGACTCTTTCCAAATGTCGCCAACGGGTTCTTTTCAACATGGCCACGTGATGTACATCGAGAGGATTTTGATGTTTAAACGTTTCCTTTGGTGTGCCAGGTTGGGAAATTCAGACTGGCACCCAGACGGTGCTTTTAATCCAGTTTCAGGGGGAAAATCTGCCGCGGTAAGAATGATGTTCTGCGCACTGCTACGAGCTAACCAAGAGCACGTTTGCCCCCCCCCCGTACGCAACTATAACATTTTACTTTATCTTCTCCGATATGTTCACCAAGCATATATCCTCGTTAGCCACCAAAGGACCCAGAAAATTTATATCATCCCGCCTAATTCTGTTGTCTTTTGATCCCAGGCAATAATGTGCCATTAGGAGCGTATTTTATGTACTGTTTTACGCAGCACTCACTACCAACGACCTTGTTATGAGAAAAGCAATGATCAATATCCAGATATCAGTGGCTCTGAGAGGAGAGAGAGAGAGAGAGAGAGTTTCATGGCTAGCAGCTAAATTGAGCCCAAACTTCTTTGAGTATGTGTGTGCGTGTGTGTGTGTGTGTGGGTGCGTGCTTTGTCCGAGCAGTAAAAAGACATCTCCAGAACGATGTGGCAAATCAGAGGCAGATGTGTGTGTGTTTATAAAGATAAATTGAGTTAAAGGCCGGTTCGTGCCTTGTTGCCGAGACTCTGGGCTCCTCAGCGGCCTTCTAATCATGCCGTCTGCCGTTTAACTGGCTTCAACAGGTAATGCCATTTAAAGGGGGTAACCGAGGCAGGCACCAGGAAATGAAACACGGTCGCCTTGACGTGGACCGCTGAAGCGGCGGCTTGACATCCCTCCCCAACCCCCCACCGTCACACCCTTTCACTCCCTCTCAACTTCGGCCCGAGCCGAGCCCAAAACCAACTGGAAATAAAAGAAAAACAGCGAAGACCCTGTTGAATATTTGTCCATCTGCTTTAAAAGTGCCGCAACCGAAAAGGGCAAACAGTGCTGAAAACTCTCCCACGGAGTTCCTTTGAATTCTTTTATTATAAATCAAAACTGATGCAGCAAGCATGGCCAGAGGTCGTAGAATATTTACCTCTGCAGGTTTTCGTCCATGTGTGCGCCCCTCCCCCGAAAAGAGCACATAACAGGGATGGGCAAACTCTTTGACTGGTGGGGCCTAAAAAAATTGACAGAAGGGCCTCTGAATATGCATGAGGGATCTGTAGAAAACATATAATGTAGCTTTAATGTCAATTGAAAATGGACCAAAGCAAAGTTACAACCAAATCAGTCTTTGAAGCCCTGCACTCTTTATTGAAATGACTCTGAAAACACTGACAAAACAGATGAAATGCAGCTATTCTATGACCTACTGACTATTAATATAATTTCTTTTAGTTCGGAGGGCCGGATTTAAAAGGTTAACGGGCCTCATACGGCCCCCGGGCCGTAGATTGCCAGTGCCTGGCATAAAACAAGTAACGCAATACCAAAAAATAAAAAAAAGTAAAGAAAATTTCATCATTTCTGGATCTCCTGCAACATTTTCCTCCGCTTTGGCATTCCGCCGCTGCTCAAACCTTCTGGCTCGGCGCCCACATCGCAGTTTTCCAGTCACGCCTGCCGGCGGCACGGCCGCCTGCACGCGGCGCGGCGCCGCGGCGCTCCTCGGGTTTCCTGCATGAGTCTTTGACTTTTGCTTTGAACCATCATCCGCCGCGTGCGCTTTCTGACATCTTTGCAAAACATGTCCTCCCGGGCAAAAACCGAGTATTTGTATCGCCGAGCGGCGAGGCTGCCAGCGGCTACACTAACAGCGGTCGCTCAGCGGCCGCGAGGAAAAGAAAAGTTTGACATCTGGGTAAATCTGCCTAATTAGATTCTTGCTGGGGGTTGGATGGGAAGATGGATACGGCTTCCATGTTTGTGTTTTTACATGTGAGGCGCCTGCCAGCGGCCTGCGCAGTGACAGAAGAGCGCAAAAAAAAAAAAACGGCTGACGCGGCGTTTAGAAAATTGTTCGGAGGAGGGAAAATATCCGCCCGGTAACGCCGGCGTCGCTCAGGTTCACAAGTTCTCAGGTATTTTTGCTCAAACCCGTTAAAAACAACTACGAAACCGAGATCGTCGCGTTTGTGTTCTGGCTCTTTGACAAGAAGGAAACAAACCAGAAAGCCCTGGAAAAGAGGAGCGCACCACAGTTTTGTTTTGTGCCAAAAGTGTTACTTTTGTTATTTTTATGCCTGAGTCACTCTACTGCCCCAAACCTTCCACTGATTGTCCTGCTTGCCTCGATACGAACAACTGGCTTCTCTCAGTGCCAGCGTGATGCTGACAAACAGATGGTCACAAAAAAATAACAAAAAAGTTGGATTATATCTCAGTTTCTAGCGGCCTTTCCCTACTCTCAAGAGAGGCTGCCAAACTGCCTTGATATTCCATTAATAAAAAAAATAAAAAAAATTCAAATATATCGAGGTGGGTGGCGCTGAACGTGCACGTGATTCGGGAGAACTTGAAATATACAAGTACGCCGAGGAGATGCCATCAAATACAAGTTACTGCGAAGCAAATAAGATTTAGCCTGAAGCTAAAAAGATACGTTTGAAAAACTTTCAAAAAAACCCTTATTTCAGAGTCCTCGATTCCTCCGCTGACCTCGCCGACACCGCCTGTCTCATCCCGAGACCCCCCCGTGCCCCGTCCCTCCGCCCCCGCACTCGCGGCAGACAGACTCGGCCCTCATCAAGGGGAAGGTCCTTCCTAATTCCCAGTTAGGCCTGCCATTTTTCACCTTTGTCCAAAAATACAATGGGAGAGGTGGCGGTATAGGGCGGCGGGCCGGCTGGAGGGCGGGCGGCGGGCGGCGGCGGGGGGGCCCGAAAGATTGCTCAAGAATTGCCGGAACAAAGTGAGCAGACTCGGCCGGGCTAAAAATACGGCGCAGCGTGTGAATACGATAAAGGGCCGGCGCAGGAGGACGCTGACAAAGCTTTGCTGACTTTCAAGTGGGAGAACAATGCGGCGGACACTTTCAGGGCGTTTGGCTGCACACTGTGGCGGCTGGAGAGGCTGTGAAGCAGGATGTCAACATTGGCCCCTCGCAGAGAGAGAGGGAGAGAGGGAGAGAGAGAGAGAGAGAGCGAGCGAGACAGGGAGGGAGAGAGAGAGAGAGGGAGAGAGGGAGAGAGAGAGAGAGAGAGGGAGAGAGAGAGAGCGAGAGAGGGAGAGAGAGAGAGAGGGAGAGAGAGAGAGAGTGAGAGAGAGCGAGGGAGGGAGAGAGAGAGAGAAAGAGAGAGGGAGAGAGAGAGAGAAAGAGAGTGAGAGAGAGAAAGAGAGTGAGAGAGTGAGAGAGAGAGAGAGAGAGAGAGAGAGCGAGAGAGGGAGAGAGTGAGAGAGAGCGAGAGAGGGAGAGAAAGAGAGGGAGAGAGAGAGGGAGAGAGAGAGAGAGCTGAGGGCCATGTTGAAGCAAGTGTGGTGCAGAGATCACTTTTCCATTATAATAAAGGTTTACTGCCACGGATCCATGCAATAAAAGGCAAATAAAAGGACTAGAATA
The DNA here is from genome assembly GCF_046127955.1 of Nelusetta ayraudi. Lineage (NCBI taxonomy): Eukaryota > Metazoa > Chordata > Actinopteri > Tetraodontiformes > Monacanthidae > Nelusetta > Nelusetta ayraudi. Next base: position 2,066,644 of record NW_027466133.1, on the reverse strand, counting down.
GAACTGGAGAGGGGATTTTTGTTCAAGCAAACTGCCAGTAGTGTGTGCATACAGGTAGCAACAACTCGTGACCTGCCTTTACTCTGGAATATCATCATCAGTAGTCTTGCCAAACTGCCCCAAGTCGAAGCGCGACAGTGTTTAGCGAAATTTCTGCCAATGGCCAAAAAAAGAAAACAAAAATCCCTTTTTCACAGAGCAAAAACCTATGGTGTTGTTTTTTTGATGTATCTCCAAAAAAGCTGCTCGTCCACTTCCTGTATTTCTTCTTCTTCTATTACTGCAGCAGCAGCAGCAGCAGCAGCAGCAGCAGCACTTTAGGTTAGCCAGCAGCAGCTTCCTCACGGTTTTGTCACAGCTACGGGGAAGCTGATTGGTTATAGACCATTAAAAAACAAAACAAAACAGGGAGCAATTTGTGATGGATTTCGATGGAATTGAAATCCTGGCTACCCAGCAGCCGCAGTCGGGACTTGATGCGAGCTAAAGCGGCGACGGCGGCGAAGACAAACGGAGAAAAAAACGCTGCAACGTGAGACGAAGCGAGGCCTGCGATCCCTCATCTCATCGATTCCGACAAGGAGGGCTGCACTTAATTAGCCTCAATTCTCCGCCAGCGGCCGTCGCTTTCCCCCCAGTTGATCACCCCCCCCCCCCCCCACCCCCCGCGCCCCCCCGCACCTCCCGCCCCCTCTGCGAGCCGACAGGAAGAGGTGTACGTTTTCAAGGCCAGAGTGTTTGCGGTGGACGCCGCCGTGCCCTGGAAATTGTGGGCTACCTCGTCTGTAATCTGATTTCCACGCCGCGGCTCCGAGGGCTCCAGTCAATCTGATTTTCTGCCTGTGACTGAAGGGGGGTTGTGGGGGGGGGGCGACGTGTGCGTGAGCGCGCCGCGGCAGCACGAGGCGGTTGGCGGTCGCCCTCCCGCCCCCGCCCCCCCCCAGCCCTCCCGCAGAGGCATCGTGGGAGCGTTTGATTGGCTAAGTTGCTAAGAGGGCGGGAGGGCAGGAGGGTGATCAACAGGTGGTTCTGCTTGCCGGCCAGGAATATTCCAGGTGACATCGGCGTGTAAAGCGAGAGCGCGGCGGCGGAGCCCCCTCGGTTCAAATCTAAACACCAATCAGGGCTCCTGGCGGTCGGGCGCTTGGAGGAGGAAGTGAGAAAGTCGTCGAGAAAAGCTGCAAAACAGCCCCGGGCTGAGACGCCTCGCACCGCCGATCAGAACCTTTCGGGCTGCCGGGCCGTTTTTTTTTTATTTCTTCCTTTTTTTTCTTTACTTCCCTCCTCCTTGATCTAAGCCCCCGCACACTTGCTTAAATTCTCCGTGCACATACACACACACACACGCGCGCGCACATGTGGGATCACGGGAGGGCGCCGCGGACGCTGTTTACTGTAATTAGCGTCAGTTCATTTACAGCCCAGTGACCCGCGGAGACCCGCTGGTTCTGGGTCAGCAGACGCAGCCAGCGCCAAGGTGGGAGACGGGGCGGGGCCAGAGGTAAGAGCCCTGCGAGGTTGTGTGTGTGTGTGTGTGTGTGTGTGTGTGCGAGACAGCAAGTTTGTGTGCGCGCGTCCGCTATGTAATATCTGTCTGTGTTTACTTGTGCAAGTCTGTCCAAACCTTGTGTGTGTGTGTGTGTGTGTGTGTGTGTGTGCGTGTCTAGGTGAATTCAGCCACACGTGTGTGACTCACAGACTTTGTATGTATGTGCGTGCGTGTGTGTGTGTGTGTGTGTGTGTGTGTGTGTGTGTGTGTGTGTGTGTGTGTGATCTTATTCCTCATTGTGCTGGACTTCAGAGGCCCAAGCGTCTCCTGCTTCCTCTCGGAGGCAGTGGGTTAAAAATAATGTGGTGTGCAGTGAGCGGCGGGGAGCGAGGCGCAGACAGCTAGGAGCCAGAGCGTCACACACACACACACACACACACACACACACACACACACACACACACAGTCATAGCAGTGGCGCTGCACAGATTTCTACACCCCCCCCACCCTCCTCCGCCCCCCTTTTATGGATATCTCACTCACTGACTTAACATCCTCATAAACGCGAGTATACACAAACAGAAATAGATGGTCATCCATTTACCCACACTTCATCCCATGCCTTCCAGGATAGATAAAAAACAGATTGAGCATCTGTCTTACTTTTTCTGTTTTTTTTGTTCCGGTTTTGTCCCCCCCACCCCCCGTCTTAACCCTTTCCGCCTCCACAACTCTCGCTGGAGAATTTTTCGCGATTACTCTTAAATGGCGCAGCGGAGAGCGCACGGCGCCGCACTTTAAATTCAATAAACTTCCCCTTCTCCAAGGATGGATGGAGATCACCTATTAAGTCTGGACTCTTTTTTTTTCAACAGGCAGCCTTGTGAATAAGGGCCCATTCTTTATCTGCTGCTGTGGCAAAAAAAAAAAAAAAAATCAAAATGAAAACCCAAGGTAACAGCGCCGTGTGGTCGCTTCTTGACAAGCCCGCCCCAAAAACAGCAACAACAACAAATATACAGTATGAATATACATATATACAAATAAATATACAGATATATACATAGATGTAGGTATATATATGTATGTGTATATATGTGTGTATGTGTTTGTATGTATGTATGTATGTGTGTATGTACGTATGTATGTGTATATATGTGTAAATATTTGTAAATATACATATACAAATATATACATACATATATACACACACATTTGTGTATATATCTATATATATATGCATATACATACATATATATGTGTGTGTGTGTGTGTAATTTATTTATTTACTGTATAAAATAAAAAGCTTTTGCACAACGCAAGGTGGCACTGAAACCTTGTCGGGAGCCGATTGGACCTTCGACACCGGCCCGCTCCAGGGTTATCCGCCGCCGCCGCTATCTGGATGGACGAGGCCGATGACTCACAGGTAATTGGCCTATCGCAACCTCTCCCCCATCTTCCTACCCCTCCCTGCATCGCGTGAGGAAGCCGGGGCGGCTGCAGCCCTTTTTCTCCGCGCCGAGATAAGACTGTCTCCAGCCGGCCTCGCACACCTCCTGTCATCTGTCTGCCGGCCTTATCAGCAGCGCCGGAGCAGCGCCGGCCGTGTTGACGCTCTAATTAAAACGCGGACACTCGCACCTGCCTCCCTCCGCCGACGCCGCCGCTGCCGCCGCCCATCCAGACCAGCACAACCTTTGATTTTAATACGTCCAAAGTATTTACAGCAGCGGGGCTGATTTGGCTTCTCCACATGTGTGCAGGCCGATATTAAAAGTCCCGACCACAGAAAAAGCTGCTGAGTATGGCTGTTTGTGCTGGTTTCACACTGCGGCGGGGACGTCTTTATCTGGAGCCCCTCCGACAGGCCTTTCACCTCCAGGTGTGAATTTGCTGATATGTTAGAACCGACGAGCAGCGACATTCTGTTGGTTATGATTTATTTGTATAATTGAGTTCTTAAACGGTTTGCGGGAAGGAAAACTTGAAAATGTGCTCAACGGTTTGATTTTTAAAGACTTTTAAGAAGTATTTTCTGTTGTAGATTTGCACTTTCATTCACAAGAGTTGCATCTTGCATCTAAATAAAAAAATAAAACTACAGAAATTCAACAAAACCTAAAAATTTGATATTAAAAAGGCAATCAAATAAAAAAAAATATTTTTTTGGGGGGGGGGGCTCTGTACTGTTTCAATAGTGAAATCTGATATTTACAATGCTGAGGTGCGTTTCAAATATATCCCATTCTTATTTTAAGATGCCTGAGACTGAGATTTTTTTTTCTTTTCTTACAGTGAGCCACGTCTTCGCCAGAGCTGGTTAATAATTGCGTGGGCAGGGAAGTCTGCCCCAATCAACACCCCCCCGCCCCGCCCCCTCACTCCCCGTCCGCCCTTATCTGATTGGAGTGTTTACAAAGTGGGAGTGTTGAAAAAACAGATCCCTTCAGATTGCTTTATATTCCTGCTGCTCACAGCGAACGCGGCCGCGCGTCGCCGTCTTCCAGGGCCGCCGCGTTTTCACACCTCGCCGGCGCCTTATCAGCAAAGTTTTCGACCCCGCAACAATTCAATCACCTTTTGGGGGGACAGACGCGATCGATGCACCGAGAGCCGGGGGAGGGTTTTCGGGATGGTTGGAGGACATGTGACGCGGGTCCGAGCGGGTCGGCGGGGGTGAGACGGCCCCATTTTGTCTCCGTCCTGCCGTATCTGTGACACAGAGTGCACGATAAGGAGGCCCTGATAGAGCCCCCACCCTCCCCTCCACCTCAGAACAGACACTCGAGCAGAGAGTAGTGCACCAAAAAGGTATACTCATAAATGTTTATAGCGCGCCATTAAACTTTGCTTAGATGTTGAATGTGTCACTGGCCGATAGCGGAGCCTGTCAGCTGATTTACGGCCGTCCCTTGGAAATTGCCTGAGTGACGCCTGGAGAGGATGACGAACGGACTCAGGTAGGGTCAACAAGCGCAGACGCTACGAGATAAGAGAGCGGGAGCGAGGACGGCGGCGGTGGGGGGGGGGGGGGGGGGGGGCCTTAGGATGGCCGGGAAGACGGAGGGTCGCTCCACGTAAACGGCTCCAGACATCTCGCCATCTGCCCCCAAGACACCGGCCCAGACGCCAAGCCCCCCCCAACCCCCCCAACCCCCCCCCCGCTTTATCTGATGTTTGTCCGAGGATCCGTATCAGATTTAGCGATCCCAAATAAATTTTTCCATATCTGCTGGGCATTTTTTCATGTTCTCTGGTTTTTATGGCGCCGCCGCCGCCCATTTGAGGCGCCGTTCGGGTTTTTTTTCGTGTCCTCGCGGGCAACAAAAGCACTAATGTGGCATTTTATCAAGCCTGATGTCATTACGCAGAGTGTCTCCATATTTCGCTCTCTTTGCTTTCTCCCACTTGAGACGTCGGGCCTCAACACCATTTATCTCAATCAAGCCGCCACTGTTTTCCATTTGGGCCCCCTTCTCGCGCCCGTTCAATATTCCCAAAAAAAAAAAAGAAAAAAAAAAACCACCACACCACACACACAGCCGCTCCGGAGCTCGGGACACCAAAAGTCGTGTCCGCTACGACGCCCGGCGGCGGCGCGGCTGAGTGTCTCGCTGCCGCACGTCCCCCGCCGTAATGCCATTTAGAATAATAGCGCTGCCAGCAAACAGCAGTTAACCGCGTTAACGTCTGAATCTGGTTCCTCCGCGCTGCTGCCAGCATCTGTCATCTTTATCAATAAGCAGGAGGACTGACGCCGATCCAATTTGGCCTCCTCCGGCCGCTGTGTCCCACCTCCGCAAGGCGCCGTCGGCCGGCGACGGCGTCACAGGTGCCGCCGCTGCCCTCTGACCTCGGCGGGACTTCCTCTTCCCCCCATTAAAGGGCACCCTGAGTCACGGTCTGCGTAGCCCCGCCTCCACCCATCCCCCGCCTCCACCCCCCGACCATCAAAAAGGACTAATTTTTCGGGAGGTATCTTCGATTTTCTTCCCCGGTGGGGGTTGTGGGTGGAGGAGGCGGGGCTTCCCCCTGACACTGACCTCCTGACCTCCTTGACCCACGGGGCGGGTTTGGACAAAGGGAGCCTTTCCCTTTTAATTCTGCCGAGGGAGCGTTATATGGGGACCTGACCTGCGCTCCTCTTAACCTTTTGGACCTCGGGCCTGATGTCCGTGATTTAGGGCAAATTTCATTACATGCATTCTCCGGATGAGACTGTTTGACGGAGGGGATGTGGCACCGTGGCGACTTAGTCTGATTAAAACGTCAGGTGGGGCGGGCGGCCGAGTTGACATGTTTGACTCCGGCAGCGGAGGAGCGCTCGCGTGTAATGCGACCGCTGGACTTTGTTACAAGGAGGCAGACTTTTCAAAATCCTTTTGAGGCAGAAACAGCTCGGAAAAAAAGTCTCACAATTTTAATGATATTTTATATATTTATTGTTTCTTTAGTTTTCTGTCTTTTTCTGTGTATTATAAAAAGGTGTTTTGACTCCCTCAATGTTGTGGTTTAAAAAAATACAATACAAAAAGAAAATTAAATTAACTTTGATGTTTTCCTCTGTATGAATCCGTATTCAGCCTTATTTTGAGGTTACTTCTGTTTTCCCATCTGCTTCACTTTTCAAAGAATTGGGTCCCAAAAGAGGGTTCTGTCAACAGGATCCCCAGTCCGGTGATTGTCTGGTTCCCCTCGGAAAATGTTTCAAAAGTGAAAAACTTTGCAGGAGGCTGGAAACAGCGGGCTAACTGTACTGAAGGTAGCAAGCGAAACGCCAGCGTTTTTGAGGAGGGCAGTAAACAGAGGGCTAAATATGCTCTTAACTGCAGATCTACGAAGACTTTTGGATGAATTATTGACAATCGCTTGAGTACGGGACCTTTAAAATGATCACATTTCATATTCTTAAGAAAGAAAAATCAAAACAAAACAATCACTAGCAGTGTTGTTGCGCTAGGCAACAACACTGGAGATTCCGTCCCGTCTGTCAAACAGCTCCATTCATGCCGCCGGGAGACGCGTGTAAAACGAACCCCGAGCTCATTCACTCAGCACTCGGAGCGATCGGCGTCAGACTGCGGCGAGGAGGCGCGAACAAGCAGAACAGAGCGGCCACACCGCCGGGGACAAAGGAGGAGTGAGACGCGTCAGAAAGTCAAGACTCTTGAGGGTGGCTGCCACGCCAGGCGCCTGGCCGAGCGGCCCGTCTACCTGTCTCTCTCTGTCTTTCTCTCTCTCTGGCTGTCAGTGTTGACACCCTGTCAGCCCCGCCCAGCCCGGCCGGGCCCGGCACTGCCCGGCCCGGCCCGGTGGGCGAGCAGACAGTTCACGCTGCTAAAAAACAAGGCAGCCGGGCTGAAAAGGAGGCTGACTGGGGGAGCGGCTCTAATGGAGACAGAGCTTCCAGACGCAGACAATGGCGGGGCCCGAGGCCGGGGCCTGAAACCTGAAGCCCCGGCCTGGTATTTTAAGAGGCCTGAGTGGCTCTGGAGCCAGTTGTCAATCAATAGGCGCGCACAATCAGGCCAAAACACGACTCGGGAGGGAGGAGGAGGAGGAAGAAGGGAAGAAAAAAAAATTGAGACGATGACAGAGGACAGAAAATATTGACAGATATTCTTTTCTTTTGGCTTTTCAGTGGGGCAATCTCAAGATTCACCTTTGGGTCTTTTCAGACGCATACACGCGGACACACACACACACACACACACGCACACTGCTACCCATTTCCCGCCAAGGTTGCTGTGCACAGACTGGAGTCTAAGTCTTCATTGTTTAAAGTGCCTCCGAAGAGAGGCGGGGCAGAGGAACTGTGTGTTTGTGTGCGCAGGAGGTTCATTAATACACCATGTAATGCTTTCACCAATCTGAATTGAGTTGTTGGACGTGAGTGTGTGTGCATGTGTGTGTGTGCGTGCACATACCAGAGACTGCAGCAGAGCCAGGCTCCACCCACTCGTCCTCCTCCTCCGCCTCCTTTCACAAACACTTGCATCATTTGGTCAGGAAGGAAAGGACCTGTCTCCTTTTCTTTCCGCTCCTCTGACACCTCGCAGACATCTGAGGGGGCGGCGGCAGTTTTTTTTTCTTTTTTGATGATGCCGCCCTTGAAAGGCCAGAAGCCGCAGCCTGCACGGAATGACAGCACAAGCAAATTAGCAAACGCCTGTCACTCAGCCGCCGCCGTCGCTGTCGCCACGCCGGGGCGACACCTGTGTGCGTCTCCCAGTATCAGTCCCGGTTTCTGTCTGTCTGGGTCCTGGCATGTTCTGCTACCTGTCCACCAGGTGCCCTCGGTGTGCTCCACACGAAGCTGTGTGGTGACCCCTGACCCACTAGTAAAGAAAACTCTCCACCCAAGAAAGCGTCAGCTGCCAGCGTAACCCCCTGACTCAGACGTGATGACTTCATAACTGGTTTGAGATTCTCATGAGCTGCTCCAGTCCAAAAATGTCTTCTTTTTTTTTTAACAAATGTTTTAATTTTAAAACATTTGAACAAAAAATAAATATTTCCAGGAAGCAGGTTACTTGTTATATATGACTTGCGTTTGCCAGTCAGAGGCCAGGACTGTGTGTTCTTTCTGCGGCGCTCGCTTTTCCTCGGATAAGTGGTGCAGGAGGTTCCTCGTGTTTGTAAAAAAAAAAAAAAGAAAAAGAAACATCCATTGAAAACAGCTGTCAGGAGAGCAGAAGGGCCTTTGAACAGTGGATACACTATACGCTGTCTTTTCTTAAAGGTCCCATCTTACAGCCATTTTCTTCAGGCCTTTTTTTTCATCTGATGCCAGCGGAGTTTAATTGGGCCATGCAAGAAAAAAAAGAAGAAAAAAACAATCTGTTTACAGCCTCCTGCTAAAACACTGGCTTGACTTTATCATTTTTTTTCAGCTACTAAAAGACCATAAATGAAAAATCTACAATCGAAAAATGCTTTTTGGGCCCATGGGATATTTGTTTTTGTTGTAGTACCGCGAGTTGCCACTGGGAAAAAATGGCACCTATATTGCCAATCTGGTATCCAGTTCTTATGATACATCCATGGCGCTAACTGATGATGGCCTGTACTCAGGTTTGAAAAGGGAACTTAAATGGCTGGTTTCTGGAATTGAATGTGACATTATATAAAACTACAGGAGGGAAAAGGATGGGGTACCGTTGGAAACCATCTTTCAAGTCAACACATGATGAGCCCTTTCAACAAAGGTGTTAGTTGCACTATGTACTAAAAATGCTGCAAGCTTGGAACAGTCTGACTCTTCAAGCTGCTCGGCTCGGCTTGAAAATCTCCAGTCAAGGGCCACAGACACACACACGACCCCAAAGTGGAGTCTCTCTCTCTCTCTCCCTCTCCCTCTCTCTCTCTCTCTCTCTCTCTCTCTCCCACACCGGCGCCGAGACGCAGATTGGAAGTGATCGGCGGCAGCGTCAGGGAAGTGGCGCCTGCCTCAAGTTTGTCAGCAGCCAAACACGCGCGCGCGTCCAGGCACATCTGCAAGCAGTTGACCGGGGCCACTTTTCCGTCCCGCTCTCCCTCTTCCTGAGAGGTCTGGAAGGGTGGCACGCCGAGGCTGACCTTAATGTGCCCCGCCTGTCACTTAACCTCCATGTTGGATGTCAGCTCCCCTGCCACCGCCGCGCAATCGCGCCGACCCTGACACGAAACACGGCGCAAAGCTGTGACCTCGAACTTGCAGGAGGAGAAGGAGAAGGAGGAGGAGGAGGAGGAGGAGCGAAGAAAATGCTTCTCGTTTTTTTTTTTTGGGGATCGCTGGCGTTTGTTCAGAGAGGCAAGCGTAAAATAAAAAGCAAGCGACGACTTGAGTTTGGGTGGCGGCGGGTTGGAAGGATCCTGGCTTTGCAATGATGAATCCCCCAAATCTTGCAAACAAGCTATTTCTCACCCCGAGCAGTTATGATCTCCGGCCTTTCAAACAACACTAGACCCCCGTGATAAACTGCATGAAAAAGTTTACATTTTCTCTGCCTCTGGAGCCCTCCAAACACAAGCTTGCACCGTATAAATCTGTCAGGGCCGCAGCGCCGAGCGTATACACGGCCTTGATTTACACGTTCCAGATGGGAGATTACAGGAGTTGCTGCGAGGCAGCCGGAGCATCGTCATCATCATCGTCATCATCATCATCATCATCATCATCATCATCATCATCATCATCATCGCTGCCGCCGCCACGCCGCACTCTTCCGTCCACTCCTCTGCTTCCCCTTTGGTGGAACCCCCTCTCGTCTGGGTGGTAAGAATTACCGCGTTTTGGAACAAACAAACAACGGCTCTCGTGCGCACACTGGCACACACACACTGGCACACACACACACACACACACACACACACACACACACACACACACACACACTTGAAGGAAAGAAAATCGTCTGGGTTTTTTTTGGGGAGGCGCCGTAAGCCGCACAAACTGACATGTGAGCTGTCTGACACTGTATCTGCTCCTAATGTGGCTGCCTAAGAAACAGTGTTGCGGCTCGTGGAACACGTGTTGTCTGACTGACGATCCACACACACACACACACACAAACACACACTGTTGATCAAAGAGCCGTAGCCGTTTTTTTCTCCTTCTTTCTTCTCACTTCCATCATCACAATTAGCAAAAAAACCAAAACCAAACAGAGCGCTCACAGTCAACCACCACACTTTGGGGAGACTAGTGTGTGTGTGTGTGTGTGTGTGAGTGTGTGTGTGTGTGTGTGTGTGTGTGTGTGTCTGTGTGCGCATCTGCATACACTTATAAGTCGCAGGCAGTGCGCTTTCCTCCCCCGGGGCCGTGCTCAGGGTGTGTAAACAGTGATCCTATGGTGCCGGGCAGAACAATTCAGTGTCAGGGAAAAGGTCAGCTATCGCTGCTCAGCTCCATCAGGTCAGAGGGACGTGGGCGGTGGGGGGATGGGAGGTGGAGGGGGGCGTAGGGGAAAAAAGAGAAAGAAAAAACAAACGGCAAAAAAAAAAAAAAAAAGGAGGCAAAGAGCGGGCCAAAGCGGCGAGAGCCCGGAGAATATGTTTCCAATAGAGCCTCGTCAGGCTGCGTTAGCGTCTGCGGCCAACACGTGCACCGCAGGGATCGTGACCCTCCACTCCAGCCCCGCCCCCCCACCCCTGCTCCGCTCTCCCCCCGGTGGGCAGAGCAGACCTGCAAGGTCACCGCCGAGCCGCGGCGGGGCAGAGCGGGGGGGAGCGGGGGGGGACTGACCCCCGCAGCCAGGAGCCGATCCCCACCAGGCCGGGAGCGAACACACACACACACACGTGGATGTTTCCAGATAATGTGTGTGTGTGTGTGTGTGTGTGTGTGTGTGTGTTGGGGGGTGAATGTTGCAGCCATCCCTGAGAGGGTCACTGTCAGCCGGCGAAACCCCACAAGACCCTGCAGCTCGAGGCCCCTGAGAGAGGGCAGAGCGGGAGGAGGGGTAAAAGGTGGAGGGTGTGTGTGTGTGTGTGTGTGTGTGTGTGTGTGTGTGTGCGTGTGTGTGTGTGTGTTTCCGTTGCGCAGGTTGATAAAACAGGCAGAGGGATGGGTTGGGTTGGGGGGGTGAGGGGGGGGTCCCTGATGCGGGCCGCCGCCACCGGAGGCCCCTCTACCGGTCACACCGCAGCCCCGCGGTCCTGTCGGCCGTCATCACGGCAGACGCGGGCGGCGCTCGGCCCAAACGCAGGCCGACTGCCGGGACCTTTTCCGCTGCCTCCACCTGCAGGAGCGCGGCGGCCGCTTGGAGTCCCGGCCGCTAATGGGAAGTGATGGGCCTACAGGAAAAATAAAGATCACTTACAGGGACGCACCTGCGGCCGGGGCGACACAAAACTTTGTGCGTTGCCGCGTTCTGGGTGTTTTTTACTTTACAACGGCAGATGCAACTGTGACTCACGGAGGATGGGGGGTGTGGTGGGGTGTGTGTGTGTGTGTGGGGGGTGGGGGGGTGGGGGGGTGAATTTTGAAGGTGAATGTGTTTTTGCAGCACATTAACTCCACTTTTTATGAGCAGAATACTTTTTTTCTCCACATTAACAAATACGCTGACGATGCCCTCGTGTATCCGACTTTCTCTGTTGCATTGGCCAAACAACAAAAACATCACAAACGTGGAAGGGGGTGAGGTGGGGGGCGCTCAAGGTCCAGCAGAACGACAACGGTGGATTCTTCCGCTCGAGCGACGAGAAATAATTATGAATTAGCTCGAAATGCCCCTTTTAATTAGCCCCTTCGTTAAGCCAGCGGAGGGAGAGGAGCCCTGATCGAAATATGTGTTTTTCCAACGCATGATGCATGAAAATAACAGGAAACAGGGTGGAGGAGGTGGGGAGGGGGTGATGAGGAGAAATGGGAGGGGGGACGGAGGGACTCATTTAAATACAGTCTTATTAGTCTAATGACCAGAGTCTGTGATCACTACTCATCACCATTAATGCCACGACTCTCCGCTGCTCTGATTGCCCAAGGCCTTGCTTTTTTCCCCCCTTAGCCCACATTCGGGCTGGGGAACCAACGCGTTTTCCCTTCCGCTACACATGAAATGTGACATCGGGACGCTAATGTATGTGGAAAAGGGACGGCGAGCAGGGATGTGAGACACTCGGCGCTCTCTCCCCCCTCCACCGTTAATGATATGACGTGCGGTGCGGTCGGGGAGGGAGGGGGAAAAAAAGGAAAAAGCTTAAAAAAAAAAAAAAAAAAAAAAAAACCTCCACTTCCACTGCTGCGCTTCCCCAGAGCCGGCGGCTCTGAGGGCGTGTTTCTATTAAGAACGCTCCTAAATGTTCTAATAGGTGGCCCCTAACGAGCTCGGGCCCTCGCTCCGCCGTTCCACTCGCTCCTCAAACGAGCATATTGGCTGCGTGCTGCCGCTTCTCAGAATGATGAATGCGGCATTAAGTTCAAATGAGTTGGAAGATCGGAAACGGGGAGGGGAAAAGAGTCGCCGCTCGCTTGGCTTTTCTTTCTGCTCCACAAAAGACTGCTTATTATTTTAAACCCAATGCTGTCCGATATTAGCAGGAGTTTAATGAGAGTACGATGCAGGTTGGGCCGACGGAGCAGCGCGGGGGGGAAATTGAGGGGAAAGAATTCCTTTTAGAGAGCCAAGACGCACCGAGAGCACAGAGGCAACCGCCAGCTGGAAAACAAAGAGATGCCAGCAGCTTTAAAGGGACAAGTCAAATTCTTATAATAAATCTATTTTTTTGTTTCAAATGCTGTCCTCTCTTTGACCCCTCCTTGCCCCCCTCTCACACTCCCTCTCACCACACACACACACACACACGCACTCACGAATAAACAGCCCTTTCACCTGTTTTTGAACTTTCAATTGTCGTAAATGATTAAATAAAGGTTCCATATTTTTGTAATATGTCTTTTTCTGCATGATGGGTTATGCAACAAATAAACAAGCAAACTTTAGAATGAAACAGAATGAAACAGAAACAGCAGGTTTAACCCCTTGTTAAAAGCCTCCCATCAAAAAATGCTCCAGTAAAAAAACAATAAAAACATTCTGTCGGATCTTCCCCGTGTCGGGAAGGAGGCTAAAAAAGAGACAGGTTGAACTGCCAGCTGGCTGGGGTGGGAGGTTGTGGGGGCCTGGGGAGTAGGGGTTGGTGTTGTCAGGATCTGGAACATGTATGGGTCCCCTCTGTGACATCACAAAGGGAACAAAGCACTGTGAAATTCAGCACACATTCATTTCCAACGACTAGCTGGTGTCATCAGACTGATGTTAAACAACATGAGCAAGGTGAGGTTTTGTAGGACACGATGCTTTAAGAGAGAGAGAGAGAGAGAGAGAGAGAGAGAGAGAGAGAGCAGCTCCACCACCACTGAAACATCCTCATGGTGTAATTTACTATCAAGAATCGCCCTGCAAACTACAATACAGCCACAGTATAAAAGAAGCCCTTTCAAGGGCACGACTCCCAGTGAAAGAAAACCTCGGTCACCATTGGAGGATGTGAGGTCTTCGGGCGCCGTCGATACGCACGCGCCGAGTCGTGAAAGACGGCGGCGAGCGCCGTCAGCCGCTTCGCCCGTATCAGCGCGACGTGACGAAACAAAACAGGCCACCAAGCGCGAGGTGAAAACATGAAAGTCACACGTTTCCTCGTCCGTCTCCCTCCCTCCCTCCCTCCCTCCCTTCCTCCCCCCCGCCCCGCGTGAGCAGGCGTGATTTCACTCTGCCAGACAAAGTGGCACAGCTGGCAGAGAAAAGAGCAAGCGGAAAAAGGCGGGCGGCGTGTTAAATGACCCAGGGAGGCGGATAACCTTGGCGGCGGGGGAAGGCCGGCGCTAATTAGCGCTGGGCAGCCACGTCCCACCCAGTCCTTGGATTCTCCCCCATGGTTGTGTCCTCGTCACTCCTCTGCTACCATACCCCGATCGAGAGCCTGGGGAGGAGTGCTCACCCCCCCACCACACCCACCCCGCCCCCCCGCCTCGCACGCCAACCTCGACCCCGTGCATGTTAATGAGGGCGCTTGTTTGCAGGGAGGCGGATGGCCCGACCCGAACTGTGTCAGTCCGGCGCCAGCCCGCTAACGACGGGCGCCATCCGCGAGTCGGCCTGCTTCTTTTGGAAAGTCACACCTCGAGAAAATGCAGCGGAAAAAAAACGAAAAAAGAAGAAATGGCAACGTTCATGATACAATCAGATACAATACAATACGATACAATATGATATGATACAATACGACACGATACGATGAAATACAATACAATAACGTGAAATACAATACGATACGATACAATATGATACTTTACTATACAATGAAATACAGTACGATACGGTGAAATACAATACGATACGATATGATACAATACCATACAATGCAATACGATACGATATGATGCAACACGATACAATACTATACAATGAAGTACAATACGATATAACACGACATGACACAATATGATATAATGTGACACAATAATGTTGTTTGGAGGTTGCAAAATTGGTTGGACGACACCAGCATCTGCATGCATGTTGACATCAACATCGTATAATTTTACACATTTCCAATGGGAGACTTTAAAAAAAAAAGAAGAGCTGTGTCTTGACTGATATGCACGCTGAGGTGGGCTAATTTCTCCCCAGCGTGGGTGCTGGAAGTGAGAACAGCACTTGCAGCCAAACACGACTGTCAGTCATTTGATGGGGTTCTGACATTCTGACTGCCTTTAAAAAAAATAAATAAATAACAGCAACAGCCACCACCAATGAAATGCTCTCACGGTATCAAGCCGCGGCGTTCTCACAAAGACGGCGCCGCCTGGGAATTAATATTCATCGGCGATAATTTATGGATTCATTTCTCACCCACATCTTATTTGTTTCTGTTAATCTGCCCCCGGGGGGGCTCGGCGGTGGCCTTGGCCGGCCACCAGTGCCGGAGCTTCATTCCTCTTCACACAGGCCTAGTGTTAACGCCGCTGGCCAAGTTCACAGATTTGACTGACTGTGGACTTAATGCCGCTTGCCTTGTTTTCAGCACTTGTCCCTCCAGATTTGCCACCCTGGCTGCACAATTTTCCTCCAATTCTAATTATTCATCAGCTCGTTATGCCTGCGCCGGGGCGCCTCCCCTAATTAGAGGCGACGCGGGATTGGGTCCCAGGCTAGCCCCGAGTGAGGGAACCAGTTCAGAACCAGTCCGGGGCGTGTGCGCTCAGCGAGCGCTGGGTAACTGCCAGCCTCTCCGTGAGCGGCGAGGGGCAGGAGGAGGAGGAAGGGCCCGTCTTGACAGCGGGATGTGACGTGCCTTCACACGCTCGCTCCCCACACACACACACACACACACACACACACACACACACACACACTAATCATCAGGCGCGGCGTCTATCCGCGTGACCGCCGGATATTTTCGCCAACTCTGGGGGACGATTTAAAATTCTTTTGTCTAAACAGTGTTATGTTGTTGCTGCCGCGTGTGATTTTTTTTTTTTTTTTTTTTTTTTTCGTTGGTGGCCGTCGTGATGTGTGATGATGATGATGATAATGGCGATGGTGGTGATGATGATGCCGTGGAGCCGAGAAGAGGAGGGCGATGCAGGGCCGCTGAGAAAACAGTGTCAGTGGGCAGGGCAGGAGAGCGTGAATGATTAAATCATTGTTCCCTAATTAACATCAGGCCTCGGACACAAAATAGCCTCCCGAGCTGGGAACAATTGAATGTCTTCTTTGTTGTTATGGAAAAAGAATTAAACAAAAAAAGTCTTGGGGGAAGAGGGGAAGTGTAAAGATGATGTTGCGTTCACACGACGGCAACGACATATCTGAACGCAACTTTTGACGTCATGTGGAGAACAAAAGCAAAGCTTTCTTCTAAATAATGTAGACAACTAAGACAACAGAGGCTTATTTAGAAAGACTTCAACACATATACAGTTCTGCGACTGCGTTTTCCCTGCTTTGAAACAATGACGGTTGCCTGCCAACGCGAGCGCAATTTCTCTTCATAAAATACTGCAAATGTTTGGTAGAATTTCCAGCTTTTCCAGAAGGTAAAATGAGAAGAAGTTCAAATGTGGAAAGTGCAAACACGGCGACGATGCTCTGCGCCTTCGTGCCGCCGCCGGTGTCTCGGTTGCTTTGTGTATCAGTGTGGTTGCCTCGGGATTCATGTGTCATCTCCATGAGCGTGCGCATTAGATTTTCTTTTTTTTTTTTTTGCACATTAGCAAATCTGCTGCCGCCGCTAAGTGCGATTCTCCATCTTTTTCTCACCGTTTCTCTCCTCCTCGCCCCGTCGGCCAAGCCGGCTCTGGCCTGCAGTGAGAGGGGTTGGAGTCGGCCACGTACGCGGTGACGCACACCTCCGCCCTGCACACACACACACACACACACACACACACACACACACACACACACACACACACACACACACACACACACCAAGTCACACGTGTCCGCATAGGGTGGGAGTAGGGGGGTTGCTGCGCTAATTAAAGCCCTGGATGCGAGCAAGGAAATATGTAATTCTGACATTTAGTGGAGGGAGATTTGGGGAGACGGGGAGAGATTCTAGCGCGGGGCTGGAGCCGGGGCCTGGGGCGAGCTGCCAGACAAAAGGACAGCGGCGAGCGCGGAGCGCGGGATGGCGAGCAGCGGAAAGGTCATCTCTGTGAAAAGGCTAACGTGTCAGTGCTTTTGTTCCTGGCCCTCGGAACATATGTTTGGCCCACCTCCATGGCCTGCCCCTGCTGCTATCAGGGTGAAATCTAAACCCCCCGCAGCCCCCGAACCCAGGAACCACACACACCAACACACACACACACACACACACACACACACACACACACTAAGGTACAGTTGCGGGTAGTGGTCGGCTGCTACTGGGCCGCTAGTCGTCGGATGAAGGTGTTGCCTTACCGGGAAAGTGAAAGCAATCAGGGACACCTGTCCGCCGCCGCGGGAAGAAATCAAGATAAGAGAGAGGTGACAAAAGAGGAGAGGCGGACAAGTGTGTGAGCGGCTGATGGACGGACAGGAAATTGGAGTGGAGGGGTGAGGAGGGTCGGGCAAAGCGGGAGGAAAACACTCTTCCTAATTCTGGGAGAGGGATTGATGAGGGAAACCGATAAGGAGTCTCGCGTGTCCGCTAAATATGAATATATGGCGAGCAGCTGCGGCGCTCAGCGTGGCTTCCCAGCGATCAATCGGATGAAGGGAGCGAGTGAGCGCAAGCAGGAAGGAGGTTTCTCGGGACGCTGATGCGTTAAGCAGGAGGAGGAGGAGCCGCGGCCGCATCATCTGCTCCCCGTCTACTGCTTGCTCGCCCGTCTTTTAGTGCGCAAGAACATTTTCTGTAAAAAATTTACAACCCAACCTGTTCTATGACATCCAGCATGTGATAAAACACAGACACACACACACACAGAGTCATCCCCTGACTTGGATGGGCTCGACGTACCTTGATAACAAAAAAAAAAAAAACCTGAGCTGGATCTTCACCGGGATTAAGGTATCGGTTTACCAGCTGCTCTGCGCCAAACTGTAAATTTTTCATTCTGATGACAGAAAGCCGTATTTCATGAATTTTAGCTACATATGCCGTTGTCTGGGTTTCTTTTCTTTTTTTCCTTTCTTTCTCTTTCTGATGGTGCCAGGCTGCTCAACAGCAAGTCTGGGCCCAACAACAAGTGGAACTTTTAACCTTCTGATCAAGCCAGAAACAGGATTCTGTGCAGCACGTCTCATCATCTGTTTTCTGAGGTTTTTATGTTGTTTGATTTGCAGCCCGTAACTGAAACATTTTGCTGTTTCAACTAAATATTTCACGTAAAATCGTCTTTCATCCGTCCATCCGTTCAAATCATGATCCGTATTTCCCTTCCAACTCTGGCCTTCCAGAAAACCTGCAACCAGGTCGCTCAGCACCAAGTATCAAGCATCACAACTCATTTGCATGTGTGTGTCAGTCTGTCCGTCTGTCCGTCTGTCCTGAAGATTCCTAGCAGGTCGCTATCGTGCAGCGACAACCGGTGTCGCCTCCGCCACCGTCACCAACCCCATCCACCACCACGACTGCATGTGCCAAGCGACGGTGACCTACATTTGCATGAAGTCCCTGTTGGGCAGATTGGGTCGGTCAACAAGCCACCCGCACCATCGCAGACTGGCGGCACACGACAAAAACTCGCACAGAGATTGGACGGCTAAAGATGTGGCGCTAAGATGAAGCTCCGCCGCCACATCCTTGGCGTGTGCGTGACCTCGCCTTCGGTGCCATCTGGGTCCTTTTCTCTCTTTCTTTTTTTTTTTTTTTTTTCTTTCTTCCCTCACAAATCGGGGCAAAAAGAAAAATCAGAGTGCCGAACGGAAAAACAACACGGCAGAAAGGGATAAATGAATAAATGATGGTGTGGGCCAGGAGTGCAAATGGCGAGATGCGAGGAGGAGGTCGGCGAGAAGAGGGAGAAAGAAAGTGATTAGGCAACGGGGGTAAGAAAAAAATAAATAAATAAACAAACTAAGCCCACTGGTGACAGGCCTCTCTTCACGGTCTCTGCGGACCCTGGAGATGAGCCTGAGAGGCGGGGGAAGACAGCAGACATGGCAACCTCTCAGCCCACATCAGGCTGTCGCCGAGCGTGATGCCCACCCCAGGAGACCGCGGCGTGCTCTCCACGAGCGGGACAAACTCATAAAAGCTATTATTGCGCAGATGGTTTCTGCTCTTTCCGACTCAAAGGCTGTCGGTGACGTGACGCGGCTCAGCGTTTGGCGGCGACTCTGAGGCAATAGGATGAAGGAGGAGGAGGAGGAGGAGAAAAAACAAAAAGTGTCGGGTGGGTTGGGAGTTCAAGTCGCGGAGTGCGGAGAGCACAGCGTACATACGCTTCTGGGCTCATTTTCAGTCCTCGTGCTTTAATTTTGAAATCTTGCCAAAGACTGCCCCGTTGTGCTTCCTTGCTCGTTTCCCTCTGAAGCAACAGAGCGGTGCTTTGAGTATTCCAGCGCGGGAGGAAATCGCGAGCCAGCGATGGCGAAGGACGCGGCAACCCAGCCCAGCGCCGCACGATGACCAAAAGGAGCCGTCTCACAATCAGGGCGTGAAATGCTAAAGAGCTTCCAGCGAACGCGCCTACGTGGTGTTTCCTCCCCACTACTGTTCATTTGACATTTAGTAAATCATTACTGCAGCCACGCCCTCGGGCTGGTGAATGCACATGTGCACCCACACGCGCGCACACACACACACACACACACACACACACACACACACACACACACACACACACACACACACACACACACACACACAATGACAACTGTGTTATTAACAACTTGGGTGACCTGATTTCTTAGCAGCGCCAAAATGATGACACATCCCACTAAAGGTGAGGGGTCATAATTGTGTTATTATTGTGTAGCTCATGTTGTTGTTATAGTGACTTATTCAAGCAAATGTTTATGTGTTCATTAAAATGTGTATATATACATATATACATATATATATATATATATATATATATGTATATTCACATATACATGCATATATATATACAAATATAAGTGTGTACATGTGTGTGTATATATATGTATATATATATATATACATATATATACATATATCTCTCTCTCTATATATATATATAGATATATATCTATTATCTATATATATATATACTGTTTATATATTTATATATACTTATATTTGTATATATATATGCATGTATATGTGAATATTGAGATGTCGTCCTGTGGATGGTCAGATGGGACAGACGGACGGACAGATGCTGTCAGGCTTTCACACCACATTACAGATGTGTGCTAAACTTCCTCCCAGCTCTGTAATCTTTAGCAGACAGGAGGAGGGGCAGTGGTGGTGGCGGCGGCGGCGGGGGGGGGGGGTAAAAGATGCTAAAAACCCCAGTCAAATAACGGCAACACATCTGTCCGCTCGCCTCTCATCCGCACGCTGTCAGCGGCTGATGGACGGCTGACGGGGTGGAAACGTTTCCAGGTTTTGACGGCAGGGCCGAGAGAAAAACGCCTCCTAATGCAGGGAGCGTTCACAGGCTCCGACCAAAACTTGGATGGGTAATTATTTTTTTTTTTTTTTTTTTAAATGTTGAAAAAAAAATTTAAATTGAAAGCTGTCAGATGACGTGAAGATCACCAGAGGTGGCAAGGTGACCTCAAAAGCATGCGAGGATACGGTGGCCAATGAGAAGCCAGAAAAGTCACAACAAAAAACATTTTTAATTTTATCTATATTATTGATATTTTTTTTAATGAAAAGCTGGTTGCGGTAGAGAAGAAAAAAATAGCCCCACTTGTCAAAATTGCCACGTACTCACACACAAGGTTGAAGTATAATCTCAGAGCCTGATTACATTTTAACTAGTGCTCCAGAAACATGCGTGGCTGTCTTTAAAAAGGGTGATGTATGATTGGTTATGGAATAATTTGGATGAATGGGATCCGGCGGGAAGGTCGGCATCGAATAAAAAAAAAAAAAAAACGGTTTCCACTGAAATCCATCGAAGAAGTGAGGAAGTGAAAGCGCAGGTTTGAAAAAACACGGATTGTCCCAACGACTCGGCAGCGACTCTCTGAACTTCTCAGCCGCTGCGCCAAATTATTTTGACCGACCTTTTTTCACATTTTGATGGCAAAGCAAAGACGGGACTCTCTCCAAGCCAGCGCCACCTCGACGCTCTCCACATGTTCTTGTGGCAGTTTATCAGCAGAAGCCTCTAATTGCTGGTGCTAACGATCGCCGCCGTCTTATTTAATGAATGCAAACGAGGAGACGGTGGTCATTAACCCCGGCAAATAATCTCTTATCATTGTTTTTTTGTTTTTTTGTTTTTCTTTTACAGAAGTGCCCTGCATGGCCTCATTGTCTGCACGATGAGCTAATAAAGAGCTCCTAATGTCCTGCCTTGCACTCAAGCGGCACATCCTCCTTTTAATCCATAAGCTCTTAAGGCGCCATCACCGGCCTCATCACGCCGAGGCGGCCGAGCCGAGGAAGAGCACAAAGGCTTCGCGTTCGCACGTGCTTCATATCAAAGAGCGGCGGGGATGGAGCGTGTGCGTGCGTGCGCTCGTGTGTGCGTGCGTGGATAAGAGCAATATCCACCATCAATTAAAGATGGAGATAGGAAGCTGGGCGTTTTTAATGCCGACCTTGAGAGGCTTGAGTGGAGAGAGACGGCGAATCAATAGTGCAGAAATTCTCCCTTTTGTCTGCTGCCTTTGAAGGGTGAATGGGAAAGCGGCGGCGGCAGTGGCGGCGGTGGCAGCGGCGGCGGCGGCCCCTCCTGGAGTTTGTGCGCAGCCACTCTGACGACTGCACAACTTTAATTATAGGAATATGAAAACGACTCTTCACGTCCGCCGCTTTCACCGAGACGTCGGAAACGAGGAGCAGCAGCGAGGCGAAGGGGAGCGTCGGGGGGGGGGGGGCGGCTGCTTCCTGAATTCTCAAGTTCTGTCCCGTTCTTTCATTGTTTTTTTTTCTTCCCATTTTGCCTCGCAGCGTTTTAATTCCCTCCCAACGTGGACGCATTTACTCTCCTCCTCCCGAGTTTCCACTCTGACCTCCCTTCCACCTCCCGCCGCCACTCCGGATGTCCTGCCCCAACACCTCATCGTCACATCTGCGATCTCGGAGTGCAATCTGCCCAGATGATGCCAAACAGTGGCCGCGCTTGCCCCTTATTCCTGCCCCCCCCCCAACCCCAACAACCCTCCGCCGCCGTGCCCGACACATAGGGCCGTGCGGACCGGAGAGGAGGGAGGGGAGCCGTGTTGTGGCCCTAGAGGCAGGATGCAGGAACGTGGCGAGGTGGGGAGTCGACTCGCGCTCTCCAGCCGACCCTATCGGCTTTACCCTGAGGGTGTGTGTGTGTGTGTGTGTGTGTGTGTGTGTGTGTGTGTGTGTGTGTGTGTGTGTGTGTGTGAGGGCCATTTGGGAGTAGGAGGGAGGGCGTGTTGAGCCATCTCCGCTGTGGTGGAAGTAACCCGGGATGGGGGACTGTGAGAACGGACCGACAGAGGGGAGGCGTCGGGGCCGAAGGAGCGGGAGGAGGAGGAGGAGGAGGAGGAGGAGGAGGGTCATTAAGATTATTACAGTGGAGTGTGTTGGGGGTCAGAGGGGGCCGATATCGCCAGCGCCCGGAGCCCTTCCCTCGCCGTCTCCCGCAAGACAAGGGACAAAAACGTGAAGCGTCGCCGGGCACGGCGGAAGGACGAGAGCGTCTGTGTCTGAGCGTCTGAGCGCGCACGTCTTTGACGCGGCGGATAGTTTCATTATACATTTCATTATGTGCGTTACCTTGAGGGCAGGCGGGATGAGGCGGCCGGCGTGATCCATACCGCGGCTCCGACGCGGGCGCACGTCCCCCCCCCCCCACCGCCTTCTCCCTCCATCCACGTCCGTCCCTGTGGGAAGTGAATGGGGGGAAAATTAAAAGGAGGCGAATATGCTGTAGAAATGATGAGAAACAGAGACACGCAGTGAGCATTTAGCATTAGCATCAGCACCAGGATGATTCCCGCCGATGTTGCCGGTGAAAGTAAAGAAAAACGCATTTGATTTGCTGCTTTGTTCCTTGAAATATGATTAAATGTCCAGTTTCCTAGACAGAGGCCACCACAGGAGGCGGCTTCTTTAAAACTAGAAAATATACCCTCAGATACGCTGAAGGCCGTTCTAATTGGGAGCTTTTCAAGATGGATCTGTGAGACTCAAAACCCTGAGTGATCATTTTGCCTTAAAAGGTTTCGACTTTTTTGGGGATGTTGGGGAAGAAAAACAACAATAAAAAACACCTTTCGAATGGCTTCTGCCGTCTGATGTGCTGGAATCCTGACTGTAAATTTTGCTCACTTTTAATAGGTTCTTCTCCTCCAATCTCCTAATCTCCTGTAAGTAACGCGTGCGCAATTTACTTTTCACATAAATTGCCGACTTCACCCGGCACATTTTAAAAACCGCAGATGCGTGCGTCTCGTGGCATTGGCCTTTTTTTTCTTTTTCTTTACAAGGCTCCTGATGGAGCTTCCACAATTTCCGCGAGCTTGAAAGTGAGAAAACGGCAGCGTCACAACGTGAAAGCAGGCAGTTAACTCATCACCGTAACCTCTGACACGCGGCATGCTGCGCCGCGATTGTCCACGCTACATTTCATTGGGTCAGGAGTTCACAGCCCATCCATCAACGTTGAGGGGGGAGGTGGGGGGGGGGGGGGGGTGCTAGCGGAGGTGGTATTTTTAGAGAGGAGAGAAGAAGAAACGTGTAATTTTAGCAGAGCTCTCACATTGAGGGGAATGTAGCGTTGTAGGCGGGGGGATTGGGGGGGGGACACGCTCGCCACGTGTGTGACAACATGGACTATTTTAAAAGGATTAACAGTCAAAAAAAAATTCCGCCTGCGAATGTTCTCCAACAATCAGAGCCACCGGGATGATCCTCCACCGTCCAGAGTTGGAATCACACTAATACATCGTTACAAGATTTTCCTTTTAATCCGCTCAGAGTAATCTAGCGTCATTTAGGACATGCAGGTTGGCTGCATTAGTTTCCAAAATTAAATTTTCAGGAGAAGTCGGTGAGGGGGGTGGGGCTGGAAAAATGGGCTGGCTGAAGTGGAGCCACTTTCTTGGGCTCTAAAACGCAAAAGCCGAGCGTGAAATCCTAGAAACTTCTTGACGGGCTGCACGTTTTAATGCCTTTCAACTCAAATACCGTAAAACACTTCGATTTTTTTTTTTTTTTTTTTGTGCGCTGTTTGGAGCAGGTTCCTGTTTTCTTCCTCCGCATATCATTTTACTTTAAGGTGCATTTTGTTACTAGTGTTTTGCCAATAGTGGAGTCAATAAGCTCGCCGGCCGATGGGAATAAAGAGCCTAATGCAGCAAATGGACGGAGGACGGAGCAGTAACTACTGTCAATAGTGCAGCAGGGGGGAAACCCCAGCTCGGCTCTCTCGCCCTAAACACCTGATCGGCCGGAGACGGAATGCGGGCGTGCACGCGGGGAACAGACGCAACACTTGTGCAAAAAATCCCCCAAAAAACAAACCAAAAAAACAGAGAAGGTGAAGCAGCAGCTGCACTTTGCATGCAGAGAATCAGACGCGCCGCCTCGTGCAGGCTGGTGCCGGCAGAGGCGAGGAGGCGAGGAGGGCACGCCATCGCACTATTAATTTTTCATAACACCATGCTCAATACAAAATGCAATAAGTGTTTCTTGTAAGGCGACTCCCAGGCACTTATAGCACTTGAGCAAGCGGTGAGGTTCTCCTCAGAGGTCCGGCCTGCATGTCCCCCCCCCCCCCCCCCCCCCTCCTGAATCACTTTGTCTCGTGCAGAATGATACCGGCAGCAGGAGACACCCGGAGCTCTGGAGGAGAAGCCGGATCCTGCGTGTAAACACATATTGGACTGTATTGTTTATGCACAGGATGGACGGGAGGACGATAAAAGCCAAACCGGCTCTGAAGTCGTTCAAGTGGTCGGCCTGGCTGCAGGGTCGGGAAAAACACCTTCCCCTTCAGACTCAACTCAGGCTGCAGCCAATCATCATAATCCCCCTCTGAAAGGATTATTGCTTTTTTTTTTTTATTATTACGACTTAAATTGGTGCGGACATGAAAAAATGATGATGCCACGTGGTCCACGAGTCTCATCGGACAGCGCATTTTATTACGATTATGACAGATGGATGGCAGGAGATGGTATCTACTGGTATCTATGAAGGAATTTTGAAAAAAAAAAAAAAAAAAAAGGGGATTGGGAGATAAACATCAAAGGGCCGGATAAGAGCTGGTGGAAACGCAGACACTGACCATGAAACACGCTGACCTCCACCCTTTCCCATTGCCTTGAAATAAATCAACATTATTTACTGTGAGCCGGCCGACGGGCCGAGGCATTAATGCACTCGTGTCTCACTTCCGGAAGTCCGTAATCTGGGAAGTGACGCATAAATTCAAACAAATTTCTGCAAAAATGATCAGATCTTCAGAGATCATAACTCAACCACGGAAGATCCCATAGTTTTTAAATCACAATTAATCATCCAAAAAAAAAAAGAACTTCACAGATCTGCAGAATTTTTATTTTTTTTAACCTTCTGTTGACAGGCTGCAGCGGAAAAAAAAAAGATTGGAGAAGGACAAAAACAAGGCACTCTCAGTAGGTAGGCCCATCACCTGACTCAGGCTGCCGCAACCAGCGAGAGGTATCGGTAATGTAATGTCCTTTGTGACATCACGTTCGTCTCTGAGCTTTGTCGGGAGGTCGGAGAAACCCGATCACTCTCCTTGGTTTCTTTTTCAGAACGGTGCAACTTTTCTCTACGAAAACACCCAAATTCGTTTGCGAGCAATTAGCACTCTGGCTAATTGCCACGAGTGCAAATGGGATCGGAGCAATCTCTGGATTCGCATGAGTCAGCTGTGGGGCCATGGGAGAAAATCAGGGAGAGAGAGAGAGAGAGAGAAAAGACATTGACATGCAAATGATTGTCTTGAACTTTATTGAGCGGGTACATTTAAGTTAATTTGCCGTTGGGAGTGGCTAATGGAAGTACGGCTCCTCCAGTAACTCTTAAGGAGTCAATCCACCTGATTTAGAGGAAGCGAGCGCATAGATCTCTTGATTGACAGAGCTGTTACTCTGCGTGTGACATAACTGACGGGTTGAAAGGAAGAAGGAGCGAGCGGCCGAACAGAGGGCGGGACGCAGCGGCGCCCTCTTCAGCTGCAGCCCGCTCCAGATGTTGGAAGTGGGGGGAGGGAGGGGGGTTGGGGGGGGGTGTCCTGGCGGGAGGAGCAGTCAAGTATTGTTTTAAAGCCTTGAGGGTGAATCATAAATGTTGCACCGCGGGCCTCATGAAAAATGCAGTACATAAGGCATACCCGCCTCCCCCCACCACCCCCGCAGCTAAAACAGCAGTGATGGACCTCTGGGACTGGGGCGTGTTAGTGTAGCATCATGCTACAGTTACAAGGAACGGCTTTATAGGGATGACATTAGAAACACAGGAAGTTAGTTAACCGCGGTGGTCAGAGTTTATTGCAGTGAGCCGAGTCGCTGCCGTAATTATGAAATAAAAAACTGGGCCGCGGAAACCTCACTGGCGGACGACGCTGGCACGACTTGACGCCGACGCTTCCCAAAGACATTGGTTTCTTCATCTCTACTTTAAAGGGCCCATATTCATACCCCCCTTTTATTTTCTTTTTTTTTTTTAGGTCTTTCTTGATTTCTTTGCCTTGATTAAAGTGGAGTGTTGACCAGAGATCAAAGATTAGCTTTTGGCTAAAATGATCAAAAGCTAAAATTTGTTGAACGTGTCCGTTACATGTTTAGAGGGACACAAATACAAGCCGTAAGGGCCTATTATCTGACCCAAAAGTGTCACAACTAAACGTAACGGAATCAGTTCCCTTTATGACATCATAAAAGGTCTGAATCGTATGTGTGCTTTTTTTTTTTTTTTTTTCTTTTAGCATCTTTGCGAAACTAGAAGCCTGGGTGGAAATTCCATTTGTTTGCAAGAGAATCAAAATCAAGGTGGTGTCAGTGGGCGGAGCCAACGCTTAGTATCAGGGCCAGTTGTGACATCACAAAGAGTTGACTTTCAGAGCCTGCGCAGAAGTTCAAGGACAGGCTGGAGACTATTGTTGAGATTTTATACACTGAAAGGCCTGTAAATTGTCGTGTGAGTTTCTGAGCACACAACTCTTTGTGCATGTGAGCACAAACGTCCAATCCACTCTTCTTCTTCGTTTTGTGCAAAATGTGCTCATCTGCCGATGTTCAAACGCACTCCTCTAAGTGTGTGTGAGTGTGCGCGCGTGTGCGTGTGTGTGTGTGTGTGTGTGTGTGTGTGTGTGCGTTTGCCCTTTTATAGATGTGTGTGAAGGACCCAGCAGAGGAGCTAAAAGTAAAGCGTCAGGCCATAATTGGGTTACGGGGACCGGTGATGGATTAAAGCACGGCTTGGGAGACGCTGCAGCAACATTAGGGTGTCTGAGATGTCAGGGGCAGAGCGCTCTCATTAATCGCCTCGGCCCTTACATTACTGCATTAGTTGTATTAGCAGCTCCGAGTCGGCGAGCACTTTGGGCTTTTCTCGCTGAGGCAGGCCACATTCCTCCCTCTCGCCCTCCGGTTACTGTGCAGGAGTGGGCATGGAGGGTGTCTCCAGAGAAAGTGGAGCGGAAGGGAGAAGGATGGTCTGCTCTCGTCTTTTAAGGACCCCACATGATGGCCATTTTCAGATCTTCATTTCTCGTCCTCAAACTCAGTGGAGTAGCGCGGCACGATGGATTATTTTAAAAAGCAAAAAAAAAGCAAAAGAAAAAAAAAACGATAATCATCAAAGAGCACTTTTTGCCCGCTGTCCTCTGTTAGCATTCTGCTAA
Source organism: Nelusetta ayraudi (assembly GCF_046127955.1). Lineage (NCBI taxonomy): Eukaryota > Metazoa > Chordata > Actinopteri > Tetraodontiformes > Monacanthidae > Nelusetta > Nelusetta ayraudi. The sequence goes on along the minus strand of NW_027466133.1, from coordinate 2,039,240 downwards.
ATTGGATGCTTTGCAGGACCGTCCACATGAGGAAGGTCGCAGAAGGAGGAGCCAATGCTGGGCTGGGTGTGTCAGCATCTTTTGCGACATCACCAATGGCCGGATTCCAGAGCAGCGTGTCTGCCAATTTGTATAAATGTAGTTATCCACTTATTTATCCGTTTTAGACTTTTTGTTGAAGTCAAATTTGCACAGTAACTGACTGCTGAAGACAGACAGACAGACAGACAGACATCCTCTTTTTGTGATTTTGCTTTTGTGTTTTCTGTGATGGGGGACTTTTTTCCTCCCAGTGGATTCCACTGACGTAACAGAGACGCATATTGTTGAACTGAGTTATGTAAAACGTGGGACCTTTCAAGAATCCCGTAATGTCTGCATTATAGACACTGTGTGAGTACAATTTTAAGAAAATGTAATTATTTGATTGATTTCTGGTGATTTCAGTAGCCGTGCAGTTATAGCCTAAGTTGCAAAACCAAGCATGCGCACACACACACACACACACACACACACACACACACACACACACACACACACACACACACACACACCAATGGGCAATACTGTGTCTCAATAACCTAATAGTCCTCCTGTGAAAATTGATTATTGGTAGTGGCCTTCCTCTCCCGCCTCACCCTCCTCACCCTCCTCACCCCAACCCTGCTTCAATTCCATCCGCCTCCGTCACCCCGCACATATTTACACTGCAGCTGTTATGAATAAGCAGAAATTGATTCTGCCGCGTGGTGAATAAAAACATCACTGTGAGTGGTCGGTCGGCCGGGCCGGTGTTGGCGGCGGTGACTAATCAGTGGAAATGGGAGGAGCTTGCGTTCTTTCTCTCCTTCTTCTTTCTTTTTCTTTTTGCATCTGCATGATTGAGAGGAGGGGGGGGGCTGGGTGGGTCATAGGTCATAGGGGAGACCCAGATGAGGATGTATAGACTAACATTAGTGATCCTGAACGTTCAACCCTTGTCCACTCCCTCCCTGTGAAGTGAGAGCTTCATCAGTCATCCCCCCTACTTCTCCTCCTCTTCCTCCTCCCCCTCCTCCTCATTGTTCTTCTTCTTCTCCCCGACATCCTAGAGAGGCGAAAGGATGTGACTGAATCACGGCTGAAGTGGTCCCGATTGCCTCAGAGCTCCTGGTGGCCAGAGGAAAAACCTGCAGCGTGCAGGCCAGCGAGCGACTGTCTGATGGCATTAATAATCAGCCACACCTCTGCACGGCCACGTGTGAATGACAAACAACCTCCGTGTTGTTCTGTTGTCGCTTTATTCAACAGATTCGTTGGCTTCCGAAACTTAACTTACTAACTTTGAGGAAACGTTCAACAGGACGGTGAAGAACGGTCACTGAAATCCACGACCCTCTGCGCAGGTTTTCCATGGGCGGACTGATCCGGCAGCGTGTGCGAGGGGGGGGCAGCGGGGGAACAGAAGAACGCGATTGGATCGCAGCTCCTTATGCGCGGCGCAATTTCCCACGAGGCTCCTTGGGTACCTGATCCGTGAAAAAGAAATACTAGGAAGCTCCTTTCTCCTTTTGGGTGTCTTTTCACGTACATCTACTGAGACTCCCAAGCCACTCTCTCTCTCTCTCTCTCTCTCTCGCTCTCTCTCTCTCTCACACACACACACACACACACACACAGGTATCTGTTTGTCTCGCGAGCACCTCCGTTCACATGAAAAGGGGGCCGTCCTCCGAGGTATTAGCTTTCCCCAGAGGGACCGTCCTAATTAGGTAATTGACTGACGTATAAAGCAGGTGCATGTATCCGTTACCGCTGCCTCGACCCGTTCATTATTAACGAGTGACCCTCTCCGCCGCCCGTGCCAGAGCCCTTCACTGTTTGGGAGAAAGTGGCAGCGGAGAGGCTTCGCCGGGGATCAGCCGCGCTCATAATTACACTTGCCGGCCAGTGTCGTCTCGGCCGTCATTACTATTGCATGCTGAAGCCCCGACGCCGCTCGACTTTCCCACCGGTGGAGCGTCGCTGTGAGAGACGGTGGCAGCGGGGGGAGAAAAAAAGGTTGCATTGCAAATAAAAAAAGCTTTGCAGGGAACAAATTCTCTCCGGTGTCTTTCCGGTAAACGGCCCAGCGGAGGTGGCGTGACGGCACCAAGGGCCTGAAAATAGCATCGGCGGTGACGGGCCGCCAAACTTTTCATCCCTCACGCCGCCTTCGCACATTGACAAGCAAGTGAAACCGGAGCCACACTCGGACCGCAGAGGACGGGTATGAAATTTGCCAAGTGGCTGCGAGCGGCACTTCATCCTGACACTTTGACGTGGCTGAAATATATAAAGTATCGGGTTGCCCAGTTTTATTCACATCACCCAACCAACCCCCCCGACGTGCGCGATCGAGATATAGATTGATAGCGGAGACGGGGATTGATTGGAAGGGCGCGCGTGTTGCGTGTCGCCGCCAGCCAGCGCGCGTTTTGTTTTTGCACACGCGTGCGACGGGCCGGCCCGGGAACGTGAGCCGCCGGCTCCATTTTAATCCGCCGAGTAGCACATACAATTTTTCCAAGTGTGCGTGTGACAAAGGGGAACGACGGACGGGGGAGTTTTTTTTTTTTTTTTATCATTGAGCGGCGCCTTGGAGAGCGGCCAGCTGATAAAATGTTACCATGAAAGACCATAAATGACATCAAATTTTCAAAAGTGACTTGTTGGGGAGAGGGTGGGGCGTGGCGACGGGAGGGGGTAGGGGCTTTTTTTTTTGTGTGTGTTGACAAAAGAAAATACACACACCGAAACAAATGAGTGACGGCAGGTCAGGGGGAAAAACACGGGCGGGGAGTCAGACTGTGGGCTGCAGCCAAAACTTTACGGCATCTTATAAAATGAAAACATTTTCTTGCCAGTTAACTGAGTATTGACTTTTGTTTACGTTACCTAAATAAAAATAAAAGGGAAAAAATAAAAAGAAAGTTTTCCAAATCATGTTTCCAGAACAAAACAAAAAAAACATTTCTCTTTCTTTCTTTCTTTCTTTCTTTCTTTCTTTCTTTCTTTCTTTCTCTCTTCTTCATTGATTACAAGGTCTCATGGCTCCCAGACGACGTAAATCTCAGAGTCATATTGAACGTTTATTCCCAATCAAGGTTTAATCTGAGCCAGCCTGATCTAATCCCACCCACTGCGATCACTGTCAGTGGGAAGACGGCACAGACGTCCTTCGTCCCCGACAGAGATCACAGGGTTCCAGTGCCCAGCCAAGAAATATCAAAACCGCTTCACTGTTTGAGATGTGGACAACAAAGTTGCCCACATTTAATCTATGAATGTATTCTTCGGTTTGATTCTTCTTCTATATTCATGCACAGTGACAGCTAAAATGAATCAAAACCTGTAAATCCGCTGCAGGTTTAATGCAGCAAAAATCAAATCCGGATCACAATTTAGCAATATAATAAGATACAATGTGAAGCAAACATGATATGTTGATGATACAACACACTTCATTATCCCGTTGGGGAAATTTGTGTGGGAATCCAGTGCTGAAAAAAAATCTCTGCAAATGAATACATAGTCAGAAGCAAGAAAACATGCATGTTAACAAAATAAAAGCAAAAAAAATATGAATACTCTCCAAAAGAAACCCAGACATGTGTTTGATGTACTATGTCTAGATGAGAATTGCTCATCTCTGCCAGACAACCGATTTCTTTTTTTTCAAATGATCATTTCCAGTTGTCATTTGCGCACTTATCTTTTTTTCGTCTCTTGTAAAAAGATATTAAACTGAGGTACGTCTTGTTCTGATGCAGGCTGCTGAAGTGCTCATAGTTTATGATCCCAAAATCCAATCATTGAGTCATTGCAGTTATGAGATGCTATTCATCACACAGATGTAGCCACTCTAGATCAGTACACAACAAAACTGTCTTCGGCTATCAGGGACAAGCTGGGCTCCTAAAAAACACAAAAGGAAAAGAAAAAAAAAAAACAACACAATTTAAACGGCTTGCAGATTTGATTGGATTGCACCGTCCAAAATCCAAAAACAGTCAACAAAAAGCTGAGCTACAGTCGTTCATCTGCTTTTACCCGATAAGCAACTTATACCTGTAATCCATTCAAGGCAAATTGAAAATTCAAAAAAAAGAGAAAGAGCTCATTGACTTGACAAGGCCAACGCTTTACCCCCTTTTTTTTTTTTTTTTTCATTTTCTGATCATTGCCAACCTTATTTTTGGGAGGGTCAGTGACCTGATTTCAGGGATTTTTACTCCATCTGTCCATCAGTCACTCAATCCACCACTTTGCTCCAACAGATATTCTGTGTGTCAACAATCATCGAATAAATGGAAATGTAATTCTGGTCTGACCACTGCAGCTTTAGACCCATACACTTTTTAAAAAATTTTTTTTAATGAAAGCAATCTCGCATTAAAGTAAATAAATCTCAATTCTTGTGACAGTTTTAGCTAAAACTGAAGCTGTCTCAGCCACAACTTAAGAAGCCATATTATGTAAAATACACCCAGACCCCCAAAGCCTTGGCCTGCCTTCACCTCTTTTGCTTGATTGAGTTTTCAGAAGCACTCAGTTCCTTGAACCACGTCCCTTTTTGGTGTCACAGAGGGCACTGACAAATGACAAAACCCCCAGCCAGGCCTTGGCCAAGCCCACTGAGACCCCCTTGTTTTTTTTGCCCCGTTTCCAAACGTCCAACGTATCGGCTGCAGCAGGAAGACAACCTAGCCGCAAACAAAGGGTTAAATATGCCTTTTTCTGGACATCTAAAGGGTTTAATTGTGTGACCTCGGCCTTCATCTCTGTTTAAAGCACCAAATAAATAAAAACAACAAGAAGCCCTTAAAACCTCCTAAACGGCTCACCTCTGTCCCCTCTGAACCTGACCTTTGAACTCTGGGAACCGTTTGAACCCCCTTGAACTCGCCATGAGCCCCCTCACTGTCGGAGCAACTGTCCTGACCCCCGAGGAGACGACTTGCTTTCAAACATCTGCCTGCAAACTCTGTAAAAGTGGAGGCAAAAGTTCAAATAAAAATAATTTTTATGAGGATGGCAGAAGAAGAAAAGAGCCGTCCTCCATGCGAGCCTCGTCACACTTGGATCTCATCTTATTATAGCCCCTCTTCTTTCTTTCTTTTACTTTGATGGTAGCATGCCTGCATGGACGCTCTGCAGAATCCCGATTTCACAATGTGGCCTCTAAACCCTAAGATTAACTTTTTGCCGCAACCTTGGCCACGTTTTTTAGTCTTTTTACACTTTTATCGTCGTAAAACCAATAGAAATAGTAGCTCGGCGTGACCGTGAAAGTATCCAGACACTGAGATGAACCAGAGCTGCCGAGGGTTTAATCCCTGTACTTCACCCAGGACACCCTGGAGGTCATAAAGTCGCCTGCACCATCAGACAGGGACGCCTTCTTCTTTGATTAAAACAATAAATCTTATTATCTATCTCTTTTTTTTTTTTGGTCTACAATGTTCCTTCCAACTCTGTCCTTTTTTTATTTATTCTTCGCCGCAGGTATGCCAGCACGCCGCGTGAAACCCGAGAGCAGATTAAAGTCCCGGCGTGGGAGGAACAAAGTGCTTTTAAGGAACTTTTAAAAGTGTGTTTAACGGTTTTGTTTTTAGTGGCCCGCTTTAAGGACACGCGGCACCACATGGTCGCGATGGAGAGACGTAGCGAGGGCAGAGAGATAAAGCGACGGGGGGAGGGACTCGCGGGGTCACAGCGTCAGCGGCCACGCCCCTTCCTCAGCCTGCGCCGCCCCTGCTTCTGGAAAACGCAACGGGTTAGTCGCTAGGTGAGTTTAATCATGAAGAAGAACAAGAACAATGCAACAGATGAACTGATGCTTGAAGTGAACTGGTCACATGACCCCCCCCGTACGCCACGTCCGCTGACACGTAACTGCGGAAAAAGTGTTTCCATGACACTTTTGCGATATGCCTCCATATGGAGACGTCTTAAAAACCACCTCATGAGAGCATCAAAACCTTTTGGTGATATTTGAGAGGTTTTTCGAAGTTTAGGTGTTTCCACCACCAGTTTTTTATTGTGATATTTAGGATTCGCGCGTAATGGAAACGCAGCTACAGTCACAATAATAATAACGAAAAGCAAAAAGGAAAATCCCGAAACATCCCATATTTTGCAAAATTCACTACTCTAATGTTTTCTAATAGTAAGAAATCCCTCTAATCTGCCAGCTTTCTCCAATGGATGATGTCACTAAGGGCAGAGATACTTTACTGAGGCCTCTCTCTACCTGGGTTAGTGGCAACATGCCGCCTTCACAGCTGCCTGTTTTTTTTTTTATTTCTGTTGTTGTTGTTGTTGTTGTTTTTGTCTCCAAACATGTAAAATGATCCAACAAAAGCATGAGTTTGTTTTTCGCAGAAGGCTGTAAACAGAGGGCCAAATGTGCAAGGCATGGAACCTTTGAACTACTAAAATAATAAAAAATGAAAAATTGAATAGTTTCAGAAGAAAATAATCCTAAAATAAAATTCATTCTAATCAAATGACCAGCATACTGGTGCTTAAAATGCAGCTAAATAACAATTCATCCGTACCTGTAAACCAACGTGTCACATTGCGGTGAAAAAGGCCAATGACAAAATAAAGAAAACCCCTCTCTCCCCTACATCAAAGATGCATAAATACAGGCGGTGAGAAAGACCACTAACCACCAACAAGTGAGTTCTTGACCTCTTCATATCTGCGCTTGTAAAAGCAGCCACAGGGGGTCCCGGCAAGTGAAGAAATGGAAGCCATGTGACACAAGACAGTGCCTATAAATATGGCCGAGATCACAGAGGCACTTAATGCAGGGGTGGGCAGGCTGCTTTTTTACCAGCCAGTCTACAACATCTTAAAAAGGCTCTGTCGTGTCATATGAAACCAATAAAAGCCAAACACTTCCTTCCCGGCAGAGAAAAGGCCTCCGAACTCGCCACAACTCACCGTCTGCTGTCCTGTGCAGCGCCCCCCCGCCCCCGACAAACCCTCCCTTTTTTTTTTGCTTTTAAGGCGTGTTCCCTCTTCTCATAATTCTTTGGGAGAATATTTTTATTTGCTGCCATTTTTTTTCCCTTCCCTCCGCCTTACAGTGCCTTTGATTTATTCCTCTTTCAACCTTTTTTTCTCCCCCTTTCTCTCCCTCTGCCTTTGAGTCTCCGTCTCCGTAATCCACGTGAATGCCAACAAAGGAGAAAACTGCACATCTGTGGCAGAAAAACGCTGGTGCTGATTCATGACTCAGAGGGGAAACTGGCTGGCATCCTGACCAGACTTAAGACTCGAGATTTACTTGATTGTTAGGTCTAAAGATTTATTCAAAGGTCACACATTGTGGCCCCTATTTCATCTTTATTTTTCATTCCACCTCCAATTGAAAGCAATCCTACGAGGTTAAATCACCCAGGAAAAAGTCTTGAAGGCAGATGAAAATGTGAACAGTATGTTTAGCCCTCTGTTTGCAGCCTTCTGCTAGATCTGCATTGGTTTTTAAGTTCCTGCTGAAGAAGCTGATGCTTTGTTGGGCCTCCCGACCTGTTCGGGCATCGCCCTCTTTGTGACATCACAAAGGGTTGTTGTTTTTTGGAGGGGGGTTGTTCTTAATTTTTTTTTTTTTCTTTGGAGAAAAACAGCGCATCGCCTCACGCCGCATCATGGGAAGGTTACACTGGCTTCCAGGAAATAATGATTTTATGGCCACGGTGGCTGCGATGAGAACTGCCTGTGCTGCCAAAGAATTTTCACAGGAAGACCGGGAGGATCGGCAGAAATGGTTCCGCACCAGTTACCCCCTGCACCCACTTCATGGGCCCTATCGCAAAAGCAAATCGTCCTCTTAAACACACACACACACACATCATTGAAAACTTTTAAATGCAGCATTAACTTAACAGCCGCGTCACATACGCTTAATTGTGCAACCATTAACTTGCAGAAAAACAAACACGCGGCGCGTGCTAAACATTCGGCCTTCTAAAAAGGCTAATTTAGCCTAAGTACCTTGTGCGTCTGAATAGCTGCAGATTAATGCTTTGTGTCACTGGGACGGACGGAGGGAGGCATGAAAGGATCTGCAGGCTCATTAATGGATTAGAGTTCAAACCTCCGTCAGATGAGCTCAGTGTTTCCACCGCGCCCTGTCGGCTCATGCTAAAATTGAGAGAGAGAGAGAGAGAGAGAGAAAGACAAACACACTGCGAACCAACGAGATCAAAACGTCTTTTTTGTTTTGTTTTTTTCAAGGTGATGAAAGCGATGAAGGTGTCATGGGAGGTGTCGTGGGAAAGCACTTGTTAATTATGTTTTCGGGCTATTTGAGGAGAGTTTTAACACAAATATTGGCATTGACAACTGACAGCGAGGTGACTCGGAGTGCTATTCGTTCAAATGAGCCTCGTCTGATTGGTCGGGTGACCTATGCACAAAGGGACGGGGATAAATTCCAAGTTTGCTTGTGTGATATAACATGGCTTTCCACAGCGAACCAGCCAGGAGAGAGATTTGTGCATTTTTAGCAACATTTTCTCTGAACCCACAGGTGCACTTTGTTCTGGACCAACTTTTTTTTTTTTATATATATATATATGACCCACTGAAGTATTTGACTGAACTGCTGAGCAATAATTCACATGTGACAGGACCCCGGCCTGTTATGCATGTTTTATGGCTTTTAGTGAGAGGAAGTGAAGGCAGCGCATGCTGGTGTCAGACTATGGAGACCATGGCGGTCTGGTTTGAACATAAAGTGAAGCTTTTGTGACCAAAAAAATGATTTTCGTTTTGCTCGTTTGGTTTTTTTGAGGATTAGACACAAGGAATCTTTTGTTCTCTTCATCGGCCAACACATATCCGTCACTGCTGCTGCTGCTGCAGGGCTCGTTGCAGAAGGTTGTGTGGCAAACTGGAAACATTTGCCACATCACGGCTTACTCTGCAAATGTGTTTCCATCTCCCAATGTTACACAAGCTCAAGCTACCGTAACAAAAAAAAGTGTTTTTTCACCTCCAAATTTGCACGTTGACGTCCCCCTAGGGCGACACTCCGGCTCCGACTCTGACGGAAACCCAGCAATCCGGCGGCCGGACTGACCAACTCATTGTTGCCGCGTCTCTTCGGGGACGAGGAGGAGAGTCTTCAGTCAGGCGGCCGGGCGGCTAATGAACGGAGGCAGGTAGACGTCTGCGCAGGACGAGAGGCGAAGAAGAGGAAGGCAATTTCTGGAAATGATTACAGACTCATTTCCTTGTTTATCCTGCCTTTGAAAGGAGAGGGAGAGACCCGCACCATCACCCCCTCCCTTCCCTCCGCCTCCCCCGTCAGGACCCACACTTACTGTGTAGCAACACACACACACACACACACACAGTGAGTGCCAGCCTCCGTCGGAGGCTCCCATTGGTCGACCCTTAATCACTCTTGCGCTCCTCCACTCCTTCCGCGGCGCTTTGGGCCAGATTCGTTTCACTCTCTCAATAAACAATTTCCTCCGTTCCTCCGTCCCTTTTTCTCTCAGTCTCTCTTTCTCTCGGCTCCATTGTGGGATGGAGGGTCCCACTTGTAAACAATTTCTCCACGAGATCAAGCTGCGCCCCGTCCCCTTTCAGACACCGGGCCCTCGGGGGCCGCCGGGGGCCCTTGTGTCTGCTTGGAGTGGGCGAGCTGGCCGCGACTGAAGTTAATGGCTGGAAATCTCCAACTAACCCCTCCAACAGCTGTCCCCGGGACTCCCCTCTCCTCCAGCCACGTCCCCCCGTTTGATTTTTTTTTTCCTTCTCTCTCACCCCTTCCCTCCCTCACTCCCTCCCCACCCCCTCGCCTTTTTGCCCTCTGCTTCTTCGGGGATGATGGCGCGGGGTTGATTAGAAGGGAACAAAAAAACTGAAAAAACTCCAGGAATTTTTGGAGGAAATTTGCCTTCTCCTCCAACAAGTGGCTCAAGGCCCGGAAGAAAACCAAGTAGGTGGAGGGCAGGAGGGAAAATGAGGTTCTAAAGCTCCTTTTTCTCTCCCCCGTTGCCCCACTTCTTTCAGTGGAAAAAAAAGAAGTATAAGAAAAGACCCTTCACTGGCTACGTCTTTCATTTTGAAAGACAGATTCAAAGGCGCTGGGAGATTTGGGCCCTTTGTGCGGGTTTAGAGGGCAGCGACGAGAGGGCAGCAACGACATCCAATTCCAAACAGCTTCCTGGCCCATTCTGCCGCTCGGCTCTCTCCAAAAACCGCCGGCTGTAAAGCTGAGGCCGCTAATCCACACAAATCTACACTAGCCGGGGAAAAGCTGTTTCCAGCGCTGAAGTGGGTGAAAGGACTCGCTGGAGTGGAGGCTAGCGGCCGACTGCCGAGCCCTGCCGGCCGCCCGTTTTTTGGCTGTTGAGCAAACACATGAATGGAAGGTCAACAGCTTCCCCGGGATTTATAAAATAATGGCTTTAATTGTCGGCACGACAATGGATAGTTAACGTATACTAGAGTTAGGGCGAATATTTAAAATTTTAAAGATTTGAAAAAATATTTTGAAAAGAATCTATGCTAAAACATATTACTAATTTAGTACATAGCTTTAAAAATTGACATTTAAAATCTGAATTTGAAGTGAACTGAAAAATCTCTTCAAATCGTTTATAGACAAACAACCCAGCAAACAAAAAGGAAAACAATAACTCCAAAATTGAGAATCCGTTGAAACAATTCTGACAGTTGTCTACCACAATTTACCACCGTTTTCACCTGAAATTAAATAAAACAGGGGGGGAAAAAGCACTGAAGGTGTTAAAAGCGTTGTAAGAAAACGTGCGCGCCGACCAACTGCATGATGCCAGTGCGCTCTGCCATCCTCAGACACCCAGATGCCCCGGAGAGGCAGGTGACAACATCCCATCACGACACATCATGGCCGTCCCGCACGACTGACACACTTAATTTGGCCTGGCAACTAAGCGTTTAACCTAAGCTTACAATAAGTGACATGCAGGGGCGGCGCGGGGACGGCGGTCAGAGCCGACACACACATACACACACAAACACGGGCCGAATTTCATTCAAATGCAAGATTTCAGAAACATTTGCAATATGATTGTTTTGAATTTTTCGCAGTAGAAATGAATGCAGGCTGTGACTCACACGGCCTGACATCAACTCTGAGGCCAGCAGCAGCAGCAGCAGCAGCAGCAGCGACAGCAGCAGCCTCAAAATACCCATTAAAAAAAAGTGTTATATAGAAATGTAAAACACACACACACACACACACACACACACACACACACACACACACACACACACACACACATACACACACACACACACACACACACACACTCAGGGCTGTGAGGACTGACGTGCCAGATCCTGGCCGACATGCCCTGGAAGAGAAGGTTTGTTGTCCTCCTTCATCACACCTACCTGCTTCTTTCACACTTGGCTTCATCCCTCCTCCTCCTCCCCTTTTCCCCCTCCCCCTCCTCTTCGCTCTCAAACCCTCCAAAATTTTTCTTCCTTTCTTTCTCTCCTCCTCCTCCTCCTCGCTAAGCAGATATTAAAATGCCGCAGGACTCCTCACCCCCCTCATCATCAGGCACCAGCTCAAATCGCCACCCTCTCTGCCACCTGCAAAACACAAACAAAACCTCCTCCTCCTCCTCCTCCTCCCTCCTTCATCTCCCCTCTTATCAGCCCTCTTTCATTCCGCTCCATCTTTTTCCCCCCTTCCCCCCTCCTCCCTTTTCTTTCCCGCACCGTCAGTCCTGTCCGGCTTTTCACTTACAATTAGCCGCAGCGGGGCTTCGCACTCATCAACTGTCGCGAGTTTAGCACCCAGTCATGAGTTGGGGGGAGGGAGGGGGATGGAGGGAGGGTGAGGCCTTGACAGATCAAGCTAAGGCACCCTGACACCACTGGTGTGAAGGAAGATTCTAATTCTGGATAATTAGCTGACGAGAGCATGTAAAGGGGGGTAGGGGGGGAGGCGAGGGGGAGGCAGGGGCGAGGAGGCTGCTGAGGCAAAGTGGCAGTGCGTCGTAAGCACTTTCTGTCAACTTACTGCTGGTCTCTCCTCCTCCTCCTCCTCCTCCTTCACCTGACCTCATTTACACTTTTACTCTGGAGGACAAGAGACACTCGCACCTCATGCGAACACCAAGTTCTAATTGAAGGAACGAAGACAATAACTTTGCTCGTGGTCATGTGGGGTGTGTGTGTATGTGTGTGTGTGTGTGTGTGTTTGTGTGTGTGTGTGTGTGGTTGGGGGGTGGGGGTATCTTGCATTGATGTAAATTACCACTTGCTTATGGTTGAATCTCCAAAATATCAGAGAAACTGCAAGTGAAAACGTTCCTGTCCTTCAACAGGAGACGTGGAGGCCGAGGGAAGAATCCAAGGCGGGTAATTGCGCGGCTGCTTTAAAAGAAAACTTTTTTTTTTTTAGTCCTGTGGGCCCGTGGTGCAGCCTTGCTCCACACACTCAGGAAAATAGCAAAGATTGCGAGAGATCGTCTATGAAACGCATAAAGGGTAAGTGGGTTTGCAGGCGTCGTTCAATGCAATGATTTCTGATCAGTTTGTGATCATTTTGCGACCCACGATTGGATCATTGCCGTTTTTCACGATTATTTTTGGCTCTTTCCGTCATGCATGCATTGAAATGCGACTTGCTGCAATGATGGAATCGTGGAGCTCTGCTTAAAGCTACTAAAGGACGTAAATACACACATACACACACACTACATCTATCATGAGACGGAGAAAGCGTATCCTTTTAAAAAAAAACACAAGTACCTGACTATAAAAGACTGAAATACATGCCTGTGGCTTATTGTCATGATTCACTGGTATAGGCAGACGGTGCCATGCACCCTTTTTTTTCATGAATGGTTGTATTTGGCCGCTGCGATTGCAAAGGCACGGATGAAAACGACAGGGACGAGGCTTTGGATGTCGATATTTTAAATGCCACCGTCGTTGAAGGCCGTGAAACAGCTGCCAGAGGTTTAGTCGACAGTCGCGTGTCACTTTACACGGGGTATAACAGCGTAGACAGTATGTATGTGTGTATTTATGTATGTACGGCAGCTGAATAAGCCGTCCACTGCAGAACAATACAACAGAGAAACGGGTGGGGGGGGGTGAAAAGCGGTCCGATGATGGAGCGTGATCGTGTGACGGAAATAAACGAGCACACAATCAAAATTCTTGCAAAGGTATATACACTATATGTACATCAAGAATGAACACACACACACACACACACAGTGCATGGTCCAACACTAGTCTTGATGTGACCTAAGGCCTAATTCAGAGCGACATTCGTGATGTCACATTCTTTGCACCACCGGCTGCCCAGTTAATGGCCATTATTAGTGGAAGCCTCTGATTGGTGCAGGGGGACCTTGTGTGGGTGTGGCCGTGGGGCATGCGTACAGCAAATGCAGCGTGTGGCGACAAATACACACTCCGTGCGACGTAATTGCGTGAAACAGCGAGTCAGCCGGACCAGACGTGAATCGTGTCTGACGTGGTTGCGGAATTTGTTGGAACTTTTTTTTTTTATCCCACCTGCCGTGACTCCGCTGATGCCCGAGCATATTCCCGGCGCCCGCCGCCACCGCCACAGCATCGACACGTTGGGCCGGTTTAACCATCCGTGAACGTCTGCGTGCCCGACCGTGACCCCGACAGTTAAGCCCGGCGCCGGGGCCGCCCTGTGCGCCGCACACAGGGGCGGGAAAGGGGCCCACCCAAGCGTGGCCAAGGTGGGCCCCGGCCACTGGCCCCAGACGGACAGACAGACAGAGCGGGGCGGCACCGACGCTTTTGAAATGATATCTATTACTGTTAGTGACAGCGGTCCCAGACGAGCGCGCCTTGACGCTCCTGCGGACTGACAAGCGGAGCAGAGTGACGCTGATGGCTGTGGGCACAAATCAGAATCGCTTTACTGCATCGCCGCTACACTCTCCCTAACCCCGGCCCCAAACCTCTGCCCTGCCCTGTCCGTCCCCGCCCTCACCACCCCGCCAAAACTGGGAGTGAGAGGTAAAAAGATGGAAAAAAAAAAAAAGAAGAGGAGGCGGAGGAGGAAGAAGAAGAGGGTCAGGAGACAAGAAGGTCACTAAGGTGTAAGGTACAAATGTTTTTGAAAGGGTGAGAGGTGGAGACAGACACCACTCAACACTTGATGTCATTCATATCACACCACACCATGCAATTGTGCTTGTACTAATACCTTGGTTGTAACCTTTATTCTGAAAGCAAATATTCCAATTAAGCCGTTTCCATTGCTAATTGAAGGAACATTCCGCTATTATTGCAACAAAGACTTAAACTGAGCCAACATGGCGCGAGCCGGCCGCGGAGGTGAACCCCGCTTCACTGGCGTGAACGACCCCATCGTCTCCCTCCCACCCGGTGTTTCAGACGTGACTCGCGCCACCCACTTTGAGAAACACTGATGTATTATAAGAACTGAATACCGGACTGGCAATATGGCGACGCATCGATTTTTCCCAGTGGCCACTCGAGGTACTGCAGCAGAAAATCCCTGGGACCAAAAAAAGCATTTTTTCCCATAGACAAAAAAAACGCCTTTAAAACGGTTGACAGGACGACTCTGACCTGAAACACGATTCATGGAAAATCTTTCTACTGTAGATTTTTAATTAATGGTATTTTAGTCGTTTAAAGGACAGAAAATGACCATGATGATCCAAATGATCCAAAAAAACTGCACTTAACGCCACCATTATCTACCACACAAGAATCCAAAAACCTGAATAATATCAGCATATTCCAGATGGTCCAACCAAAATACACAGGAATAGTGTTGTGTCCGTGAATAACGCTTTCGTGTGTTTCTCCTAACATCTTTCTCATTTTACTTTATGAGCTTCGAATGAGGATGCCTGGCGACCGACCAGGAGACAGCGGGAAGATTTTTTCCAGGGAAAATAAACTAAACAAGGAGAGCAAAGTAAACAGAGATGGAAGACAAAGGAAGAAAGGAGAGCCTGGACGGGGAGCGAGCCAGGCTACTGTTATGGATTCCCCGGTGGAGGGAAAGGAAAGAAGATAATCCCGGACATGTTGACATTTCTTCAGCCCCAAGCACTTCAACTTCCACCTTTAATTGAAAACATATTGTGAGATCGGAGCTAATCTCCTCGAGCGCAGCGTCTTGGCTTCACGCGCCCCGCCGGCAAACCATCTGTTCAACCTGAAAACTAGCGGCACAAACACCAGGCATGCCGCTGAAGGACGCTCGGAGGGGGAAGAGAGGGCCTCGATGTGGAGCGGCGGCGGCGGCACGGAGAGAGCGTGCACGTCGCCTCCGTCGCATATCAGGAACAATTTGCCTGCGAGAAGGTTCGGCTAAGTGATGCTGTTGTCCCCAGACGTAGGAACAGATCTGCGCTGTGATCACAAACAAATGAACGCAATCAGAACGCACAAAAGCTGTCCCTCCGATGCACTGAACACTCGCAAGTGCACGTGCAGAAACCAGTGCGCACGTACACACACACACACAGGCTGAAACCAAGACGGCGGAGTGACTTCAGGCATCTGAGCATCGTCTGGCTGTGTATATGTGTGTATGTGTGTGTGTGTGTGTGTGTGTGTGTGTCAAACACACTTTTCGAGCATCTGAGCACCAGCATGCCGCCTCACAGAGGGGGAAAGAGGAGGAGGAGGAGGAGGAGGGGGAGGAAGAGGTAGTGGCGCCCGCTCAGCCGAAAGGCCTCTGGCCACCATGCCAGCACGATCTCTTCATCACTTCGGGACCCCCGCCGCTCGCCGCGTCTCCCTCATTCTCCCCCTCAACCCCCGTCCCCCTGCGTCTGGTCTCTACCCCCCCGCCACCGCCACCGCCGCCTCCAACCCGCGTTTATTTCTGTCAGCTTCCATATTCTCGTCTTCACAGCGCGTTTGCCCGTGCTCACAAGACATTTCTAGTGCGTGCAGACGAGGCGCCGGCTGCCGACTGTGGGCACCCCTGGTAAAGATGGTAAACAGGCACACCAGCTTCTGCAGGCGGGCTCCCCAGTTGCGCTGCGAGCCCCCGGGGACACGTCGGAGTCAGACCTTCGCCTCCTCCTCCACGGGGACGATCAGCGGGCCTGCTGGGGCCCTGGTGTGACACCGCCTGTCCCACGCGATACACCAACGCGGGCAGCCGGCCCCCCGCCGGCGGCCGTACGGCCTCCATATGCACACATCACTACAATGAGGGTCCTTCGGTGAAGGGCCCAGATTTCTTGATATCGGGGATATTATCTGGAAAGTTTGTTGCCAGTGGACAGCAACAAAAGGTCAGAGGAGCATCTGCTGATCATGACCATGATAAACACAATGGTGCACTGCTGTGGGCCGCGCCTGCGGGCTGAAGGCTGCTTTGCTTGGAAGAAAAAAAAAAAAAACAGTCTGTATTTCAAGGTGGCTGTTTTTGCACGAAAAACACACGTTTTGGATTCTTTGCAGGGATTTGCAAAGATGTGTTTTCGAGATTGATCGCTGGCGGAGAGAAACTGCAGTCTGGTCTGAATTTCAGAGGTAAAACATTACCACTGAAATTCAGTGGCAACAAACAAAAGCTTTCACAGGTGTCCGTGCATCCAAGGGCTGCTCATTGTTCTCCCTTGGCCTGAAAGAAACTACATACAAAATTGTTTATGCGCTGCAGTGTTTTCATTTGGCACCAAAACAAACCGGCTCCCTGCACATCCGCATCCACAGCGCTGAACACCCAGCGACGCTAATGTTGTGTAGTAAAAATAATAATAATAATAATAGTAATAATAATAATAACAATACTAATGTAGTTCTTCTATGCTCTGTCATTTTGCATTTAGGCAACTTCATGCAAATACATAAAACTGAAATTAAAAATAAGCCAGGATAATAATGGTGGTAGTAGTAATGTAGTAGTACTGATTACCATCTGGCTTGTATACAGGTAGAGTGGGATACTCCATCCTGCGGTCTGGAAGCTTCCTGACCTGCTCTGTCTTTGATGGACGTGATGGAGCCAGTCAGTCCATCTCCCGGCCCTCTAATGAGATGAGCCGGGAGGAGGCGGCGCCTCAATTGATAGCTGACATTCTTGTAGGTCCCCTCGTGTCCCTGCCTCCCGACAACAGTTACGGGAGGTAAAGGCCATTTGTAATGATCGGCTCCACTGTAGTGATTTGTAGCCCCGTGTCCCCATTGGCGTGGCCTTTTTTTTCTTTTTTTTTTATCTATAACAAGAGAGACAACAGACGTCTGCGCAACGCGGTGAAGGACGACACGGCAGATTAGCGAGGCTCTGAAGATAGCTTTCCCGACATCAGTTTCAGGTTTATTCTTGGTTACTGGATAAAAAAAGAAGGACGTGGACATCGGGGACTGATACCAAGACAGACCACTTGGGGCACACTATAAAAAGATTATACTCGGCTCTGCATCGGCCGTGCGAAAGAATGAAGACAAATCCTCGAAATGAGTGCGGAAGGCTGCATGAAAAATGAAATTTTCCATCCGGAGGAGACAAATAAAATAAAATAAAGAGGCGGAGGGCTGACAGGTCGGGAAAGGTCGCTGGCGTCCACACGCTCGCATCTCACAGCCAAACCGTCATCGGATCCAATCACACCGAAAGGTGAAGGTATTTTGGCTCAGGCCGCCGCGTCCCACCTGCCCACTGCCGTCGTCCTCCCCTCCCTCAGCCAGTGTTTTTCTGGCAGGTCGTAAAAGATAATTGCATTGCCTGGGCTTTTTAAGAGTGAGCCAACGAGTGCTCCGGGGTGGTCAAGGGGACTTTAGCCGTGTGTTTACCGCGCCGTGGAGACAGCGAGGCTGTGGGGGCCCGGCCGCCCACTGGAAGACAGCAGATTAGACGTCTGTCCGCTCCGCCTGTGCAATACAGGGGACGAGGGGGGAGGAAAGGGGGAGGGTGAGGAGGAGAGACGGAGCCGTTTGACGAACGGGCGGAGCTCAGCCAATCAATCGGGCCGGCAGCAGTTCAAACTTGCACGCGGCATGACTGTCTTTGCTGAGCTTTCATGTGTGTGTGTGTGTGAGTGTGTGAGTGTGTGTGTGTGTCGGCCCAGACGTGGCCGATCCGCGGGGAGTCGTTGCCCTATAGCAATGGCCCTGCCATAACTTCATTAGGTGTGGGCGGAGGTAATGGCAACGCGGCCTGAGAGCTCATAACGTGGAGCCAGAGAGCCGCCGTCCAGTCCGGGCCAGCCCACACAGGTTCTCCTCGCTGCCGCCACCTGACGTCAGCGCCGCAGTTAACATTTACTGCGGCAGGGGGCGACTGCACTTTAAAGCTACGCCCGCAAAGTTTTCTCTACCTGTATCGACCTCTATTGTCTTTTTGTTTTTAATCGCAACGGTGGGGGGGGCGTTAAGGCAGCCTGGTCGCCTGCCCAGCACCCTTTTGCAAGAACAGACTGTGGACACACATTTGTTGAATAGTCCCAAATTAGTCCAGTCCAGCCCCAAGGTAAGATTATCCTCATTTAGAAAAACAAGATGTTTTAAAAAAAAAAAAGATTTGAGAAAATCTTTTTAAAGGGGGAAAAAACTACACGTCACTGCCTTGCGGCGCTTTGCTTATCTTAAGAGGGTGGAACTTTCATATGACACGGGGATTAAATTAAACGGATCAATTCTCACCATAGAGTTTACATCAATTTTCTGGCCGACGTGCATATCAACGTGTAGCAAATCCAGCCCCCAAGAAAACAATTGACTCTAAAGTTGAAGACGATCCATATCTTTCACACGTTGATGCAATAACGCCGGCGGGACGATTCTGCTGACAGCCAGATTGCGGTTGTGGCTCAAAGTGCTGCTTCCACAGAAATGAAATATTAAATTCCTGGATTAGTCAACATAATCTTGATACGTCGCACCAGGAGGTGTAACAATCGATGGCAAGTGCAAAGCGATGAATCGCATCATGTCACTGTCTGTTGCCTTTTGTTCTCTCGCTTGTCACTCAGCACTGGCAGCTGGCCAGACAAACACACTCTGTGTTTCCAGGCAGCGAGATTCGTTTATATATGTGGCACATGATTGTTTGGATTATATATACGTTTATAAGCCGGGGGGGGAAAAAAAAAAACAATTTAACCATAGAGCACATAGGAACAAAATGAGCTCTGTAAGCGTTGTAACATCAATAAATTTGCCCTTTGACAGAAAATCAAAGCGTGCGTTTGTTTTTCCCGTTTATTTGGATTTTGCCGTTCAGCGCTATGAGGCCCCAAAAAAAATGAAGAAGGAAAAAAAAATAGAAGAGACTGGAACAGAAACCCAAAACACACACGCTAATATCTGCGCAGGCCCTTTATTACTGATGAAAAGAAACGCAGGCTGCAGGCCGGCTCCTGCACGCTGAGCTGATTATCATCTCTGCTTTCTTCAGTCAACTAAAGAGCTATGGCTCATTTGAATAACCGGCCTCGTCGGGGGACAGAGAGGCACGCCCGTGCGCGTGCACACGCGTGCGCGCGCACGCACACACACACACACACACACACACAGGCTGAGATTGCACATCCCATTTCCACTGGGAGCCTCCGTTTATTTATTTGCTATATGTCTGAACTTGCTCGTCTTGACGTTGTCGTGTCCTAAGTGAGTCAGAAAGGGGCCCTTTATTAAATCACCGGGCTCTCCTGCCGGAGTGAGACCGGACCCCAGATCTATGGTAATACACACAGCCTGAGGTGGGGGGGACAATTCCATTAGGGGAGGACAGGGTCCTGATGGCGCTATAGAATAGGGCCCCTTCCTCCTTCCCTCCCTCCCTCCCTCTCTTCCTCTCTTCCTCCCGCCCTCCAATACCTCTCGGCTGACACGGCCGTCAGCCTGCTCGGCCTGAAGTTTTATAGAGCTAATCACCACTGTTTGCACACGTCGGAATAAATCTGGACCGGCGTAAATGCTCACCGCACAACAAAGTACTGTCACCGTGATCCAAGCGGCCGGCTCCTAAAAAGATTGCTATCGCAGGGGAAGGGGAGCTGATTAAAGGGAATATTTCAGGCCATAAGTCCTCCCTGACATAACAACAGCGAGCTCATCAGGTTTATTGCCGCCCCTCCGGTCCGGAGAAGAGAGACGGACATGGAGTCGCGACGGATAAGTTTTTAAACAAGTTGCCCAGACATGTTTTGGTTGGCTGCGAGGCAGAGAGAGGGCCATCTCCTGATTGGACGCTTTGATCCGTAGTCCTGCTGCTGGGCCAGCGCGCTTTATGATCGAGGGCTCGGAGGTCGGAGGAGATTGGTTCTAGTCGCCGACAATACAGCAGCACGTCAAGGAAAGAAAACATGGAGGCGGCTAACTGTCGCTAGCATGTAGCAGTACAAGTTTTTTTTTTATTGCGATATTTAGGTTTTGTGCAATTCCAGGAGTAATGGAAACGCGGCTACAGTGGACGGACGGTTTTCTGGTTTCAGAGCGCCGTCTGCCTCCTGATGGGAATTTCAACACCTCGTGCGGCTGCCACCCCCACCCCCTTCACCAGCCTTCCCGCCAGCGCATGAATCAGCACGTGAATGGCTGAATGGCGTGTGTTGTAAGGTGTCTGGAGTGGCCTGTTTTATAGCAAAGTCCTACGTTTCCTGTTTTTCTCAGGGGAGTTGGGGGGGCTGGTGGTGAGTGCACAACTCAAGTCGCATGAAACAGTCAGTAAATAAAAGATTACTCAAACAGGCAGCATCAGAATCTCAAGATTGCTACCTAGCATAGCGCCGCTGAACCCTACGAAGATTGAATTTATTTTATCTGCTTAGTTTATTTACTTAACTTTTTTTTTAAGCAGGCTCACTTGCATTTTATTTTTAGCCCTGCGTATAAAGTTGTCGCAGAGTAATGAAAAAAATGATTTGCGATACAACATTTTTGTTTGAGGAGTCGGAATGCATTTTTCTCAGTTTCTCACTATAAATAAGGCGAGGTAAAAACACAGTGTCTGCCGCGCAGGCTCGCTGGAGCCGCTGGGTTTACACATCCGAGCTGACCCTTGCAGCGCCAGGCTGCAGCGGTGAGCAGGAACAGCACCCGGCTTTGCTAAGCCCCGCGATGAAAGGCCGCCACTCTTGTTTTTATTGTCCGCTCTCCACCAGGTGGAGTGTTGTGGGAATTCTGCAGAGTTGTGGCTGGTGTTTGATCACACCATGGGAGTCTGACCTGTCACTAAGTGGTGGCAAAACACGGGCCACACACGGCGCGGCGGGCCGCCATGGACGCACGAGTGAGTGTGTGTGTGTGTGTGTGTGTGTGTGTGCGTGTGTGTGTTTCCCCACACACGGCGCCACATACCTCGCCAGAGGCAGGTCACAACGTGTCAGGGTGTTGAGGATCCATAATGGCCATTTAGCCTTCAACAGCTAATATCAGTGCTGCTGATTTACAAGGAATCGGGTTGTTTGGTCGCGCAGGAATCGAGGGGCTGTTTTCACAAAACCTGTTTGGCATTAACTCCGGTTGGGTGGGGCCGCAGGCAGCCAAATATATGGCTATAGAAGCCAATTGGTAAAAAGAAAATAATTTAAAGAAAAAAAAAGGGGGGGTTTGATGATATTATTCCAAGCGCTGGGCTCGATACCAGCGCAACCAAACATCCCTCCGTGGAAACCAGCTGTTTCCAGCCAGGCAGAGTGACAAGGGACCGCAGGGAGCCGTCCCAACTCCAGGGGACTGTGACAGAAGCGCGGTGACATGTGACGGCGGCGGCAGCGGCGGCGGCGTTCGCCCCCTCCCCCTCCCTCTCCCTTCCTCCTCCGCAGCACAGGACAGCACCCTCAGCAACAAAACAAGACGAGAGATCATGCGCCACGCGAGACTAATAGCCGCGATATGTTCCGCCAAAGTCAACTCCGATCGAGGGCCCGGCGCCGTGATCACTGCTGATGGTGGGGGAGATGCGGGGGACTCTTACATGTCGGGTTGCATATTAAGAAAGGGCAAACTTTACTTTTGAGGAGTTCTAGATCCGCCGATCAAAACTGGAACGGGAAAAAAAAAAAAAACGAGAAAGAAAGAAAATGACCAGAAGTGCAAAGAGCGAAAGCTGCAGATGTTACTGTTCAAACCCTGCGCAGGGTTCTGACCTGCGGTTCACCCACTTCCTCGCATCGTTGGGAAGCGCCGCGTTGGTGCTAATAGGCGGTTTTGTTTGCCGGCTCTGTTTGTCCGAGAGGCACCGTGTGCAAACAACATGTGCGCCAAGGCTGGGTTTCGTCAAGAGCAAACAACTGCGAGTTGTTTTTTCATTTATTTACTTATTTATTTATTTTTGCCTCTTAAACTGCTTTTCCAAACAAGTTGCCACTGCACTCACCCCCTCCCCCCACCGTGACCAACCGGAGACCAGAGAGACAGTGACATGACCCAGATAATGGCCCTAAAGTCTTGCCGTCCACAATTTGATCAATTTGCAGTTTTTCCTCACAGCCGCGGCCGCCGCGCTGTCCCCCGCAGCACAAACTGCGCGGCTCCCGCCGGCCGTCGACGCATAGCCGCCCGACGACGACGCTCTGCCTTTCGCCCCTTTTCCCCCCAAATCACCGTTAAGTCCTGCTGATGCCTGCTGCTGGGACGGAGTCGTGGCTCCTGCCCCTGTCATCTCCGGGCAGGCGCAGGCAGGAGGGAGAAAGGCTGACAGTTTGTCTTGTACCATATGCCGCGTGGCAGCGAAGCCTTACTGATACGGCCGGAGTTTGGACCACCGCCACAGGCCACTTCCTCTTTTTCCTTTTTTTTTTTCAGTTTTTTTATAATCCATTTTATCCTCTTCCCTCCTTCTGCCCGAGTCCTGGGCAGAAATGTGAAACTACATCCCCTCCTCAGCTTCTCCACTGGACGGCTTTGACGGTTATATTGTATTTTCTTTACTCATGTATGGCTCACCATCCTGGACGATCCAAGAAACATTCAACACTTGAAGAAAGAAGCCGTTTTCCCCTTTTCCCCTTCGGCTCGAGTCGTCCTCTCCGCCCATTAATACACCTGCGAACGTCGGGCCGAAGCCGACCAGAGCGCCTGAGTCCGAGTGTTTGGCAGACGCAGCTTGGCGCCGCGCGAGGGGCCGAATGTGTCGCTGTTAGTGCCTCTCACGCCCCCAGGAGCCGCCGTGCTTTGATCTTTTCCTTTCGGAGCTGTAAACAAACAAAAAAAAAAAAGCTTCTGGCTCCCTGCGAGCGTCAGGGAAACTGCGCCGTCTGCTGGGTTTGCAGACCTCTGTTAAAAGCTGCAGCCGCAATTCATTCGACATGCAAGTTCTTGAAGACCCGCTGCTGTTAATGGGCGAAATATCACCTTGTCCAAAAATATAGAAAGGCCAGCAGCACTACAGTTTTTTGACAGTTTTGCCTGGGCCTTGCACCTCTAATTTTTTGTGGATTTTGGAGATTTCTTGTTTTTTCCTACTTTCCTCAATGGAAAAACATCTTAAAGGTCCAGTTTGAAAATTTTTAAGGAAGCCCGCCTGGCTGTATTTAGGACCCTGTGAAGCAGGCTTCCTTAAAAAATGGCAGCTAACTAGAAGCAAGACCCTTTTTGCTCTATGTATATTCTGATATATATGAGAACCTTTCTCAGGGCAGGGAGACTAAATTACTTTTATTGCACTGCACCTTTATTAATGTATTGATGGGCTGTATATGAAGCTTTTACCAATATAAAAATCATAAATGAAGCCACATTTTACACAGTGGACCTTTAAAAGCCAAGCCAGCCTAATCCTAACCCTGTCTGTCACACCCGACCGCTGCGTCATCCCTCACGGCAGCTAAACACATGGAACTGGGACAAAGTGGTCACCGGTTTTCACTCGGATGGTTCCCTTCCCGCCTTCCTGGGCCGAGGCGGGCGGGCGTTGATGAGAGAACTGACAGGTGAGTGACAAGCGCCCCGAGCAGGGACGTGGTGGCGGTGGGGGCGAGGGGGGGGCGGCGAGGTGCTGCGCGGCGCCACAGGTGAAGAGATGCCACGGCGGCAAAGGAGGACGCACCTTGATGGCGCCGGCGGGCGGACGTGACACAGGTGAGGGCCGGAGCGCGGACACCTCGCAGGCTCCTCACAGCCGCCGCCGCCACCGCTCTGCTGCTGTCAGACAGATTTACCGCAGACGGCGGCAGCGGCAGCCTCGGACCGGCGACAACTCAATCATGTGTGCTCATTTGCGCAGGCTGCCCTCACGCACACACGGTGCCGGGGCAACGTCCACGTCAAGGCCAGAGTTGATAATTAAATCAAAAAACGTCCCCGGCTGTCTAGACGCTGTTTGCCTTTCAGACTTTCTGCCTGATGCTTCGGCCAACGTGCCGCGATCCACAACTCTGCCAACCCCCCCCCCCACTCTGCTACCTTTCAACCCTCTTTGTCCTACTTCCACTCATGCTGCTGTGAGTTTTCAGAGGTGAGCTCAGGTTTATATATGTTCTTAGCCACATTTTGAATTAAAAGTATTTGTTCACTCAAGCCCAAAAACCATCAACCAAGAAAATGATGATGAAAAGTCCCCACCAACAACCACTGGGGCATGATTACATTTGAGAATTTCTAGAAAAAAAACTAAAAACAAGCTCACTCAACCAACAAATGAATGAAGAAAGTCTTCAACTGGATAAAAAAGACCCAGTGACAATGTGAATAACCAGTCAGCTGCCACAAACATCCCACTTCCTGGTTTCACCTGATATAAAATGACAACACTAGGCCGAAACAACCACTTGGATTCCATAATAAAGGTTAAATCACAGTTTCCCGGCCTTTAACTCCGTCAAATGGGTCAATTCCACTCCAATCACCGGTCATCAGTTATTTATTTGCGTGCCTGGCAGTTGAGCGAATGACACTGAACCAACAACAGATGCCACTCGAGCCGCATCACTGGGACGAAACAATGCCGCGTCTCTCGCCGCGAAAATGAAATATGAATGAGTGAGAAGTGCGATATTTTATTCAGGGGGCCTCGGCGGTGGCGGTGAGCGCGGCGGCAGTGGCAGTGGTAGTGGTAGCGGTAGCGGGGGTGGGCTGGGGGGGGCGAACACCCATCTGTCTCTCATCTCTCTAGTCAGCCATGTCATGCGGGACTGAAGTGAAAGGGAAAAGAGAGCCGCCCTCTGATTGCTCGCCACCCAGCTCTTTGTTGCTGCTCAGCGTCACTGCCACTCATCCGCCATCCTGATGTGTTCGCTCCCCTCCGCCTCCATTAACGTCAGTCCCGCTCGACACGCTCGCAAATGGACCGGCGTGCGAGACCTTTTCGGAAAGGGAAAAGGGAAGGAAAAACAACGGGAGGAAAAAGGGGGGGAAAAAGGCTTCATTTATGTTTCAGGCGTACACGGACGCGTGAAAGGCTGGAACAAGAGCGATAGATCCGTCGATCGGGGCCCCTAAGTAGGCTCGCATTAACGCAAAAAAAAAAATTGTGCTCTGAAATTCAGAATATTTCCAGCTCGCGAGCCAAGGGAAGCCTTTGCAGGACCCTCCGCCACCCCCCCACCCTCCAGTTGTCATCCTAAGTAGGCCCCCGCCGGCGGCCGATGGAGACGTTTGGAGCAGACTGAGTGATGAGGTGCAAAAGAGGTCAGCATTCTGAGAGAGCGGAGGGCTGGGTGGTGGTGGGGGGGGCTGGGATTGGGGGGGGTACCAATTGGATCATGACCCATGAGGGACAGATATGGGCAAGGGGATTTAGGCCCCCCGAAAGGTTGCGCCAGGGTCAAGGAGCGTCTTTGCATTCCAGACTTCTAATCCTCCCGCCGCAGTCTGGCCGCTTCCACACACGCAAACTGACCAGCACGTACGAGCGGCGAGCCGTACGTGCTCCCGCTCCGCTCGGAGGCTCGAGGGTTGTGGCGATGGAGCGGATAAAGGGACTTAAAATAAGAGCGCCAGCGCATTCACCGCGGCCGGCACGTCGCTCATCCACAGACCTCCGACTGGGTGGCGGACACGACGGCGTGCAGAGGATGTGGGTAATTTGTGTGTGCGCCAGCGGTAGGGTGTGTGTATGTGTGTGTGTGTGTGCGTGCGTGCGTGTGTCGGGGGGGTTCCTCCAGGAATCTGTCAGCCCTTGTCGCCAGTCCGGGCGGTCCCAGACGAATCCGTGTCGGGGTTGGAGGAGGGTATTAGCGGACGCTCGGTCTAATAGCGACACGCTTGACGCTTGGAGCCACCCGTCAGCCAATTGTGGAACCCGAGCAAAATTTTGGGAACGTTTTGCGAGCAGTGTACACGGCCAATCCCAGCGACACGGCGACAACAACAACACGCAAACGCGTTTTTTTTTTTTTCTCATGGAAGGAAAGAAGCAGTTGGCGCGCGACCACGCAGGCCCCTGCCCTGCTACTGTTTGTGTTGGAGAGGTCCTCCCACTGATCTGCACCACAATCCCCCCAGTCCCCCCGCCCAACTTCCTATCCCTCCACGCTTTACCAAACACGGCCAAATAAAACACAGGCTAACATAATGTAGCAGCATGTCCGCGTCGGGACCCCGGAGCAAAGGCTGAAACACGAACCGGCCTGTACCAGCCATTAGGACAAGAGCGAGCGCAGCTACCATTTCTTCCTCGCCGGCCGGCCCTTCTGTTGTCCAGTACCGAGTCTATATATGTGTGTATGTGTGTGCATGTCGGCAGCAGATTGAGTGATGTATCCTGTGTGGTGCTCAGTGGGCCAGAGAGAAGTCCCAGCAGGGGACCGCTGCTCCCCTGGCCCCGGGGCCACTGCACTTCATCAATCTCTCCACTGGGAAAAGGCTGCCACTGGATCGCACCACTTTCTCACACACACACACACACACACACACACACACACACACACACACACACACACACACACACACACGGTTTTGTTTGCTGAAAAAGATGACGAGGAAGTGTAAAATACCCCTCGTACAACACCACCACCCTGAAAGTGCCTCCAAAAAAAAAAAAGATAAACACTCATTAAGGCTGCTGCCCCACAGCTATTACCAAGTTATTGTTTGCACGTTTAAAATTTTAGTCGCAAAAATATTTGCTTTTGCACTGCAGAGGAGGGCTGTCAAACTCATTCTGACAGGGCCACATTGGGAGGTTGTGGTTACTCAAAGAGCCAGTAATAACTGTGAGACAATTCTTATTTATTTATATTTCACGACATTTCTCACAATATATATTCCATGTTATTTCATGTATTTTTTTCCCCCAATATACTCAAGTTTCCGGCATTCTGTGTGAAATTCCACAGATGTACAAATACATGTGATCACTTCTGTTCTGTCTTCTGTTCTTTTGAATACTTGTAATTCATCCACGTTGCTCTTTTCAAGTCAAGAATGATAACTCAAATATTGAGTATTGCTCAGCCAATTTTTACAATCTACACTTTACATCAAATCTTTTTCAATTTCGGAAAAAAAAAAACAGAGACGATCTGTGTTGCACATCCACTTCAACTCCCTGCCCTCATCGGTACATCAGGCGGCGTGTCATGTTATAGGAGGCGGCAGAACAGAATTCTGGCACCGGATCAATATCTGGCTGGAATTATGTTGATGAGGTGAGAGTTGATCGCTGCCGTGTCGCCGGATTAAACCTCCTCACGGACAGAGCCGAGATATTTAGTGGCAACCTTCTCCGATACATCAAAATCAATTAAGCAAGGCAGATTTTTCAGCACCGGGTCGCATTTACTTTCCACCATGTTGTTGTTGTTGTTGTTGTTGTTGAAGAATCTGCTCTTGCGATGAGTTTCAACATGGAGAAAAGCTAAAAGGAGGAGAGGTGGTGGTGTGTGTGTGTGTGTGTGTGTGTGTGTAGGGGAGGGGGGGTACATGTAAACAACAGGCTGTGACACAGTTTCTGACCTCATTCCAGCAGGTCGGCAGCACAGATTCAGCGAAGGTGAGAAATAGCTGGACGCCTCTGGAGCCGACAGTGACTTCGGCACTTTGGGAAACATGTCGGGAATGTCTCAGGAAACAGGAAACACTCTTCGCACTCGAACCGGACAAATTTAACCCGAGTCGTCGGGCAAAATTTAAATTCTCATGTTGGAGGCTTTTTCCAAAAGAGACGGAAATATGAAACACACAGGAACACATCCTGAGCAATGAAAAGAACTGTGAAGCAGCACACATGGAAGGCCTGGCCGGTCTCCAGGGAGTTGAATCATGACTTTGTTCGACAGGAAGCCGTGGCAGGAAAGAAGCAGAGTGCGAAAAGGGCAAAATACGGAACAAGGAGCCGCAGCAGGCACAGCAGAGGAGGTTTACAGTGCAATCAGCATTAAGGAAATTGGTTTGCACCAGCGCTGCGAGCACACAGGGAGGGAAGGGGAGGGGAGGAGTGGGCGGCTGGGTGATTGATGCTAAGCTAGGCTAGCAGGAAGGAAGCGGAGAAATTAGCGGCAGGCCGGGGCACCGGGAGCTGTCAACTACTTCCTGGTCAGCGTCGGGGTGTGAAGTATGCGACCACCAGCCAGCGACCACCAGCCAGCAGCCCTCTGCGCTCCACGTAGCCGCTCCTGCTCCTGCAGATCCAGGGCCCCCACAGGCGAGCGCCGCTTCCCGCCACGCCGACGGGCATCACGCGTCGCGGGTAGGGGGGGTTGGGGGCTCGAACCCGGCGCATTTACAGCCTCGCGTGACCGCGAAACCCGAGCAACTCTGGCACTCCGAGAGCAACCCGAGCGGATCGTCTTGATTTAAGAGCGAGTCAACGCCGAGGAGTTATATCTCCGCTGTGACAACTGTGTGCACTAGCCTGCTGGGAAAGGGTATCTTCTCCCACTCACACACTCCGAGCTGACCAAACACACACACACACACACACACACACACACACACACACACAAGACCCTGCTTCACCAGTTTTCCCAGCCCACGGTGTGGCTCCCTCATTCCCTGATCTCAGCACTCTGGGCGCCTGCACACAGTCCGTCAGACCCAGCCGGCTCAGGCTCATCTCTGGGGGGCGCCGTGTCAGAAGTTGGCTCGGCACACGCCACCATAGTGGAGGGAGCCGCGTCAAAACCCCCCCAACACACGACAATGGCGGCGGCGGAGGCGTAATTAAGCGAGGCAACAGGGGACAGGCAGGAGGAGGAGGAGGAGGAGGAGGAGGAAGACACGACGATGCCCTTGATGTTCGGGTGTCGCCGCTGACAGCATTCCCTGTGACAGCTTCATCTCGCCGGCCGCCGCGGAGGCCCTTACGTCTCCTGACATGTGCTTTACTCATCCCTGCCTCGCGTCTTTGTTCTACGCGACGTGACGGGCAAGAAGGGACGGCGGGGGAGGTGGGGTGGGGGAGGTGGGGAGGAGCTGCTGCTGCTGACGGATGGATGGATGGGTGGATGGGTGGAGGGAGGGATTTTGTTTTGGGGTGGGGTGTTTTTTTTGCGCGACGGCCGAGACTTGTTGGTAGATCGACAATAGCCGGAGTCGTCGGACACGACTGTCGTTGGCGGCCTTCAGCAGAGACGAGGGAGAGTTTCTGAATCACATAAGACAATAATGATATAATAAAGCGGTGGTTCTGATGACCCAAAAATCCAAGAGGTATCAAAAGGCATCAAATGCTGAGGCGTCAATATATCACGTTGCCAAAGTCCCACACAAACAAGCAGATAATGCCAACGTTAACCAAGATGCACCAAGTGCTTCCACAAGGCAGATTTGAAAAGGAGCATCCACAGTTAAACCATCACTGCACCTACAGTTGTTGTTTTTTTAGGAAATGCCTGCACCGTCCGCCACTTTCACAACCCTATTCACACCCGAGGGCTACATCCAAAAGTGTTCTTATTTGTCCAGGGAGAACACCAAGACGCTGAACGTTGACTCAGATCCCATTGTTACGAACATTGCGGTTGCAGCGCTAATGGACTGTCTAACCTCAGACTTCTGAAACAACCAAAAGACACGTGTCAGTAATGAGGGAGTAATGAGGTAGCGATGCGTAATCGTCTCTTTGTGTAAACTTAGTTCGCAGCAGTGGGTTAGGAATCCCGAAAACTGCAAAAAAAATAAATAATAATAAGTGTAACCAGCCGATGAAATACATTCACCTTTATGTAATATAATAACACTGAGTACTTAAGATGGTGGATATTTATTTTATTTTCACAGGCCTCCAAACCCGACCGTGCACACACCATAAAAAAGCTCTCCAGGTTTTGTCGCATCCTTCAGGAAATGGAATAAAGCGAGAGGGACGAGGCCGCTCAAAGTGCTCCATTCCTCTCAGGCTCGATTGAGTTAACCCCCCCACCCTCTCCACCGGCTTCACAGTGACTGGGCCGCCGTGATTTATCTGATGGAAGGAATTCTGCGCCGGGCTCTGGCCCTGGTGGTATCCCTATACTGTAACCTTTTCCCCTCGCCAGATGTTCCTCTCTCAAAACATGGTAACGCTCATCCCCAAATCCCCGTACAAACATATCGGATGGTCGCAACATGTTCCGATGCCGACCACTAGCCGTCAGCAGCGACGGTGACCCGGCGGAGAGTGGGGCGAGGGGGCCGGGGGGGGTTGCTGGGGGGTGTCGGACACATGCTCACGGCAGCTGACGACACCGCTGTGACCTGGAGGAGCCACGGCTGGAGGCAGCGGCTTGATTGCTCCCACTAGCGATGTTAACCGTCCACTCTTTGAGTTCAAGTGGTTTTGCGCCGATCAGATTTATTGTGTCCCACTAGTTTATACGCAGAATTTTTCCCCCTTTTTTCCTGGTTGGTTTTTTCGCGTTCCATTAAAAGCCGGAGAAGACGACTTTTAATGGCACCGTCGTAAAAAAGCAGTTTCTCTTTTTTTTTTATTGGAGACGGGAGCTCGGCATGCCTTATGCTTATAATCTTAAATAATCAGAGGTCTGAAATATATAAGGAGCCTATCCAGTTTCAGCAAATCCAGTGATTTAAATATGTGTCAGTGCAGAAAGGAAAACTTAAGGTGTGCGAAATCGTGAAAGATATCAAATTTTTTTTTTGTCCGTTAAATGAGAAACGGGAATCGGCAAAGCAGAAAGAATAAAAACTTTTAGTGGTGAACCAAAGAGTCGTGAGTGAGGCACAGCTGACAGGCCACCATAACAATTGTTAAGTCATATCAGCTGCGAGCAAAGAAGGGAAAATTCGAGGCAGATTGAATGATTTCCAAAATTAGAGACAGGAAAAAGAAAAAAGAAAGGAAATGGAAGCCCTTGCGTCTCCTACGGCAGCATTTGGGCAAAATCAAATCAGTTCTCTTGGTTTAAATGTTATGTTTTCCTATAACCTGTTATTTAACCCCAATCAGTGATTTCCTTTGATTGCCTTTTTTTTTTTTCAGAATTAATAGTTAATAGTGACTCCACTGGAGTCTGGGTGAGTGGACACCTGTAGAAAGGTCTGACAATGGGCCCAATAAGGACTTTAAACCACTGAGTCGCTGTCTGTGCAGCCCTGAGTGGAAATGGAAAAGTCTAGGCGTCGGTTTCCACATCAGGTAGGAGGTGAATCACAAGCCCAGGGAGGACTGAGAAACAGAGAGAGGGCAGATCTCCATGATGATGGTGATGATGGTGGTAGTGATGGTGGTGATGGTGGTGATGATGGTGATGATGATGATGATGATTGGGGCTAAGCTATGTCAAGACCCACCCCCGTCAGCTCAGAGCGTCTCAGCCAATATTTGTCACTTTGGCCGCGCTGGAATCCTGGATTTGATGTGTCTTAATTGACTGGGCGCTGGCCCGCCACTCTCCGTCCGACGGCCACCAGCCCCTCCCCCGACCCGACAAACCCCCCCCCCCCCCTTCTCCCCTCTACCCCCCGACAAACCCCATCTCTCCGCTCTCTGGCTAATATATCGCGGAGTACAGGGCGTCGAGGCCGAACAAGATGAATGGATTGTCAGAGGAGGAGCAGCCAGGCTGCTCTGGCCTTGCCGTGACCTCCTCCGTGACACGATGATCCCCAAATGGCAGACATTACGGAGGATCAAGTGCTTCAAAGTGAGCCAGAGCAGAGATAAAAAAGAAAAAAAGAAAAAGAAAATACCAACAGGCCCTCCGCCTCCCCCTCCCTCTCCCCCTCCCCCTCGGACGATGAATGCAGAGAAAAGAAGAAAAAATCGGCCGTGGTGTAGCTGCCACGACATCCGGGCTTTGGGGCGGAGGCCCAACACATGTCACGTCGTGCAGATTAAGACGGGGGGGAAAAAAAATTGTTGGCGTGACCAGAGCTGCACAACGTCAGCGGCAGAGTCGTCCATCTGTCTTGTTTGCTAACCTCGTTCAGCAGCAGCTGGACCGCTCGGGTTTCAGCTCCGCTCGGGTCCCGCTCGTCCATCTTGCCAGTCTCCGGTGGAAAACACTTCCATCCTGCAGGCGGCTTCTGCAGCCAATCAGCTTCCTCTCGGGTGACCAGCAGGCTGCTAGCACACGGAAATGAAAAAGCAGAGAGGAAAAAGATGAGTGGCGGAGATTCAGATTCAGCTTCGTCAGAGGTGTCAGAGGATTCAGAAGTTTGTCGCCAACTAGCAGCAGAATCCAATGCATTTGGCCCGCAGCAGACTGTGGCCGGCAGGTTTGTGTGTGTGTGTGTGTGTGTGTCGCCCTCCCACACTTTCGTAGCAAAAGTTGCATCTGGCCAACCGGGACGACGCACATCGGTTTTGTTGCTCTTTTAGGAAAGAAAGAAAAAATTCTCCTTGCTGCCACTTCATTCTTTCTGTTCAGGTGTTTGCTTTCCAGGATGGATATTGATAAAAAAAAAAAAAAAAATTACAAATACAAAAATACTAATATATCACTGTCATCTCTTTCTGCCCTGTTACCATGGTGCCCTGACCAAGGTTGAGCCACTCTGCGTTTCTCACAATGTGGCGCCTTTTTTTTTTCTTTTTTTTTTTATGCGACATTGTTGCCCGCCAAACGTTTACCTTGGATGCACAGAGAGAGAGAGGGGGGGGGGGAGCGAGAGAGAGAGAGAGAGAGAGGGGGGGGGGGAGGGAGAGGGAGAGAGAGAGAGAGAGAGAGAGAGAGAGAGAGAGAGAGAGAGAGAGAGCACCCAGCCAAAATTGATTTGCTCCTCTCCTTTATTATAATAGCAGAAGCAGGCAGTGTTTGAGTGGTCCCCTCCAGGAGTGCCTGCCCCCCTCATCCCCAACTCCTCTCACCTCTTCCTCCTCCTCTTCTTTTTTCCAGCCTTGAACCAAATGAATGGTGAGATGAGGTCGGGGCAGGAGGTGGAGGAGGGTGACGGAAAGTTGTTTTGTAAACATCTTTGTGCGGGCGGCGATGGTGGTGGCCGTGGATGGACGGACGGACGGACGGACGGATGGAGGGGCGTCTTTCAATGACAAACATAAACAGCAACAACGGCGAGAAGACGAAAAAAGAGAAATTGTGCCGCTCAAGTATTGCAATAAACGCCTTTGAACGCAGTTTTTCCGGGGGGAGGGGGAAAAGGGGGGGTTGTGTGTGTGTGTGTGTGTGGGGGGGGGGGGGGGGTGAAGCACTTGAGGAAACATGGCTGCCGACGTGGCCGCGACAGCGCAACACTCAGCCATTGTCCGCCTGCTGAAAGCTGGTAAAGTCCCTTTTGAACGGAGTGCAGGGAGAGAGAGAGAAGAAGAAAAAGGAAAGGTCTGAACCTTCGCAGGGATGAGAGCTCAGACATATGGAGACGCCGCCAATAAACAAAATGTGAAGATGCTTTCAGCGCTAAGCCGTGGAATAATTCCACTTTATGCGCCGTTTCATGTCCGCGTCCATTCAGGCCATTGCGGATACCTTTAATCTCAAGCTCAGGGTTTCATTCATTATTTCTTTTTTTTCTCTCTCTCCAAAGATGAGCTGTGGCTCGACACAAGTGGGGACGGAAGCGGCACTTTATTCCCCAATAAAGCGCCGCTGCGTCCGTCCATCCATCCGTCCGTCCGTCCATCCGTTCGTCTGTCAGCTGGCAATTTAAATGCAAACTCAATGTTTTTTTTTTTAAGTGGGCGCCACTGATACGGAGCCACAATGTTTTCTTTGACGCGTGGTAAAAGCCAGACTGAAGGCAAGGTGGGGTGGTGGTGGTGGGGGGGGGGGGACATCTTCTTCAGAGGGGAAAAGATGAGGAGGGGGTAATTGGTGTGTGTGTGTGTGTCGGGGGGGTTGAAAAAGCAAGTTGTAGTTTTCTGACAAAAAAGAAGAAGAGCATCTTGTGTCGTGAGCTCGGCCTCCTCCTCTCACCCCCCCCGCCCTCCCCCAACCCCCAGCCGCCCCACCCCCCTTGCGCATTATGTCGTCGCCGTGCCGATGTCACATTGATTATGCTGATCGTAAACTGCCTTTGTTTGTCCCTTCCGCCCTCCCGTCAGTCATCCCGCCGCACTCGTCACGCTAAAAGCCATCTTTTCCGTGTTTTTCCGCTTCTTTTTTTTTTTCCAGGTCACGCCGGCAGATCCCGCCGGTCCCCCCGGAGACCACACCCCCCACCTCCCACCCCCAATGGCACTACCGTGTATTAATTGCTTTTTAATGTCCCCCCCGCTGAAAGTTGTTGCACACCAACAAATCAACAACAATAAGGGTTTTTTTTCCCCTCCTAAAAGGACTCTGCTCGCTGAATAATCCATGCAGCGCTGCGTCGGAACCACTTGGAAACATGTGGCTTTTGTTTCCGCCTCGCTCCCAAGTGTCTTCCGCTCCCAGCTGTGCAGGAGGACGGAACGGCGGGAATGCCACGCCGACGCGGCTAATGCGGCTAACTTGATGAAGCGTTGTGACGTGCGCGCGTCCCTCTTGAGCCGCGACTTCAGGCAAAATTAGAGGTTTTTAGCATTCATTATTAATCTGCACACATAAGGAGAGGGCGCCGCGTTCTGCAGAGGGGGGTTTTTTATTTCTTTTTTTCTTTCCTTCTCCCCCCCCCCCCCAAAAAAAAAGCGAAACGTAACGATGTGTGATGTCTGAATCTCGGGGAAATCTCTGATAGCGAGTCGTCGTTCGCCGTTGCATTCAAAGAAGCGGACAGTGTTTGATAAACAGGGACTTTACACTGTAACCAAACACTGTAATATTCCGGTCGAGGCCTAAACAACTTGCAGCCAAAACAGGAGACGCTTTTATTCTTCTGACTGAGGGCAGCAAACATATTTGGATTTGTTTTGGATTGGGGTTGGCCGTTTGATTTTCATTTGCTTGTCGACAGACGCCGAGGCTTCCCCCTGCCTTTGAATCTGCTCGGGGCCTCCTGCATTTCATTTTTTTTTTTCTCCTAAAGAAAATCGAGCAAAACAAATTAAATTTGTTTCTGCAGCAACAAACCGCAACTTTTTTCTTCTTCTTCTTCTTCGTCTTGCTGCGCGTATCAGGATTCAGGCTGAAGATACACAAGGAAACGTGGAACAGACAAACGGGCGACTTTGCAATTTTGAAATGTGAAAGGTCATAACCTCACTCTGCCACTCGCAGTTTCTTGCTCAGCTACAGCTGCAGAGTGCAAAATTCACACAATAAGGGGATAATAATAATGTATTATGGTGTCTCTGGCCGTCAGAAATGTCATTTTTCCTTTGCACTATTTGGAGATAATCATCTCTTTGTAATGTCACAAAGAGCATTGAGACCAAGTCAGTGACCACACCCTCTGGCTGGTGGTGACACCGCCCCTCTGACACCCTCTTGCTTTTAAAGCATTTCCAAATATGTGGAAGGTACAACACGGCAATAGTTTCAGCAGATAAAAAAAAAAAATCATAATTAATTATGAGTGGACATAAAGAATAAGAATATAAATGCTTAAAAATGGAGGCAAAAATGGGACACTTAAAGATATTTGGCACCTTCGTCATAAAGTCTGGCAGAAAATCAGATTTTTCCTCTAATGCTTCTCAAGAAAGACAACGTTTACGGGACAATCTCTCAGACAGAGGAGCGCAGTTGTCTTTTGCAGCGCAACCTGCACGGCACGATTTCATTGGGCGAGAGACGCTCCTGGTGTAAAGGCAGGGGTTGAAGGGGAGTGGGAGGGGGCGGGGTGGGGTCATCAGCGAGCGTGTGGAGCTTGAGTTACAGGGCCAGCATCTGCCATCCGGCCATCAGGCCCTCATATCCATCACTGGCCGGTGGCGTGGTGCAGCCCGGCATTTGTAAAAACACCCAGAGGAAATGGAGTCTCTGGGCCAGACAAGAATAAAATTAGCTTGATGACTAAGTTCCTCCTTGGTTCCCAGCGGGAATAGAACTCTGCCATTTGTTTTCATTACTTCCCTCGGCTGTAGATGGGAGGACGACGTGTGCTCGAGTGTGTGTGTGTGTGTGTGTGTGTGTGTGTGCGCGTGCGTGCGTGAGTGGGTGAGACTGTGCCTGCATGCACGTATGTTGGGAGCGGCGGGTGCATGTGCACGTCCGTGTGTGGCTCGCCGTCCCTGACAGAAAGCACTGCACAGGAAGAAGAAGCAGAGAGAGGGGGGGGGGAGAAAAAAAAAGGGAAAGCGGCAACAGACATTTGGTCATTTGCCGGCGCTGCTTGGCTTTAATCAAACATATTCACTCATAAAGGCGCCGCTTCGATTTCAGACCCCGGCGTCCATGTAAAATATTTGTGCCCGTCCTGTGGAGGTGACATTACGCTTTGGAAGTGCTCCACCACCTCTCGGTGGCACACCATATTGGCTTTGGCCGCTTTATTGCATTAGCCCGGAGAATATCTAATAAACACACAAAGGTTATAAAAATTGATTCACTTCGCGCATGTGTTTTCATTCCTTCCCTCCGCGATGACCTCAGCCAACTTTTGGCCCAATTAAACGTGCATGTGGTTTGTTTTTATTTATTTATGTTCTATTGTTTTTGTCAGGCAGTGTTAAAGCTGCAGAAAACTCAAAGACTTTGGTCCTTGTGCATCGCTGCACGGCTCTGTGTTCACTGCAGGAAGTCACTACGACGTCTGGAAAAGATGATTTGCACAGGCGCGGCAGATAATAATAGGTGTGGGTGATTATGATAATGCATACGTTTGACTTATGTGAAGCCTAAGCTCTTTCTCTGTTTGATTTCAGGAAACAAAATAAAAAATAATTGAAAAACAAGCTCAAAAGCGCAAAAGGAAGGAATGCCAGGCTCACTTAATATGATCGAGCCGCAAGGGGCAAAACCTTCACCTTGCCTTTTTAAATATGCATCTCTCTGCCGTGAATAGGCCCGGTCTGTTTCTCCCACACACACACACACACACACACACACACACACACACACACACACACACACACACACACACACACACACACACACACACACACACACACACACACACACACACACACACACACACACCTCAAAGATTAGTTCCAGCTTTTACCCAGGGTGCCTGTTAGAGGGCGAAGTGAGGACATCTTGTACTTCTTTAAAGCATGTAGCATTAACACCTTTGCCCCCTGTGTAAACCCCGAGCACTGACCCACAGCGGAGAGTGAGGTGAACACACAGCTGCTGCGGCGGCGGCGGCGGCGGCTTGCCGGCGAGCCGAGGCGCTAACCTGCCCGCCACAGTGGAATAACAACAACGGCGGCACAAACAAAGGAATCAGAAACGAGAAAATTCGAAGCAAATGTGAAAGAAATTGGCAAGGTCGTGTGTGTGTGTGTGTGTGTATGTGTGTGTGTGTTCTGTGGGAGGTAAGAGAGAGCAAGTCAATGCGCTGATGGAGCCAAGGCCTTGAACCAGAGGTGTGAACGCAGACATCCTGCAAAATATTTGGCACGTTACCACAAATATGTCTTTTTTTAGCTTCCATGCAGCCGCTCGCTGCGTCCGTCGTTTTCACACTCTAGTGTGGCCCAGAATTCTGCAGAGTTCAATTCCCACCAGGCAACAATAATTTTTTGGTAAGTACCTCTCAATGTTACTGAGCCACTGAAGCAGCCTGGTTTGGCTGGCAGGTGGACCTGCTCTTTAGATGTATAGATGTATGGATAGATGTATAGATGTATATACTGTAGATAGATAGATAAATAGATAGATGATCTAAATAAAAGCAACAATTTTCATTTTGTTTTCAATTTAATTTCATGCCAATAATAAAACATTCATTATTTTGGTTTTTTTTTTTATTCTTATTTATTAAATTATTTTTTTTAAATTTAAAAATCTGAAATCACGTCTAACAGAAATCATTTATAAAAATGGGTTTTTAAAAAGGAATAAAACCTGTCCCCTGAAATAGTCAAAGAAACATTAAAAAGGACTGAAACTGAAAATTTTATTTATTCATTTGTGCATTTCTTAGTAAAAAAAAAATAAAATAAAAATCACCAATGCGATATTTTAATGTTCACAGCAATTATTAAAAAAAAAATTACGATTGATCATAAACAGATATGGGACACACAAAGTGTTGCCCGACCTCGCATAATGCGTTTTAACAAGCGCCCAAGACAAAAGGAACGCAGATGACGAAAGAATGACACGATTTCCCAGAACCGTTGTTGGCTGAGAGGGCCGGGGAGGGGCGGGGCGGGCTGGTGATTTACTCTAATGTATCTCTGTGTAGTGTCCTTGTCCTCCCCCCCCCCGAGCCGCCTGCACACCAGCGGTTAGGGGTCCTGCGGAAGAAGGAAAACAAGGGGAAAAAAAGGCGAAGCGAGGCGGCGATGAGAGGAAGAAAAGACCGTTTTTCGCGGGTGACGGCAGTGGAGGGGTCAAAAAAAAGGGCAGAAAAACTCAACTTCCGCATCTTAACGCACCCCAGGGAGGCGTCAGGAGGGCGGGGGTGGGGGGGGGAGGTTGCGAACCGACGATGCTCCAGATTTACAGCGGCCAAGCCGTAAGAGCTCCGTCCTGCTCTTTTCTGCAGCCAGTTAAAACAAATTGCCGCAGCGTTTCAATCATCTCGCTTCTCTGCCATGGGCCGGAGGTTTGTTCTTTTTTTCTTTTTGGCCCGGCGAATCACTTCTTCCCTCTGTTCCCTAACAGGGGGAGGAAAGTCCCCGCGATGAGCCACATTTATCCGCCAGAACCTCGGCGCCGCCCTCTTTGTTTGAACTGCCGGTGCCAGAACCTGGCAGGACGGCAGCGGGTTTTAATAAACTGTCAGCACTTTTGATTTCGTTGTCATCGGGGTGAGATTTTCTTTTTTTTTCACTCTCCCTCTCTCACTTCCTGGAAGTTAATGTGTTCGCGCAATCCCCGGTGGGAAGGTCGAGGGAGGAGGAGGAGGAGCAGTCTGAGGAGGAGGAGGAGAAGAGGCGGCGGCGGCGGCGGAGGCTATCTGCTCCCGGTTTTCCTTCTTGAATCCAGTGTTTTTCAGCCACTGTGCCGCGGCAGACTAGTGAGATAATGTCAGGTGCGCCGTAAAATATGATCCAAATTTACTTAACTGGTCTAAAAAATAACAATAATAACATTCAGTTGTGGAGTGACTGTGCTTCAAAAGGAATGTGAGTTTCCTCTCTCAATTCTTCCCAGGTTATCAGCTTTGTGTGCATGTAAACTGGTTTCACGCTGAGTGAGTTTAAATATGAAGAGAGTATATTGGCTAAAAAGTGTAATGTTATCTTTATTTTTTTTTTTTTTCGTCGTGTGCCATGGGATTTTAAACACTGGTTTAATCCATCTTTGAGTCCTCCAAAAGGGTGTGTGTGTGAGTGTGTGTGTGGGTGTGTGCAGTTCTACCGAGGTGAAAATGATCAATGGTGGCGCAGATCAGAGCGGCAGAGAGGAATAAATAGTGCCTCCTTTTGCGTGTTTGATTGCGAGTTACGGCGGGGAGCCTTTGGGAAACCCGACACGCTGTTTGATTTGGGCTGAAATGAGAGAAAGAGGAGTGAGTTGAACACTGAGCAGAAGGTGGGCGGGGCGGGACGGAGAGATGGGGGTGGGGGGGTGGAAGATGGTTGGTGGGGGGCAGGTACGGGGTCACTGGAGTGTCTTTTTCATGTTGCAGATTAGAAGCAGATGTCAGTGGGATTACAGCGCCGGTGTCATCAGTCACCCGGCAGCCCCGCCCCCTGCGCCGGCCGTGCACGCTCGCGCGACATGCACAGAGGGGAGGGCCGTGGGGGGTGAGGAGGTCTTTGGGGGAAGAAAAAAAAAAAAAAAGAGAGTTTCCACCGTTTGAAAAGTGAAGCGGACCAGGAGCGCCTGTGAATGATGGGACACACGGCAGCTCCGGCTAAATCGGCCCATTCCCGGGATTCCCGGGGTGGAAATATATGGAGCGAAGCGTAAGTCCAGAACAAATCTTCCAATTGAGCGATAGTGAATCAATCAAAGAAAATTCAAAAGCATCGCTGAGTCGGCGGAGGGAGCAAACACACGCATGCGGCAGTGTCCAGGGGGGATCACAGGGACCCGGTCGCAGGCCGGCAGCTGCGGTGACGTGACGCACAGCCTGGAGGTTGTTCAGCCGCCCAACGCTGACTTATTGCCCAGGGAAAGTTAATCCCGGTTTGGAGATTTTCTCTTTTTCTTTTTTTCTTTACATTTCTTTCTGCTTCTCTCGCGACTGCGGATCGGTTCTTGAAATATTGCCAGCGCAGGGATGGATTTTATTACGGCTCTGACAAAGCATGAAGAACCCGGAGCTTTTAGTTCAGATTCCTTCTGTCAGACATGAAGCAAACTGGTCGACGGAGACGTAATGAATGAAAACCAAATCGTTGAATCCTCCCTTGAATGAAAGGCTCCAGGTCATGAAAAAAGCATTTAGAAAAGTCAAACTTTCAAGAGGCAAATGCAGCATCTACTGACATTTCACTATGAGGGCGTCATCTCCTCCTGGAACGTTTTTTTGCAACCCCTTGATGACGACGACCGCACAAGATGATAACGGTAACGCTCGGCCGTCCCAGCGCTCGCAGCGTCCCGGTCCAGACCTCCACCGCTGACCCCAGGGGCCACAAATCTCCGAATGGCCTTGAAGTGGTCCGGGCCAAAAAAAGATGAACGATGTGCATGAGAAACCTCCGTCTGCGCGGAGCTTATTGGTGCTGATGGGGTCTAATCCCGAGATTGGCAAAGTCCAACATGTGTCCCAACATGTCTGCGTGCTGTTGTGCATGTGTGCATGTGCGCCGTCCATAAGGAAGCATGCATGCATAACGCTGCACTCGGCAGAGGGCCGCGGCATCACCAGACGCAGCGGCCTGAGCTGTTTGATGTCAACAGAGGCGCGCCATGCAGTGTTGCTAGACTTGGACAGGAGCCTAGAGGCTCCACGAGAGAGAGAGAGAGGGAAAGAGATAGAGTGAGATAGAGTGAGAGAGAGAGATAGCTGTGAGGAGCGGAGAGCCGCGACGCAGGGCAAGCGCCGGCACTTATTGCTCCTGACAGAAACCGCGCTGAGGCTGTGAGCAGAGGCGCAGCGGCCGAGAACATCATGGTATAGTTTTCGCTATTTTGACCGCTGCAATCAGCAAAGCGAAGCCTGGCAGCCTTTTATGGTCCCTTCTTTCTTTCTGTCTGTCTGGTGGGGAATCGGAGGTCTTCAGCGAGTGTCAGAGGTAACTGGGGATCAACCGCATCTGTGGGCAACGGCGTTAAGCGGACACACGTGTTGAGACCGAGTTGCAGTACTGACCTGCAGGTCACGCCTTTGGAGAAATTTTGTTTTATAAAAACATTTTCTCCCCTCAATGAAGCCCACAAGAATGAAAATATTAGTTTTGTTTGCTCCGCTTTATTGAAAATGCAAGTGAAGAACTCACATTTCTACAATTAATCCCTTTGTGATGTCACAAAGGGTGCTGACAACACACTAGTCAGGTGTTGGTTTCTCCACCTAATGCCGCCTTTCCTTTCCGACAGATCAACAGTTTTAGCAGGAAAGCTGCAAACAGAGGG
This sequence comes from Nelusetta ayraudi, assembly GCF_046127955.1. Classification (NCBI taxonomy): domain Eukaryota; kingdom Metazoa; phylum Chordata; class Actinopteri; order Tetraodontiformes; family Monacanthidae; genus Nelusetta; species Nelusetta ayraudi. The sequence continues at coordinate 1,997,415 of NW_027466133.1, read as the reverse complement.
CTAAATACAGTTTCTAAAAATCTGGAAAGAGTTTTGTTGTTTTTCTGGATAATTAATCAGGCAAGGATACTAAAAGCTGGGACCTCAAACATTGAAGTGCGCAACTAATTGAACCAACAGCTGCAAGATCTAGTAAATGTGCCTTTACGTGGAAAGACACAGACACGCGACGGCATGAGACGCTTGGTGACGAGAAGTTTACGGTGAAGTAACTTTCCAAAGTTAGACTGTGGATGTCGGCCGCGTGCGCACATAACCGGCCGATGGTTCCGGTCGCCGTCTGAAACTGAACTGCTGTCCCGCTGCCACAGCAGACACTCGGGCGAAGATTAAACAACTTGAGATAGGCCCACGTTCAGAGAAGTTCAAAGACCGCAGGGTGAAGGAGGCTTTTTGTGAAGAGTGACACCTGAAGATTCCAGACTGCAGCTACACTGAAAGGAGACTTGCTGCCGAAGAAACCAAAAAACAAAAACAACCCGTGAGCCTGAGTCTGAATTTATTCAAACTTCTCCACTTTTTTCCTGTTTGTAACATGTTCTGTAAGAAGTTCTGCTGTTGGTTCCAACAGGAACCAAAGAACCAGAAGTCTCGCCAAATCAAAAACACACAATCTCAGCTACTCAAGTACAAGCTAAAAAAAAAAAAAAAGATGGAAAAAAATCTCCCTTCAAGTCCCAGTTGGGAAGAATTCCGTGTGACAAACGTCACGTAAGGACTTCCTCGCATCCATCTTCTGGTGTTATCTTCACCTCCACTTCCAGCAACAGAGTCACGTACCAGGTACCTCGCACCACACCAGGCGAACGACAACAGGCAGAAAACACCAAGGAGTGGAACGCAGCCGTGGCGACGCTCGCTGCGAGCTATATTTAGCTTCAAAGGGCTAACTCTCCTCCGCTCCTTATCTCCGCCAGCTACATGGTGACTGCATGCGAGCCCTGAGTGTTTTCTGAGAAGAGTCCAAGAGCCCCGAGAGCCTCCTCTCGAGGGACTATCTCCCTGCTCTTGACCCTGCAGAACAGCAGCGGTGATAAGCTCAACTGCTGTCTGTGATGAACGGAGGCAAGATTTATCTCTCTTGGAAAACAAAACAGAAAAAAAACAAACTTCGGAGACTCTTCACAAACGTGGAATAATCTGGAATCTCATACGCAATGTGTTCGGAATCTTTTTGACGGATCTTTTACACATGCATCTGGCAGAGGGCCCACAGAAAGTGTTTGTAGAGTGGAAAGTCAAGACCTTCCAGGGTTTTCTTTTTTTTGTCGGCGTGAGGGATAAAATTAGCAGCATGTGACCATTCAAGTCATTTCAGACAAAGAAAAACAATGTCCTTGCACAACAAAGGTGCAATGGAACCTTTTTGATATTTCAGCACGTGAAAAAAAACAACCAATGTTCTATAAAGTGCCATTAATGGGCATCCATGCTAATGTCTTTAGCGTTAGCAAGGCTTGTAGTCACTTCCTGTTTTGCACTTTTTTTTTTGCACCCAACACCTCATAAACAGGCAAATCATGCTCAACTGAACGGCGACCGTACATCATCCAGGTATCATAAAATCTCTGAAGTCTGCAAAGAAAAGGACGCTCGCTGATACATTATTCATGAGAATCGCGGGTTTGTTTCATAAAAAAATCACCAACCGCTCCCGTCGGACCGAATAATGATCGGCCGTAATGGCGCCGACTAATGCATCAAAAAGGCAGCTACAGGCCGTATTCATGTTTAATTTCTCTTCATTACTTTGACCTGCGCCCATATGCTGGATTTATATCCCAAATCTGCTCCCTCTGACCTTCAATTAACCTTAATGAAATCTGGAAGTCTCGCCCCTTTGTGTTTCCATAAAACTCGAAGAGTGCATGCGCGGTGCACGCATGTATGTGTTGTTTTGGGGTTTTTTTCTCTCCCCCCACCCCCATCCCCTCGAGTCCTCGCCCTCCCCTCTCCTTTCTTCTTAGCTCCTCCATGTTACTTTTCAGCAATTGAAATCAAGGTAATGACTGGGCAAGGAAAAAGAATGTTCTTTCAATAGATAATTAGGGAGATTGGTTTACCACGGCCACTCAGAGCCCATTCACATGCAGGGCTGAAGCCAGGCCTTGTTGTCTGCCGAGCACCCAAAGGCTCCCAGGAGAGGCATTCGCCTTGGCTTCATTTCTCAGAGCAGGTGCCTGGCAGGTAGTCAATGGGGACGGCCGGCGGAGATATACAAGAGAGCCAACCCCCCTGTACAAGGGGTCAACATCACGGGTCAGGGGTCATGAGCAGAGGTCACAAGGTCAATGTTTAGCACAGCGGAGTGGCCAGATGACTGGGGACGGCACCAACCAATCGCTTTCTGTGGCAGAGCGGGAAGGCAGGAAGTGGCGTTGACAGACAGCTGACCTGTTTGGTTTGTCTGCATTTCACACGCACAAAAAAAAAAAACATCAGAAAAATTAACTACATGGCCGTGGTAGCTTTTTTTTTTTAAGCAAATAAAAATTTGCTGAGGTTCATTTTGTAAAATATAAAAAAAAAATCTTGTAACTCTTCCAAATAAGTTTATTTTTCAGCCGGTTTTTCCTGACCTTGCTTTAGTCTTTCAGCAAAACTCATAAAAGTCCTTTATATAGGTTCTTTTTCTTTTTACAATATTTTCTGTAAACTAAAGTGCACCAATAAATGATTTATCCTCACCAGCCGAGGGATGCCCATGGATTTTCTCATCAGCTTCATTAGGCCATTATTATTTAACATTAGGTGGGCTCCGGGGGTCCCAGTTCACAAATATGACTTGCTGTAAGAAGAGGGGGAGCGGCAGGAGGGCTCAGAGGTGAGTCGCACTCTGATTCCTAATGAAATCTCAGTGTGGAAAAGTGATCTGTCATTGGCCATTGGCTAACACGGACGGTCAGACGGACGGACGGTCGGCCACCTCCGGCTCTCCCGCAACACCCGACGGGAAACACAACACGGATGCCGATGAGAGGAAAAGTTCCAGTCATCAGAGCTTCACATCCTCACCGTCACCCCGGCGGTGGTTCCTGGAAACCCAACCATCCATTTTTCCCCCCTTTTTTCCCATCACTTCTTGTCCTGCACTCAGTATCCCGGGCTGCTGGAAGGGCGGGGTTACAAGCGTGGACACAGGATGGTTGTCCAATGACTGAAAGGTTGGCGGTTCAAATCCCACTCCATCCCAGTTTGTCGTTGTGTCGTTGGGCAAGACACGTATGAATGTGAGTGAATGTTGGGTGGTGGTCGGAGGGTCCGCTTGGCGGAGATTGGCTGCCATGCTACGGTCAGTCTGTGGCTACACATGTAGCTTACCACCACCAGTGTGAATGTGGTGTGAATGAATAATGGGTTAAATGTAAAGCACTTTGGGAGCCTTGAAAACGCTATATAAATCCAATCCATTATTATTAGGAAGTCCGAGGGACACACAACAATCCACACCGGCCAGCTAATCTAACGCAAGTGTCTTTAAACTGAGGGAGGAAGTTGGAGGACGTGGCCAGAGCACACACAGGAAGATCCTGCAAACTCCAGACAGAAAGGCCCAGGAATCGAACCTGCAACCCTCTGGCTGCAACCGCTGAGCCACCGAGACACCCCTGATCCTGCAAAACACAGAAGCATCAGCAGCGAATCCAGGTCGGATCTTCATCCTGGACCTGAGCTTTCGTGATGTGCAACGGAATGTTTACCGTCCAACACGCGTTCATATGTGCACGCGACAGACTAAACAGAGACAAAGTTTCCTCTTGAAAGCCGGACGTCGCGTGAAGCACTCGGTTTCTTTCCACAACACGCACACCAATCCCGCGCACTCCCACTCCCTCTCTCTCTCTCTCTCTCTCTCTCTCTCTCTCTAATCAAATAGAAAGCCTGTGAAGTAAATATCTATTTTCTTGCCGCCCGGGCTGTTTACAACACAGGGGAGCGGCAATATAAACAGCGCGCGGGGCAAATGAGAAATTTCTTTTAACGCATCGGAGCGGGCCGGCATATGCCAGATATAGGAAACCCATCGAGTCAGTGGCTCCGTATCGGCTGCAGAGGTCAAAGGCTACGCAGGGTCAAAGGTGTCGTCCTCCCCTCTCATCATGAAGTGCATTAACATGGTCTCCCCGTCCGGCCCGTACTCATCCAGATGGCCCTGCAGGCACCGGGACAGATGCCCCGCCGACCAGCTTCAAAATATGTCAGGGAATCCAAAATGCACCATCGAGGACGAATGTGGCTCCATCGTCATATTTCAAAGGATTATGGATGTGGGATCCCGGTGGAGTTGGGCTCAAAGGCCGGTCCCGCGTGGGGGCCCCGCCTCCATCGATTCTGGGCCTGAGTGAAGCCTGGCTTTACTCAGCAATGAAGTTTTAACCAGAGATAAAAAGGTTTCTATTTTCTGACTGGATGTCACCGAAGCGGACGATTGAGGAGGATTCATGCCTCGCCTCTCCGGCAGGAGACAACAGTTTCCGCCAACTAATTCGCGCTCGAGTGCCACAGATATTAGATTTTACAACCTTGTGTCCAAAATTCTCTTTACTATATATATATATATATATATATATATATGTATATATATATATATATATATATACACACACATGTATACATATACATAGAGAGAGAGAGAGAGAGAGAGAGAGAGAGAGAGAGAGAGAGAGAGAGAGACCAGTTAAGAAAAACGTTCTATGTAGAGCTTCAAAATGCAAAAAAAAGAAATGGCAGCAAGAGAAAAAAATTGAGCAGGCAATTTGTTGAAATAAACAATTTAACTGAAACAGGCTGTTAATCAGCTGATCAAAAGTTTAAGACCATAGCACAAAATAAAACCCTGAAAGCCCCTCAAAACAGAAATTTAAGGGTCAAAAAAACAACACTCGGTAATGAGTAGCTCATTTTTCTGTGCTGAAACACACAAGTCAGCCATTTGTGATGTCACAAGGAGCACCGCAGATGTTTTAGTTTTATTTAGGCAATTTTTGGGGATCAATTTTTTTTTTTTCTTAATATAATTAAGTGGCGAGGCTTTGTATTCTTCTACAACTCATATTGGCATGCTATGCTACAATATCTCACCAAAACACACACACACAACTGCGAAGATGTAAAGTCACGATACGGCTCCGCCCCTCGAACCAATCAGCAGGCTGGGCCTACGACGGGATGACTCCGCCTCTTGTGGCCCGTCTATTATTTTTACAGCTGAGAAACTCTGGCAGGCATCAAACAAATGGAGCCTCTCCAAGGCAAACAGAGCGAGGCCGCATGCTGGGAGCTGCAGCTTTGGCCATCATGCAGCTTCTTAGACATGCACACATGTGTACACACGCATGCACACACACACACTTGTGTTTGCAGAGAGCAACGGTGACTCATACAAACCTCTCACACACAATCCTATAGACCTCTGACTTAAACCTGCTGCTCTCACTCAGTGATGCATAAATCAGGGGGCTCTCAGCGGCACCGCCGGCCCTCAGTGCCATGCTGAACTTGACTCCACGGGAATAAATGTGCGTAACTGGAGACAAAAACTAATCCGGGGCCAGGAGACAATTGCCGGCCTTGGAGGTGCTGATGCACCCCCCCCCCCCCAATCCCTCCCCTCATCTCTGTCACGAGACCTTTTGACCCCTGAGCCGAGGCTTCGCAGGCCCGCTAGGTGCTACTGGTCGGAGATCAGAGAGGGAGGGGTGGGGGGGCAGGGCCTGTCAAACGTCTCTGTCCAGTCAGGTTTTGAAATGCGGTGGACATCTGTCACCATTCAAATGCTATTCAAATTTGCTATTCAAATTTGAACACATTTGAGGTCATTGTTGCTGTTGGTTGCATTTGTAAATTGTCGCATTGGCCATTCTGAACCCCTCCAAAACCCGATGAGCACTGCTGCAGATTCCTCTGCACAGGCGGATTCCCCAGCAATCTTGTGTCAATCCTTCACCTGCGGCCAGCAAAATCCACCACATGAACTTTTGTTTTCTTGCTAGCATAAAACCACAATAACAGCAGCTGTAACACGGCCTATTTCAAACAACTCGTTGTGAAAATCGAAACCTTTTCTCATCACCTCCCAGAATTTTAAAAACAGCAGAAACACACGCTTGTTCAGTCAGGATTTATCTTTTGTGTCGCGGCGCCGCTCGAAACCCGCGAAGGCTTGGCCTCCCCGCGCCGCTTGATTGACGAAGCTCACGAGTGGCCGAGGAGTGGCACCTTCTGATTCAACGCCGCCGCCGCTTTGTAGTGCTGGAATGAAAGACGACTCTGTGGCGGGGACTTTTTCTGTTCTCCTGTCACCCCGTAACGATTAATCCTCCTGACGAGCGATGGAGCTGTAACAACACCCGGCCGTCCACCGCGCCACTCCCCAACTGTCTGATTCTGCTGCCGAGGCCTCCGAGCCTCCGCTCCCCGCCCTCGGCAGCAGCTCCAGGTAATGCAGGAATGCTTCTGGACTCCTCTGTCCTGACGGGGCGGCCGCCACCGCCGCCGCCACCGTGATAACATCAGGCACCAGGAGCCGCACAGCCGAGGGGCTCCCAGACGCAACTTTTACGGCCTGGCCGGAGTATCTGGGGCTGATATCTGCAGCCCTCAGCTCAATACGACCTGCTCGCCCGTGCACTCACACACTCACTCACTCACTCACTCCCTCAAGCACACACACACACACACACACACACACAGATAAACAGCCGGCAAGACGAGCCCTCGATCCCTTAGATCTACCTCATACACACAAACACAAACACACACACACAGTGTGGAATGATTCACAAGTTGTACCTTTGCACGCTGTGCTACGATCACAATCCTGCCATCCCTCTTTTTTATTGTTAATAAATGATTGTTTATTCTTAACAAACAAATTAACTTCTAAGAACAAGAAGTTTTCCCTGCAGGCTTGCAGGTATTGCATGAAGAGATTTAAATGACAAAAACCAAAAACTTGTAACTTTGATGAACTGAGTAAAATTCAAACAACTCTCTGGGGGCGCCAAATAATTCTGAATGGAAATTAAGTGAAGGTAATTATTCATAGCACAGTGTTTGATTTCACTATTCCTGCCGTTTCTACTGCAAACACAGGAATAAGAATTATCTGCACTGTCATCTGGAGACACCCGGAGACAACCTGCTCCACAAGTCCTGCAGGCTTCCCCAGTTGACGCAGGGAGCTGATGTTCCCAGCTCACTGCGTCTGCTGCCCCTCCGTCTGGACATCCAGCCTCGTCAGAAGGGAAAAACCCCTCGGAGGTATCAGACAAGCATGAGCGGCAACCTCGAGCAGAAACGCATCACAAGAAGCAGTGAGCAGTAAGAAGGCAGGCAGGGATTCTTCATGGTAAACTGGCTCTGTGTCCGATTGAAATAAAGTATATAGAGATATAAATGTTCTCCAGTCGCTGTGATCTGCTGCTGACCTATTGTGTTGAAAAGTTGTGGTTGCAAATGACAATGACAGGGCTGGAATAAGTAGCAGAAAGAAAAAGAAAATAGAAAGTGACATAAAACTTTTTTTGGTCTTTAGAGAAAAAAGAATTCCAAATTTAATGGGAAGCGAAGATTTTTTTTTTTTTTTTGACCGGCACTTTAATCCTGTTCAAAGTCAGATGATTTCTTTTTTTCCCTTGAAACAAAGAAAAACAAGCTGTAATTCCGTAACACCGTAATTCAGTCCAAACATGTAAAGTGCAACTCGGTTTTCCAAACAGTTTGTGGGAGGCATTTTTTTGTCCGAGCCAAAGTAACAATAAAACAAGTGGGGAAGGAAAAAGTTTACGTTTGTTTGGGCCACAAGCTCTGCGATCCAAGTTGGCCTCGTGTCGTCGGTGCGCCGCAGCGACAGCGGCTCCGCTGTCCAGAGATACCCCCCCGCAGCCCCTTACCCCACTCTGACCCCCAGGGTGGAGGGGGGAGGAGACGGCGTTGCGCCTCTTGACGGACGGCGCCACTCCGGCGTGGCGTCGCTGACGCTGGGTCGCGCAGACAAAAAAAAAAAAGAAAAGAGGGATGGGATGAGTTTCTCGGGGGAGTGAAGATAATAAAATCAGGGTGTCCCGAGCGGACGGAGGGGCGGGGGGCCACATTTGATGCTCTAACAGATTGAGGGTTCTTGGGGGCGGCGCAGCCTCGCAGCCTTTTAGCTGCAGCAAGCACATTTCTTTGAAACCCAGCCGGCCACCTCGGCCGAGGAGCCATTACACACCGCCGCGGCTCTTTTTTTTTTCTTCTTCTCCTCCTTCTTCTTTACATTAGCCGAGCTGCCGCCGCGGCCGCCCCGAGTGCATTACGGCCCGTCCCCCCGATTGTGCTCCCGCTTGTTAAATATTAGCCCAACAGAGCTTTTGATTTTATTGTCATTTTTTTTTTCTCCCCGCACCGTTTATCCTCCCCCCCTCCCCCGATCGGATTAGGATCGATTGCCGCGTGGCAGAGCCGGCCCAGACACGAGGACCAGAGCGGCGCTGCAGCGCGATTGTGCTCCTCAGACCCCGCCTCGGAGACTATTCAGGCGACTAAATAGAATGATTTGCCCTTAGATGTCAAATTTCCTCCGAGACAAGGATGTCAATACCAATTAGATTGTCTGCAGTCGCCTCAGCTACAACGGGGCCGGCCCGGCCGCCGCCGCCGCCCCTTCCCCTCTAAAGATACACTCACTCTCTTTTAACATCTCACTCGCATCTTTTTTTCCTCCCCCTCGGTAGGCAGAGTGGTGGTCTCGGCACCAAGCCTTTAGCCTCAAATCAGTTTTATGGCTGGCGCTGTGCAGACATTAGGCTAACTCCATTAGCCTCTCTGAAGGAGACGGCCTGAGGGGACGCAGAGGGGCCGAGATGTGACCGGGGCTGCGTGGTCGCCGGGCGGGCGGGATTGGTGCGGGTTTGTGCTCGCTCACGCACACACACACACACACACACACACACACACACACACACACACACACACACACACACACACACACACACACACACACACAAGGGGACGGGGGTGAAAGGTTAACGCCGCGGCGCAGCGTCTCGTGGCATCTCCTTAAAGGTCAGCGTCTGCCGACGTCCGACGAGGCGTAAGCCCGCTGGGGCGGCAACGTAAACAAGGAGGAGAAGTGGGCAGAAAATGGATTAATGAACAAATGTAATTAGGAGGAAAGAGAGGATGGGGAGAGAGAGAGAGGGAGAGAGAGAGAGAGAGAGAGAGGACTCTGTCTCCACTTAGTACCGTGGCTCCTGCAGGCGCTTAAGTGCTAACATGACAAACAGATGTGGCCGTGGCTGGCCAGACGTAAGGGCTACACACACACACACACACACACACACACACACACACACACACACACACACACACACACTCTCGGCGAGTGTACAAACACACCTACACATACATAAACACAAACACTATCTGTCTTTCGCTGTCTCCAGCTCCCTGAGAACGGACTCGCTGCGCTAGAAATGCAAAGAATGTGGAAGAATCGGAGGATATGAGAGGCTCTGTGTGAGAACACGGCGGAGGAGAACTCAAACTCAAGTGGGCGACCGTGTGCGAACAGAAGCAAAACGGTAGTGAAATAAGCAAAAAAAGAAACCGAACACGTTCGGCAGAATCACCAACGACGCTCCAACCTCTTCAATTCAATGACGCTCTTGATTTGATGCGTTGAGTCCATATATCAACAAGAGTTGATCTCCCGACCCTCCTTTTAACTGGTTGTTTGGCTTTATGCATCTTTAAACGTCTGACTGCTGATTGTAGCATCGACAGCAGCCCGGATACGTTTACAGCGTCCGATAACTCGTTTGCCCAGAACTATCGGTCGTCTTGGCCCGTATATCCGCCTTAACGACTGATGCAGGTGATCTGTTGAGCTAAATAAGAAAGAAACACGAAACCCCAGAGTTTCTCTTCCAGGTTGTAATTAGCGTCTACCGTCACCGTTAACTGCTGCCGCTGACTAGAAATCAATGCTTTCCCAGAAAGCATCCAAATCAGCACCGCATTCCGTAACAAGCTCAGTCCAGTTCCCATAAGAGCAGGAGGACTTTTATGGCGGAGCCATGATCTCCACATGATGGCACAGTGAAGCAATGCTGAATGAGTTTTGGGCAGCGGGGAGACGCAAGAAGACGGTGGAGGTTGCTGAGATTTCAGGAGTGAAATTGTGGAGTACAAAACACTGAAGGTGGCCAAACAATGGCAAAATCATTTGGCTGTGCCTCAAAGTCTAAAGTTTGTGTGTGCGGTGGACCATGCTACTGTTGCTCTCACTTTTCTATGAAGAATTCAATACAAAATTTAAATGCAAGAAGAAGAAAAAAAAACAGCAAACCCTAACCCGACCCAACGGATGTAAATAGAAAATGAAAGTTTTTCTCTGCGAACTTAAGAGCCGGACAACCTGCAGCCGCCATTTGGAACAACATGGTTTTCTGAGCTGTTCAGCGGTGAAAGACTGAAGGCGAAAACTTCCATTGGAGAGTTGGTTTAACCTCGCAGCAACACCTCTTGCACATGCTTTGAAACGCTCCAGAAGGACAGTTTCCGCATGGCGGGATCTGTAATTAGGCATCACATCTGCACAGGAGGTGGCGGCAGTGGCAGCAGCAGCAGTGGCGGCTGCAGCGGCAGCAGCAGCGGCAGCAGCCACCCGGCATGAAATCAAGCTCCAGATCTGGCTCAGCGCTGCAAGCTTGGCACTGGTTGGCAGCCAACACAAACATTTCCCGCTGCAGAGCCGCGAATAATTATATTAAATGAATTTCAACCAGGCAACCAGACAAGACGGGATCAAGACTCGAGTTTCCATAATATCCAACGGATTTTAGGGGAATTGCTTTTCAAAAAAACAACAAGAAAAAATGCATGTGCCGCGTTTCCATGAGGCAATTCGTGGCGTCATCATCCGGACGGCGCTACGTGTCTGCAGGTGGACGGAGAGGTGAACAGAACCAGCAGGAGACTGGAAACAACTCCGGGAATTATTGTTCTCTGGCACCGACTCAAACAGCAAGCAGAAACAGAATCTGAACGTTCACACGCTCAGAGTTGATTCAGAAAACCTGTTTCCATCAAACATTAGCTGCTTCCAAAAAGACAAAAACAACCTGAAGCCAGATTTGCCCGATTTTTTTAATCTTTTTTTTTTCTTTTTTTTTTCAAATTTAGCTATTTCCATAAATTTTCTAATTTGATATTCCTCGAAGCAAGCTCTAAACAAGGCTGAATGGAAAAATCGTGTTGGGATCAGAACGCAGGGAGAGAAGCCGTGTGTGAGAGGAGGAGGAGGAGGCCGCAGAGCAGAGAGGCCGGAGGAAGACAAAGAGATAAACAGAGGCCGGGGGAGGAAGGGGGAGACGGGGGTAGTGACAGGCCGCCAGGCACAAATTTACTGCCCGATCATCAATTAAGCACTCCAATCACAATAGATCAAGCCATTAAATGTGCATTTCTCCAAAACGACCCCCTTGACTGACGACGGGCTGGCGCGTCACACGGCTGCATCGACGGCTGCCAGTAGAAGGGGGCGCCGCTGCCGCTGCCGCCGCCACAGGTCGACCGAGCCGGCCCGAAACAACAACAACAACAAAAAATGATCCGAACCTCTCGACTTACACGCCTCTCATTAAATGCCGTCCGGTTATTTCAGGACGCAAGAAGAATGAATGTCCTGCGTGTGTTTACCCCTTTCGCTGAATAAGCAGCGAATGCGGCCATTAAATATATTGCTGATGGAGAGACAAGAGGGCGGAAAACATCAATATTAAAGGTAAACTGGAGTTACTGCCGGCCCCCACCACCACCACCACCACCACTCCGGGTGACGCCATCACCGCGCTAGATAAGGATTTATTTTTACACCCCGCTTGGGGTTTTGGTTACGCTCGCAAGAGCGCGACGACAACGACCTCCGCCCGCACCGTCCAGCGGCTCCTCGCTCCGAGGTTTCGACGGAGAAGAGGCCGGCACGGCGGCTCGTAATCTCCGCAATTAGCCCGCAAAGTTTCTTTTTTTTGGGGGGGGGGAATGACGCGGGGGTGTGTGGGGGGAGGGGGGGGAACACAAGACGTACAAGGACGTCCAGTCCATAAAATCCCACTTTCAGCACCTCCGAAATTAAAGCGTAAGTCGCCCCAGAGGAGCAATTAGACGGTAAAACGCTGCCGCTGACCAGACTCTGCCCTCTGTCTGCTCACGGCTGACGTCCGTCTCAGCCTCTTTGAAGTCCCCCCCCCCCCCCAAAACCGCCACGGCACTTCCTCCTCTGCACCGAGAAGACACGATATGAGTTTTAGGGCCTCCGCAGAAAAAAGAAAAAGAAAAGAGACAAAAAAAAAGGTTCAAACAAAGCAAAACATACACTCGCCGTGGGCCTGCATTAATGACAGTGGGGATCTATCTGGCTGGGGGGAGGATGGGGGTCCCGATAGGCACCGTATGATAGGTCGTGGCACATGCACACACTCACCCGGTCACATGTGCTAGCAATAAGTTAGCCGCGCTGCCACTCTGCCTGGACAAACAGATGGAAGTGCTCCGAGGCTCCGTTACCGAGATGGGAATATTTCCCAGAAATTGAGGGCGGGGGGGGATAAAATTAAGAGAGGTGGGAGGGTGGGGGGGGGCGTGTGTGTGAGCTGCTGCTGGGTCACAAGAAAGTCCATCTGCTAATTGTTTCAGCAAAAACAAAAAATAGTCCAAAAAACTGCAGCTGGTGCAGGAAGGCAGAATTCTTTATCCTGTTTTTTTTTTAAAGTTTTTGTCCAACTTTTAAAATAGTTCTTAAAAAGTTTTACTGTGACTCTTTAAACACTGTGCATTGGCATTGACACAAATCTACTAAATAAATGAATGAAGGACACTTGAACGCGATGGGAAATATCAACATCACACTGTGAAGTTCGTACGTCTTTTTTTTAAAGAAAACAAAATTAAAGTTTGTCTGCATTTCTGCTGCGTCAGCCACACCAAATACTACAACTGTAATTTGATGCGTCGCAAACGCAACAATGTAACAGAAACAACTGATGGATTTTCTTTTTAATTCATACAAATACATATATATATATTTTAAATGCTGCATATTAAAGCACTTTTTCATAGACGGACTTTAAAATAACAGGTTTGTTCAGAAAAGGGTTCCGTTTGTCCTAGCTTGTTTTGGCCGAGCTTCCTCAGAAGTGTCACTTGGTGGCGTGTGTGGTGTGACACAAAAAACACACACATGCCAGCGGAAGCTCGGCCGAAACATGCCAAGGAAGGACAAACAGAACCCGTGTCTAAACAAAAGAAAGACACAAACCCATGAAAACTAACGACATAATGAACACAATCTCAAACTATTACAACAACATACTTGCATTACTTCTTATTAGCCGGACATCACAATTTAAAAAAAAGATTATTATAGCTATTTTTGGCACCTTGTTTTCACTTTGTGTCACTCCAGATAAATAATTGACCTTTCATAACTTGCTGGGTGTCATCCGCCTTTGGTGAAAATGTGAGCTATTAGGAAGCAAGTTTCCTTTTCCGAGCGTCTGACTGACTCCCTTTGATCGTCGTCACACCTTTTTCTCTTAATCCTGCGCACAGACGAGTTCCACTGGCCGGACCAAACACGATTTTTTTTTGTTGTTGATGTAGGATCTTTTTCTGTCTCTCACGTTTTGATCTTCGCCGTGCGTTCTGGAGACACTCGAGAGTAATCCCGGATAAAGACGCCACACTACGGCGTGACTCATGTCTCCGCTGGCGGGCGTTCGTTGGAAGCGGAGGAGGACGGGGAGGCGGAGGAGGAGGAGGAGGAGGAGGAGGGGGGAAAAAGCAGGCAGCATATGTGTGGAAGCTCGACGGCGTCGGCGAGCGAAGGGTGAACAACGTCAAGAGCGGAGAAATAACAGTTTCGGGGGCATTAGCATTTCAAAAGGGAGGCGAGAGGACAAGTGCATGGATGATGATTGAGGAGGGTGGCGGCGAGGCCGAGCGATGTGAGCACCGCCTGGAATGCCTTTGGGTGAACTGCACTTGAACCCCCCGAAAAGTCAATCTCCACCTGACAAAATCTGTCTCACGCCAGCGCAGCAGCAGCCTGCGAGCCGCCGGCAGCGGGAGTCACACGTACCAAGAGAGTTTGTTTTTAAGTGTTTCAAAGAAATATTTTCCTGAGCAGAAAATGTGGTGGGTGCAACTGCAGAGGTGTAGAGTTTTTCTGATTTCAAAAATATTAAACTTTTGGTATAAGGATAAATTACTATCCTTCTGGGTTTTTTTTTACTTTACACTTCATGAACTTCATCAGCTTCTCTTTCTAAAAGTGCCCCTTTCTTTTTGCCTCTCACAGACTCAAAATCAAAGCGCCGCTTTTCCGCCGACGGCCTGCGGAGACGCCCTCAGTCACAACATCCTCCTGACGCTCCAATAACATCGGATCCGACACCTCGCTGACGCTCCAGCCGCGTCGAGCCTGCCTCTCTGATCCCCCCCAAACACCCCCACCACCCCCCCAGCTGTCATCGGCGGGCGACGAGTCACATTAAAAGGAGAAGGTGGCGGCGCCGCCTGCGGTTTCCACCACTGGCGGCGGCGAGAGCGGCGCTCAGAGCTTCCGCCTGACGTCCTGTTTGTTTTCCTGCTGCCGAGTGTGTTGAGTGCTGTGATTGGTGTTTTTGTCTCCCTCTGCAAGTGTGTGTGCGTGTGTGTGTGTGTGCGCGCGTGCTCAAGGACACTCCCTCTCCTATAAACTGGGCATGCAGGTCTTTCTTTCTTTCTTTCCTCCCGAACGTCTCCTTGCCTCACTTTCCCTCCCTTCCTCCTTTTTTTCTCCCCCTTCCCTTCTTCATGTCCGCTCGTTTCCGCCTTTCTTCCCCCTCTCTCTCTCTCCCACTCCCTCTCTCTCCTCCTCCTCCCGCCGGGCTCCGTGTGCATTCCTGCCAGGAGGGGCGGAGGTGTCTGTGATCCGGGCTCGATAAGGACCAGGCCTCCTTCCCCCTTCGCCTCCCTCGCCCTCAACCCCCTCCCTGGGAAAAAAATGGGCGCAACCTCCCTCCTGGCAGGGCACCGGGCCCCCTCCAACCCCCCGCTTTTCTCTGAGCGCGTTGCCAGCCGTGGCGGTGGAGACTTAACATGATTTGTTTGTCTGCCGCTGCCGCGTTTGCAGCACCCCCCAAAAGCCCCCAGCGCCAGGACCCCATTACTCCTGCCGGGGATCCGGGGGTCTGCTTAGTTGGTACGGCTCCTGGGTGGGGCGGGGAGGGGGTGAGGGTAGCTGCGGGGTTAAGGGGGTGCTAAATAGGGTGAGTGCGGCAGAGGCGGGGATGCTGGGAGAGATCAGAGCTCAAAAACGAGTCTGGAATACGATCCGCAGCTTGGAATCTCTTAAAGGTTTCTTGAAAATGTTTCTTGGCCCACAAAGGGCCGGGACTCGGCACATGAAAGCAAAAAGAGTGACACAACACACACAGGCCAGATTTTTTTTTTTTTTCCGCTCCCCCCCCTTCCCTTTAAACTAATCACCGTGTTAACATTGCTTGAAACAAGAAGGTTTTTCCCTGCGTTTCTTTCTTTCTTTCTTTCTTTCTTTCCTCGGTCATTGTGTAATTGGCTGAATCGGCGCTGCAGCGGCTGCCCGGCAGACCCATTGATCTTTCATCAGCCCATAGACTGCCGGCTGGAGGCATGAGGGAGAGGCCAGGGGGGCAGCAACGCTTTTTTACGGCGGCCCGCTGGAGCCTGCCTCAGATTGTTCGCCGTTTCCTCAGATTGTTTTTAGTTCGTTCAGGAGGGGCGCAGCGCCGCACCGCACCGCGCCGCTGAGGTCCGGAGCGCCGCAGACATTTAGAGGAGCACGTAACAGCCGAGCGGCCGGCGGTGTTCTACGTGGATACAATGGTGCGGCGGGCCAGTATCTGCTGATAAGATTTCTGTTGTTGTGTTTTGGAGCCCCTTGAATGGCTGAACAGGGCGTGGATGGATTCAGCCATCGGGGCTTTTCCGCGTCCGCAGGTGTCGCTTCAACTCAGCGGACTCACATCAGGTGGAAATGAGCCTAAAGCAGCCAAATTCTAGCAAAGTCAACTCAAATCAGCCTTCTGTGATGTCACCAAGGGCAGCGACCTCTCTTAAAAACCTCAAAACCATCGGGAAGCTACAACCCTGCGTCCCCAATGACAGGCTGCAAACAGAGGGCTAAATCTGTGACTCCTCTGAGAGGAGGCCTCGCCGGAGCCCAACTCAAAGATGTGCAAATGTCGATGATGTCGGACCTTCCAGCAGATAGAAGCTTTTATGCACCACACTGTTGAGTGGACGGACAATCGGTGGCCGTGAAAAAAGAAAAAAAAAACCAGGCGGCAAACAGCAGCGCCGCTAATTTAGTGGAGGAGATGCACATTCGACCGTCTGACACTTGATAATATTTCTCTATGGACTCCCCCGACTATTAATCACAACCATTTTGCATTAAGGAAAAAGCAACAAGAGCTCTCAACACAAAATCAAATTTCACTTAAGGGACTCGAATTACCTTCATCAATTTGCACGAGGGCCACGTTAGCGGTCCAGACGTCGGCGCCGCGGCCAATCGCAGGGGTCTAATGGGGCGGGGCGGGGTGGGCGTGGTCTGCGGTGACCCCCCCGCCATCCTCCCTCAGCAGTGGCACCATTGATCTCCAGCCCTGAACTTGGTCGTCCCGCTGATACGCGATATGGCGGTGCTTCTTGGATGCAGCTCCACTGGGATCTGGTCAGAATGAGAAGGAGGGAGGGCCGGGGAGGGGGGGGGGGGGGAGACTTCAGGTCAGCGGATCAATTTTCACCGGACTTTGAATATTTCATGGAAGGACTCGTGCAGCAGGCACACGGATGGGCGCAAAAACATCTGATTCGGCACGGTCACAAACACACACGGCGAGCGAAGCAGCACGAAACAGAGTGAGAGAGAGAGAAAAACAACTGATCGTGACAATGAAGTCATTCCTGTGGAGAAAGAAGGGGAGGGGGGGTGCAAATTCAATGGGTGGGGTGAGGTGGGGGGGGGGGGTGAGCAGGGGAGGGGGTTTGGAAATAAGGTGACTGTTTGTTATGCATGACAGGAACATTTCCGTGAGAAGATGTTGCGCAGACACTCACATGGCCGTTTCACCCAAAGGGCCGGGTTAGGGGATCGTGTCTGGATCATGTTTCCAGTCCCAGCGAACATGTGGTCGATGCGAGGCTGCGATACCGGCTCGGCTCTGCGCCTACAGAGGGGAGACAGGCAGCAGCGTCGCTGAGACAAGGAGAAAAGCGTCACAAAGCCAGAGGCAGGAAATACATTTTTATTTTATTTGCATATGTAAAAAATAGAAAGACAGAAAGAGAGATGAGATGATAAGAGAGATTTTTTTTTTTTTTTTTATTAAATTCCCATGGCAGTAAATTGGTTTCGGGGGTGGGGAGAAGTGAGACATAAATGTCTGATAATTCCGCAGGAAAAGCCTAAATTATGATCCGTGTAAAACGGACAGTAAATCAATCGGGAGCATCGGCGGCAACAATGCAACTAGATGAGTCACTCCGCCGGCAATAACCCGCACCTGACCCCTGGAGCTGCGGCTGCAGCCGCCGAGAGGATGCCGTTTCAGCGGCCGCCTTCAAACGCTTCCCTCCCGGAGAAGACGCGGCCGAAACCGGAGCTTGTCAGGCGCTGTATTTGTTTATTAAATATGCTCCTGGACTGGCCTGCTCCCAGGATGGCTGTAACTGAGAGATTTGTTCGTGTAGGCATTAGGGCCGGCTATCGCTGGTGAATTATTTATTGGAAAAAATCTCCCCCTTCCCTTCCATTTTTTTTTCTTGCCGGCTGAAGGAAGACGTGGGGGCCGTGCCAGGAGGAGGATGAAAACACAGCCTCGCACTGACAGCTGACAGTTTATTTATGGCCAGAAAGCAAAAAAAAAGGAAGATCTGAAATACATATTTTTCTAAATTACTGAAACTCAAAATGCACCATTGTTTCAGCATTGTCTCAAAGTAATAACTTATAAGAGATACATTTTACTTGCTCTCTATTTTGAATCGAGACATCAAATATTTTGTATTCAATTTTCTGGGTGGGCAAAAAAATGTTACTTTTTTGTGTTTTTTCAAAAAACGTGTATTTGTTAACTTCTCCAAAAGCAAACCGCCTCTGACAACCTCTTGAAAATGCTCATATTTTCACAACAGCCCTCCTAAATAATCAGCAGGATTTAAAAAAAAATGAATGAATCAATAAATCAATATTTTCCTCCACAGCCGCAGACAAGAAACATCTTGTCTCCTGCACAGAGGAACCAGTGGGTGCAGACTGGAGCCCCTCTGCGGCACCTCACAAAAAAAATAAATGGAGACACGAGTCAGACAGAATCACGGTGAAACAGAGTTACCGTGAATATCTCCGCTGCCAGATTTGAATCACAAATTATTTGTGATTCAAATCAGAATAAATCACATTTGGTAATTTTCCCTGCCGGCTTTATTGTGTTACGTTTCTTTTCTTCTGTTTTTTTGTAGTGTGCAGCAGTGAAAGAAAAGAGGGGACAGGCGGAGAGGCCTGGCTATTGTCATTCAATAGCCGAGCCATTTTGGAAATCACCGCTCTGCGTTCGCTCCCGCTGCCTCCCCTCCCTGTATTCCCATATGGCTGCGCTAGATGGAAGGCTTCCTCTTATAATTTCCAAGTTGCACAAAGGCGAACCCCCCCCCCTTCCCTCCTCCCACCACACCCCCACATCCACACCCACACCCACACACACACACACACACACACACACACACACACACACACACACACACACACAGTCAATGGAAAAAAATACACACGTCAAAGGCTAACTTGAATGATTGCAAGTGCCACTGACACAAAGTCTAATTAGGTTTCCAACAATACCTGCAACAACAGGACGCATCTGTATTGATTACTGAAGCTCTATTTTAAAAAAAAAAATAATAATAATAAATTGAAGACAAAAATATAAGTTGGAGTCTCTCACAGCGGGGATAGAGGCGTCTTTGTGTGAGCGTTTGGCCCGAAAGTGGCCAGAAGGCACTAATAATTATGATGCATGCGCACTCACTCGGCAAACAATCAATCATCCTCCGTGTGTTTAAACAGCCACTTTCATGGAGGACTCGCCGAGAAAGAAAACTCAGATTCGAAGACGAGGTCACTGTTTTGCAACGACCCGATAAGATTATCTGAAATCAAATACAATTTTTGTCAAGTTTTTTTGTTTTTTTTGCGAGCTCCAGACCCACTTTAAACAAAATCACTCTGCAGCCCCATGACCCGAGCTCATCCAAACACTCTTTGTGTCACCACAAGGGGACCCGTGACCCATTTTGTGTCTTGGCCTATATCGCTGCAATGGAGCGCTGGAGTCAGCGTCCTCCATCGGGGAGTAAACAACTGATTTCCAGGAGGGAGGGAAAACGTTTTGGGCGAGCACACGGGAGCCGCGGAACGCGGCGTAAATATTGGAGACGTCCGCCGACGAGTTACGGCTGCGATGGCCCGCCCGGCTTGTGCAAGAGCGGCTGCGAGTCTCACTGCGGAAGGAGCGACAAGCGCGCTGTGTGGACGGACCACCCCCACCCCCACCCCCACCGAATCCCCCCACCCCCCGACGCTGGCAGCACAGGGGGATTATTCTCATCAGCATGAAATCTGCTCTCTAAGCACCAGGCACCCACAGAGGAGTGACCACTATGGGGTGATTGATTGGCTGCTGCGGGTGAGTGAGCGCACAAATATGTGAGGATGAACCAAATAAGGGCGTTTTTGTGGATTCTTCATCTGTGAAATGTGTCTTTTTAAAGGAAGGCCTCACTGAATGAGTTTTGCTGAAGTGTAAAATGTTTGTCTTTTTTTTTTTGCGCAACTGCATTAGATTTAGAAGAGGGGAACTGTGGACAGCTCTGGTGTTTGACTTGATTGGGAAAAAATGGAAACAGACTAAAACTAGCAGATACAAAGTTGACCTGATGTCTTGGGTAAAAGTTGTATGTTTGAATATCTTTTTTAAGATTGGATTTTTTTTTTTAGCGTTCATCAGAGGTCAACATCAGTCATCTTTGACAGTGAAAAAACAGCCTTTAGACAAGACATTAGGGTAAAAAAAAAAAAACCTGCTGAACACACCACGCTCAGCTGATCCAGGCCGTCGGCGCCGCCGCACGGGTGACGTGCACACTGAGGACAATTCACGAAAAAGCAACGTAAACATCGGCGCCGGCGCTGTAAAGAATCCTGCAGGACGGAATTAAGCTCCTTTGATTCGATGACTAAAAAAAATACATTATAAGAAATACAGCGCACTAATGGCGACACCGCAGCTGCTTAAGTGCGATTAACTTAATTCCACGCGGTGAAGAGCTCTGAAGGGGTCGACTTGTCGGTACAACCAACCACAGGGGAGCTGAGACAAAAGAGTGTTTCTGGGGGCCCTTTAAACGTGTTGCAACACCTGTGCAGCCGCAGTGCGTCACCCTCGCCGGGCCCTGCACACGGCCCCAGTCAGCGCAGGAACGCCGCAACAGGTAAAACAGGGGTCACGGGAAAGAGCTGCGTTTTCCATGTGTGTTGCCGTGGAGCCTGTGTCACACACACACACACACGCACTTGTAATCTGATAAAGTTCTAAAACTGATCAGACGTTCATTAAGCAGGCGGAGGGAGAGCAGCCACTGCGAGCCTTCCTGCTGCCTGTTCTGGGAAGGAAGTGGCCTGCACAGAAAAAAAAAAGAAAAAAAAAAAAAAAGTGGTCCTCCTCCTCCTCCTCATCCGATGACAAATGTCCCTCAGCAGCCTCCCGACAGTCTCCCCAAAGCTGCAGCAGTGACATCAAACAGTCGCCCAGTCGTCGTGTTCAACTGTCCAGAAGGAATAGAGGCAAGGGGGGGTGGTGGGGGGGGGACAGGCGCACTGCCACAGCACATGGCTGCAAAAAAAAAAAAAAAAAAAAAGCGGACTCGGTGCGCCAGGCGCCAACCGGAGCAAATCTGTTTACAGTGCGCGCGTTGATGGTCATTTTTTATGATGCTGTTTAATCCGCGGTGATGGTTGGACTGGGCGGGATGGGTGGCACGGTGGGAGCGGTGGGGCGGGGAGGGGTGGAGAGGGGAGGGAGTGAGGAGGGGAGGGAGTGAGGAGAGGAGGGGAGGGGCAGTCTACAGCGTGAGCTCTCCAGACAAGCTGGCTCCAGCGGCAGGCCATCTCCAAGGCTGCCGGCTCCTCTGTTTGAGCAGCAGAGTGCAGGTGTAAATCTCTGCCGCAGATCTTTTAGTCCGCCGCCAGCGCTCACCTCGGAGGTAAACAAATGCTTTATGGCCGCGTAAATGACGCGTCTCTCTCTCTCTCTCTCTCTCTCTCTCTCTCTCTCTCTCTCTCTCTCTCTCTCTCTCTCTCTCTCTCTCTCTCTCTCTCGACAGAGAAAAGTACCGCAGGGGCCAGTTGTCATTGACGTCGTGCGCATGTAAAAAAAATAAAAGAATAATAATAATCCGAGCAATAATCCGAGTTATACATGTCCGATTTAAAATATTCTATATGCAATCATAGATCATTTGTAGTTTTGCTCCCCCACCAACTACAAAACCTGACGTTAAACATACATTTGAATGTATACCCGGATTGAAACTTTTTAAACAAACAACAATTTTGCAATTCCTGCGTAAAGAAACGACGCCCCCGTAATTGCGCGATGTGTGAAAACTCGCGCGCAATCGTGCCGAGGACTAATTGGACTCTGAAAGACGATGGGAAAAAAAAAGTTGATCTCGGTGTCCGCCGCGGCAGCATCACACGGTGAGACAGCGCAGCCCACGTCACGCAAAGTGCGTGTGCGAGCAACAGAGAGAGAGAGAGAGAGAGAGAGAGAGAGTCAGAGGGGGAGAGAGAAGGGAGGGAGCAGGGGGGAGACAGGGGGGCGCACACAACCAAAGTTCCGCAAAGTAGGTCTGTGCCATTCTTGATTAGGGTCTGCTCCCGAAAGATGGCTGCAGACATGAGATAATGAGGTCCTGTGATAACGCGGGTCTCCTTTAAGTTTTTCCCATGAATCGAGACTGTCGCCAGTCCACAAAACGACACTGTGCGTCGGCACCGCGCTACTCACTTCTCATTTGTCGAGCACAAAAGCTGATCCACCCCCAAATCCGCGCTAACAAACCAGGGGCCGGGAGCAAATCATATAATGTTCGCTGGTATTCACTTGGCCACTAATTAACTGGAATCCCACCTTATTCTTAAATACAGTGACCAATTAAAGCGCCATGTATGCCAAAGGTCTCCGGGGGCCACCGTCGGTCGCCAGGAGCATTTGTGAAGGTCTGCGGCGTCTCTATAGGCAATGGATCTTATTAGGTGGCTGACCCCGGCGAGGAGAGGTTACAGACTTTTTCACGGGGCCTCGGTCGGAAAACCGAGAAGTTTCCTAATCGGATTTTAATTGGTTGGTTGGATGCTTGTGTCCTCAGCGTGTTTGTGACGCATCGCGGAGGCACGAAAATAAAAGAGGGGGAACTAAAGGGGCTGGCATGCAACGTCAAAGTGGAATAGATATAATTTTTCGGGGGGAGAATAATCAACAGGTGTTAAAAACTGAAATGTTTGGTGGGTTGTTTTCTCAGTGTGCACTCACACTGACTGACTTGCAAATATTAAATTAAATGCACAAAGAATAAAGAAAGAAATCACGACTTAAAAATAGCAGTTATAATAATTTGCCCCACAAACACGCGGGGCTACACACATTTCCTTCCCAGCCACGCAGGCTGACTTTGCACAACACTCGCTCCTCATTGTCTAAATGCGTCTCCTCCTCTTCCAAGTTACAGTGGAATCCTCCATGTCAGGCCAACCAGGTTCAGCTGACGTTCAAATACACCCCCTCCGCCCCCCCCCCCCCCCCCGCCCCCCCAACCCTTCCCTGCTGAAACCCTCCCTCATTACCCCACAAGCGTCTTTATGCAAAACATGTGTAGGGACTTCAATAAATGAAAGCGCAGCTCCACGACCGCATCCTACTTATTTCTGATTCTCATGTGGTTCTCGTGTATTGTCTAACTTTGTACCGAGAACGAAAAAGGGAGGGGGGGGGGGAATGAGGCCAGTTCTCGTATTTCAACATGTCACAAGTGTTCGTCGACTTGCAATTTGAACATGAAAAAGCAACGAAGACAAACAGCGAGAGGAGGAGGAGGAGAAAAGAGAGGGAAATAAAAGGTTTGTTCCGAAAGTTTCTAACTTGGGTCACATTGAACCCATTTTAGAGTAAGATCTAAAGACACACACACACACACACACACACACACACACACACACACACACGGTTTGTTTAAAATCCACGCAGGCGGATGGAGCGCACAGAGGGGAATATAAAAGTTTTCTGTTAAAACAAAAACTATTTTGGATTATTTGGGAAAACATTAAACAAGCAAAAATAGGACTTCGTTTATAAATGTATTAATTGACCGAGTGGACAACGCAATAAAATGCAAAACTGCAGTTTGAGCAGTAAAAAATTACTTTGTATGTGTGTGTGTGTGTGTGTGTGGGGGGGGGGGGGGGGGGGGGGGGCATAGAGATGCAATTTAAATACGAAGAATCTGGGTCTTAGATTTGACGTTTTTTTTGTAGTTGAAAACTCATGACTGAAAACTCCCGCAATATGAAGCAATAGTATAAAAAAAAATACAAAATAATATTGATATATACACGTTCGCTTATTCAGAGCATGTAGCTGATATTAAAAAAAAATAAAAAAAATGTTTGCTCTGAATTACTCAGTTAATACGCGATAGCCGACCAGGGGATGTTGAACGCAAACATTTGGGAATTAAGCGGTGTGCGTGTGACTGCGCTGGGTCATACGGGGTGGTGCTTGGGCTCCATCCATGGCGCGCAGAGGTATGCGGGAGATTCAATTGACCGCACTCAGCCGCCGCCGCTCGAGCTCGCTGCGTACAAGTCGAATTGTTGTTCTCGCTACTGACAAAACCGTTAATTCACCCAGAAACTGGAGGTCAAGTTTCAGCAGGAGCGGAGTACTGAGCGCTGGTGCTGCTGCTGCTGGTGGTGGTGGTGGTTGGAGGAGGAGGGTGAAAAAGAGGGAAAACACGACTCTCTCAGCGAAGTCTGGGGCCGAACCGCAAAGGTTTTTCTGCGTATATCCTAGAAATATTCTACAGGTTTACCTGTTGCTTATGGGGTTTTTTTTTTTAATAAACATACTGAGAGAAATAAACAAATAAAAAAGGCAGAGGTGTTGAGTAGAAGGAAAGGAGGTGTGGAAAATGTTAATATTCATGAATTTGTTTTGGGGAAGAAAAAAGCAGCCTGAAGTATGCAGGACAAATTCAACACCGCCCGTAAACAACATTTGGCTATATGAGCACAAATAATGAAAAGTGTGTGATGTGTTAAAACCCTAAATGTAGACTTTTGTTTGCTGCTGCCATTCTAACCCTAACCCAAGCCACAAAAACAATAGAAAAATCAAGCTTTTCGTCAAGTCAAAAAACATTAACAGTCACCTGAAGTCGAGGTTGAGTGCTAATTTTTTTTTTGCTACGGCTTCTTGCAAGAGGTGAAAACAAGGGGAGCGGGCAGGCGGGGCAGGACATCTCCACAGAAAGAAGTAAATTATGGACTGAGGAGGCCTTGTGTGTAGCACCTGTAGGGAGGGGCTGGAGAATGTGCACAACTCTCCCCGGTGATTCATCCGAGAGGATGAGCAGCCCCGGCTGAAACTGACAGACGTCTGCAGTCACCAATCCGGGAAGGTCACTGTTACCTTGAGGTGAACCAGCAAATTTATTGGTGCATTTATTTATTTTTATTTTCGGCTCTTTACCAGGTCAGCTCGCCATGAGAACAGCGGTTTTGTGTGTCGGAGCTCGGATGTGGTGCAGCGTCTGAAAGCTCCCTTTTTCCTATTGACTGTCTACTTAGCGCGGATTTAGCCTAAAGACGGGTGTTGCGCTTTATCCATTTAGGCCAATCACCACTCTCAATAACAAAACGTCTGATTATGGGTGCAGAGAGATTTAAAAGACATGTATTCAACCGTCCCGTCGGTGGAAATCAGCGCTGGCTTCTCTCATAAATGCCCCTCAGACTGCCTGGCACTTTCCTTTCCGCCTTTGGTTTTCTATTTCAAAGCCCAATGTCTCCATGTAAATACAAAAACACAGTAATCCAATCTGACCCCATTGCAAATTTTCCAGAAACTATCGGGGGGTAGCTGGGCTGACATGAGCCAAACACTTATCCCACTTAACCTCCAGAGAGAAGCCACCCTATAACCTCTCAGCCCGGGACTCTATACGGTGAAGGAATTTGCCGCTTTGTGCCACTCTCGTCTTTAAAGCGCACGACTCTTGCGGTCGGATTCAATGGCAAAAACCTTATAACTTTGCAAGAGTTTAACCTCAAAGCGGCACAAAAGCCCCTGCCGGTGGCGAGGGAGCCAAACAGACAGCAGATATCCACATGTTAGGGCACCTCCCTGTGTCCCCCACACTCCCCTCACAGCAAAAACCCAAATACTTTTGAGGAGATGGGGGGGAGGAGGGGGCTTGAATAGTCTCCAAGTGGTGCCTTTTTGGAACACGTAGCAGGAAAGTGTAATTGCCCTATGCTAACTTGATGACAAATAACCTGAGGATTTTTTGCACTGTTTCCTATTTGCCATTGTTTGCTTTGCAGGGTGCAAAACAGGTTTCAGTCGCATTCTCGGCCGCGCAGATTAAGGAGGAAGATGCTTATCTGCCGGGTCGGCAAGTGTTGTCACGTTGCTCAGGACTCGTGACACGCGGCCCACATCTGAGGCATTCGCAGCCGAGCATCTCGATCGCCACAGTTTGTCGCTGCAGAGGGAAGCCCAGGGGCCGTCTGAGGTGTTGGGCAGACAAATCCCCTAGCATTAAGGTTCCACAGGTGATACATGCCACCGGACTGGTTTGCGCGAGTGGTTCCTCGTCTTTGTCTGGAGGGTAAGACGCCTTCAAGGGGTGACGGTGTGCGCGGCCCGCATTGCATGGATAGGAAAACACTGAGCGACGGTAGAAAGTGGCGCCAACAATTCAAAAACAAATGCTGCAGACGCCTCCGTTGTCATACCTGAGGTGGCATGTTATCGTAGAACCCTGCACCTGGTGTAATTCTGGAAAGTTATCAGATACGTCGATGACACACGATTATCCTGTGGCTGAAACTTCACGGTTGACCCAGCTGATTGTGAACCCGCAACGCTTCGACATTCTACAAACTGCGTTTTCCTTCACTTCAACTCCTGCCTTTTAGCACTGACGCCGCTTTTAAGGGATCAAACGCCCAATAGCCCATTTTTCACCTCCCAACTGCCTTGCTCGTCCCGGCCGCGCCGGCGAGTTAAAAGTTATGAGGCCGGGTCACTGATTGATGTACGGCCTCGCGCACGGCCAGCAAACGCCTCCCTTCAGCACGAGACCATTTTCCCTGTCAATCTGTAGTCAATGCGCTGCCATCAATAAGCACATCCCCTAATTAACTGAAATTGTTTTTGATCAATATCTATAACTGGCCAGCGCAGCAATTGATGGGAGCAAGGGTTGACGTGACAGGAGCAGGCTGACGGGCCATCGACAGGTGAAGGCTTTATCATCCCGCTCGCCGCCGATCGACCAACGCGGTGTGTTTTAAAACGTGCTCACCTTCTTTGTTCATCGCAGCCCCCTTTTGCAAATTAAGCGCGGGACTAATTTCCTGCCGTCTGCTATGCCGCGCGCAGAGTCGCTGCCACGCTCGCCAATTGAACGCCGTCTCCCTCCGCCATCGGCCGCTCTGTGTCGGCGGACGCACCTAACGAAGTTTGTGAGTCATTAAAGAAGCTGCACGTCCTAATCTTGTGACGTTTCCTTTCCCTATCATATCGTGTTAGGGCTGATGAGTCTCAGCAGACAATCTCCTCCTTTCAGGAGTGGTGCCACCGAGTCTGTCCTTGCTTATCATTAGCAATCTGCAAATAAACAGGACAGCATACATTACATCACTTGCAGCTCCGTGATCAATTCCAGGAATGTCTTTGAAGCTTTGCTTAATGAACCCCACACACTGTGGCTGTTGTGTGCAGTCGGGGCGACTGGGCTTGGCGACCCGTGACCTTAATGCATTTTTTCCTCACGAAATGGTTTAAATAGCCCTCAAACACACACAAAATAACTTCCTATTTTGCGGCTAAAACATGTTACAGCACCTTTTTTTATATTGCAAAAGTTGCATTTGGCCTCTACACTGCCAACATGTGTGAGCTTTTAGAGGCCGTCCCGGTCACATGCACTGCAGCCCCCCTTTTGATTTGGATATGCATCATCTCTATGAGGATTAAAAAAAACGGTAAGCGCTGACAAAGTTGGTTTCATCAATCAAGCTGTGTCAGGGGCGACTTGTTTATAGCCTCCTCCAGCTCCTGAGAGCCCTAACCCTGTAAAAGTTTATTCAGTGTATTGACCATCCTCTACTTGCTTAGCTAATGGAGCCAGCTTTGGCCGCACAGGCCACGAGGCAGCCGGCCCCGTGTCAACACTGCCTCCTATTTGATGACACCTTCCACTAAATTGAAATGTGCAGCTAATGGGGGCGAGTGTTTAAAGAAGAATGAGCCACAATTATTGACACAGGCCTGACCTTGTTCAGACAGACCGAAGGATGGTGGGGCGTGGGGGGACACTACATACATTTTGGCACAGCACAGTTGGGGAAGTGGGTTCCCAACGAGAAGGTTTAGCTCCAGTGGCCTGAGCAACAGGAGCTGTGTTGTATTATCGTTGCTGCAGTTTGTCAGTAGCTATCGCAATTTCTATTACTGGAGGAAATCAATGGCGTGCAACACGCACCATAAGGAGGAGGAGAAGAAGAAGAAGAAGAAGAAGAAGAAGAAGAAGAAGGTTGTGTGGTCCTCTCGTGCGTGCACACCCCACCACTGAGGGGAAGCGCACAAAGACACACACTGTCATCTTGCAAAAATTTAAGATGAGAGAAACGCTTGTGCGTACACATCGCGCCAGGCGAAAAGCAGAATGTGTCCAAGGAAGCTGAAATAAAACGCCGCCACATCCAGTCTTTGCAGTCGCTGCAAAGGACGCTTGGAATATCCATAGAGAGATTATTTATGGCTTTGAGCTTAAAACAAAAAAAATATATAAAGAAAGAAACTAAGTCCGGCCTTTTGTAATCCAACAAGCGGCGTGCAACAAGTACATCACGCCTCCCGACATCACAGACTACTTTGCACATGCATTAATATTAAATGATGGACGCATGAGCATATACAGAACAGCAGCAGGACGTGATTGATGTCTGCCTGTGGCTTCCCCTTTTTATTTATTTAATTATTTATTTGGAAAAAAAAATGCATCCCGCAGCACCCCTCCCCTACCCTCCCCTTCAGCTCCAGCAGTTGGAGAGCCACGGCTCCATCCATGCCCGGACACACGGAGACAGACAATTGACTGAGAATTGATGGTCAATGTTTGTCCAAGGTGGCCGGCTATCCCTGGCTCTCTAGTTTACTTGTGAATTTGTTTTTGTTTTTTCACTCTCTTTTTTTCCTTTTTTTTTTTTAAGGCTGCAGTTGAGCCTTTGGGGAACTTAAAGAAGGTGCAACCCTCGGTGTACAGAGGAGATTAATTGTAAATTATATTGTGCCTTTAAAATGTTTCAATGAACCAGCTTTATATATGTACACACATCATCATCAACATATATATACATATACATATGCATATATAACGTATATGAAAATGATCTCTTTCAAACTTGAAAAACAGATTGAATTAAGAAAATATTATATTTACTTCTTCAATTATATACATTTGAAAAAAAAATGCCAGGTTTTACGCATGACTTTATCTGGAAACAAAAAGCTAATTGTCTCTTCAGAAAAAGTGCTCAATTTCATGAAGACTGGCTGACGACATTTTATGAATGTTTAAATAATTAAGTAACGATCACCTAAACGGAGTAAACGCATCATCCGCTCTTCTGCGTCAAAAAAACAACTGTGCTGCGTGGTCATCCTTCCAAAGTATAGGGCGACGATACAAAACTATATTATACTATGCTATACTATACAATACTGTAAAACTATTTCTAGATCAAATGAAAAAGCATTGATTTTTTTTTTCTAAAAAAAAAAAAAAAAAAATTGTTCCATGTAATATTTTTCACTTCACAGAATGAACGACGCGTTTAAAATCAAAGGGAATAAAGGGGAAATTGAAGGGTGGAAGAAAAAAAACAGCAGATCGTGACTTTCACGGCCATAACAAAACACAATAAAGCACAATAAACAAATATTGAGCGTCCGCGGCAGCAGCATCATAACACTCTTATTAATATTGCATGCACTTCTCATCGAGCGCCGTGTGTTTTCCCGAGCAGAGGCAGCAGCTATATTCTCTTTTTTCTGCTTCTTAAGAAGAAATGTCCTGGTCGGCTCGGCTGGGTTGCCTCTCGACGCCGTGTCGAAATCAAAACCGCGACCGTGGTGATCAGCCCGCACTGGACGCTGCTAACGCGTGAAAATAATAACAATAATAATAATAATAATAATTAGCCCGGTGTTTACATTACTTTCGAGGCAGGCAGGCGAACGGACGGACGGACGGAAGCAGCCGTGTGTGCGTGCGTCACAGAGCCGCAGCTCGGCGAGCTCTCGTCGCCCCCCCACCCCCCCCACCGAGGCTTCTCGCGCCGGCGCAACTTCTCGAACGATGTTGGCATATTCACACACAACAGCGCCTGAGGTATAGGGTGGTTGTTTCGCGGCGGAGCCCCCACCCCCTCCACCCGTCCAACCCCCCCACCACCAATTTTTTTTTCCATTTTTTTCCCCCTCCTCTCTTCTACTTTCCAAACACCTTTTCTAAGTCTGAAGTCTGTCCCCTCCACCCGACCTGTTAAAACCACGCCTACGCAGCCACACAATTGGTCCGAAAGCGTCAAAGAGCCAATCAAACGGAGCGCTGCTCCTCGTAACACGCAACACATCCATACAGTATGAAGCCCCGTGGGCCACAGAGGCGCTAGGAAAATCGCGGAGCTGGGACCTTACCACCTTCTCTCCTCTCCTCCCTCTCTCCCCTCAACTCTCTCTCTGGCCGCCAACGGACTCCCTTTCTTTCTCCGCGCTCGTCTCCGCCGACCTCTCTGAGATATGTGTGTGCGCGCGCCGCGGGGAGGAGAAGCAGAAGCAGCGGGACGAGCGAGAGTGCGTGCGTGCATGCGTGCGAGGGCGCAGGTCCGGGGCGCGTGAGGCGAGGCGATCCGAGGCGAGCGAAAATAGAGAGAGGGGGAGTGCAAAAAAAAAAAAAAAAAAAAAAAATTCGCGGCGCTATCGAAATATTTCAACACGTCGCCCTCGGTTGCAGGACTCGAGCCAATAAGAGGCAACGCATTTTAACAGGAATGCCAATGTTGTGAGCGGCGGCGGCGGCAGCAGCAACGGCGGCGGTGGCGGCAGGAGCAAGAGTGCAAGAGGGAGGTGAAAAGAATGCGCCGTGGTCAATTAGGCGACTGCTTTAATTCCGACTAATGTCCACGAAGCCAGTGAGACGCAGCGAGGTGTCCAATGCGCGTCGTCAGCGTGCGAAGACAGCCGCTCCACAGCACTGCTGAAGACTAATGGAATAGAACATTTCTATTCCATTTCCTTCTTGAACCTAAACGACCCAACACGGGGGACTAATAAACCAAAAAGAGGAATTCGGAATCCGGCTTTATTTTTTATTTTTTTTTATCCGCCTTCCTTTTTTTTTTCTTTTTTAATTTTTTTTGAAACCTTCGTCTTTGTAGCTCCCGTTCAACGCAGCCCAGAGTTCCTCCGAGGCTCCGAACACTTGCCCACAGTTGCTGTCTGTACTTGGATGAACTTCCTGATGAGAGATCCAGTCATACAGGGATCAAGTATGGCATATCATCCGTTTATACCTCACCGGGGTCCGGAATTTGCCATGAGTGCAATGCTGGGTCACCAGCCCCCGTTCTTCCCGGCGCTGGCGCTGCCGCACAGCGGATCCCTCTCGCTGCCGGGCGCGCTGGGGAAGCCGATCATGGACCAGCTGATGGGAGCCGCGGAGACCGGCCTGCACTTCTCTTCGCTGGGCCACCAGGCTGCAGCCGCCCACCTCAGGCCTCTCAAGACTCTGGAGCCCGAGGAAGAGGTGGAGGACGACCCCAAAGTCCACCTGGAAGCCAAGGAGCTGTGGGAACTGTTCCACAAGAGGGGCACCGAGATGGTGATCACGAAATCCGGGAGGTACGTCTCACAGTTCGGGGTTTTTTCTTTTCTTTTTTTTCTTTTGTGTGCGAGTGTGTTTTTGTAGCCTGTGTGAATGCGTGTATGAGTTTGTGTGGGTGTGTATGTGTGTGTAGTGAGTGTGTCAAAGAAAATTAGTTGTGTTTATGTTCCAGTGTTTTTGTTATTTTAAATGAATGCCTAAATATATGTTTACACCACCTGGATTTATTTTTTTTATCCAGTTGATCCACTTCCTGTAGCACGTAGTGGACTTTGTTTTGTTTTTTAATTTATAATTTAGGTCATTTTGCGAGTCCTAGGCTGATATTGCAGCAGAATTATTTTTTCTCAATTGGCACATGGATAGGACACGACAATGTATTTTAGCCACACGAGCAGGTCTACAAATAATCTGCAGAAATGCCACCGTTCCACAGAAGAAAAGCAAAATCAAAACCAGAGAAAACGAGAGAAAGCTTAACTTCCTGTGACACCGTGTGTGTGTGTGTGTGTGTGTGTGTGTGTGTGTGTGTGTGTGTGTGTGTGTGTCAAACTGCACTCAGTCACAAGGCCACCAACACCTTTAACTGGCGAAAACATTTTTTAATGCAGTGCATACTTTCATAGTGATGCATTGTCTCGATTAATCAAATGCCAAACTCGTAGTGCGGCTTTTAGCATGACACATACTAAACACAGATGGCTTGGAATGGTCACGGTTCACATGTTGGGTGTTAAAACTTTGTACTTGTGGATCGTTGATAGTTGGAGGCGATTTTGTTTTTCTTATCGGTGTTTTGCACAAAAAGCACGGCTGTTCTTCGAGTAAAAATGCACTTAAATTTGTTTTTGTTTTTTTAAAAAAAAACAATCAAAGCATCTTATTGCAAGTGGACTATTACTTGGCACGAAAAGATTATAAGAACAGTTATTTTTTGTTTTTAAAAAAAATAGCTTTTTGGATTTGCAAATCACCAACAGACTGTCGAGATTACTGTACGCGTCATTAAATCACATCTGTCACACCTACTTCTAAGGATAATCGTGCGTAATTTATCGGACGTAAGGTTAAACAAAAAAAAAAAAAAAAAAAAACTTGGATTAAGGAAAGGCTGGATAATTGCTGGATGTAATTTTAGCGCGTGTTTACATTAGTATTCAAAATGGTCCTAATTATTTCCCTTCCTTCGTCGCAGGCGGATGTTTCCCCCTTTCAAAGTGAGGTGCACCGGTCTGGACAAGAAGGCCAAGTATATTCTCTTGATGGATATAGTCGCAGCCGACGACTGCAGATACAAATTTCACAACTCGCGCTGGATGGTGGCGGGCAAGGCCGACCCCGAAATGCCAAAGAGGATGTACATTCACCCGGACAGTCCAGCTACTGGCGAGCAGTGGATGTCAAAAGTCGTCAATTTCCACAAACTCAAGCTGACAAACAACATCTCAGACAAGCATGGATTTGTAAGTTCTACTAATGTATGTCAAATTTTTCTATTTATCAAACTTTCATATTTCGTCACACATTCCTTGACTGTATTTTGTAAAATGAGTGCATTTTTTAGATTATCGGTTTTAAATAAATACGTGTAAAATTGCCTGAAATGTTCGTTCCTGTAAACGTGTGATAATCTTAATTAAGGAGGACAAATGAGCTAAAATATACAGTGCTAATATAACATGTTGGATTTCTAAATCCTCATATACGTAAAAATATTTTATAATTGTTTTAAGAGTATTGTTTTGATTTTATTTACATGAGCTAATTGTTACTCGTTAATTTATTCAGACGTCTTACCGCATCCTGCATGTCAGCAATACCGGCGATGTAAAATGATTTGGGGTTTTTTCTTAACCACGACATTCCCATCAAAACGCATTTTTAAAGCGAGGTGCGGGCTGACCGTGTGACGCGCGTGTCCCCCACTGTGTGTTGCAGACCATACTCAACTCCATGCACAAGTATCAGCCCCGCTTCCACATCGTGCGGGCCAACGACATCCTCAAGCTGCCGTACAGCACCTTCAGGACGTACGTTTTCCCAGAAACGGATTTCATAGCCGTGACGGCGTATCAGAACGACAAGGTGAGCTTCGGCGCGCGCTCTCTCACGCGCACGCTTTAAACACCTCCCTTCACTGTAAAAACCCGGGGCTGCTGCTACCTCTGACGCACAGCGTGCCTTCTCCCCTCGGTTCTTCTTCCGCGCCCTGCACCATTTTGTCGTCATAAAATATGAAGCACGTCATATTTGTTAGGGGCCCGCGAGCGTGCAGTGCGTCACGGGTAGTGGTGGTGGGGGGGGGGGGAAGGCATGAAGGGGGGGTGCACCGGGCTGCGATATGGAAGTAATAATTCGGAGGAATGTTTTGCAGATTGTCTTGCTTTTATTTAATCACGTGGAAGGGATTTGGTGGGGACCCCAGACTTTTCTGCTCTGCCCCCTCGCTGTGTGTGTGTGTGTGTGTGTGTGTGTGTGTGTGTGTGTGTGTGTGTGTGTGTGCGTGTGTGTGAGTGTGTGTGAGAGAGAGAGAGAGAGAGTGAGAAAGGGAGTGAGGGGGAGAGTGGGGTTAAGGGGTAGAATGAGGGAAGAGAAGAGGAGCTAAACCGTGCGGTTGAATGGAGAAAAAGAAAAAAAAGACAGTGAGGCCGCTCGGGTGGTGTTTTGCTGTGTGCGCGGGGCGACGCTTTATTCCCTGCGAGACAGAACCATAATGAAAATCATCTTCCCAGCGCTCTGATGTCGTTGTGAAACGACATTGGGCCCCCCTCGGCAGGCTAACACTTGAAGCGGCCATGAAGCGGAAGTCGTGCGTGGGCCGGAGTTTCTCAAAAGAAAACTGCACATTTTAGACACCCATCCGTCTGTCTATGCACTCAAGACCCTCCAAACCTCTTCCTCTGTCAGCCAGTGCTAAGGTTTCTTATGTGGAATAATTCACTTTTATACAAGATGGAGTGGAAAACACACTTGCTGGAATGAAATGTGTTGCTGTTTGTATCCAGCCAGTGTTTGGCCTACTGTGCGTTTGATCTTCAACAAGTAGTGCGACTGTCTTGGCTTTCTCACGCTAGAACTATTTGCAGTGGTTACATGGTATAATCAGCACCGCACCCCAAATCAAATGGCCTGAATTAAGCACGTGTCGGGCCAAAATAAACATTTCACGCATTGTTTTTAACAGATAACGCAGCTGAAAATTGACCACAACCCATTCGCCAAGGGATTCCGTGACACGGGGAACGGCAGGCGGGAAAAGAGGTAAGAAGACATAAGACGGTTGGGAGGAGTCGGGAAAAGAAGGGGGGCACAGGTGGCAAAGCCGTGGGTTAAACAATCCATTAAACTGCTCGCAGTTTCTAATTAAACAGCTTAGGGTAAAGTCCTAATTATTCCACCCCAAGCTTTGGGTTGGGCGCTAACGTGTTTTCATTTCAATCTACAAGGCTAAAGAAGTTCAACTTCTTTTTTTCAGCTTTTTTGCAAGTTTCTGCTCTGTACGTGGCACATACAAGGCCCAAATTCACTGATGCACTTACCCCTTGTCGCGTGCAGGAAACAGCTGGCCCTGCAGTCGATCCGCTCCTACGAGGAGCAACAGAAGAAGGAGAACGGCGCCTCGGACGACTCCTCCGGAGAGCAGGCCGCGTTCAAGTGCTTCGGCCAGGCCTCGTCCCCTGCCGTGTCCACCGCGGGAGCTCCACACCTGAAAGGTAAGGAAGACCCCCAAACACACACACACACAGGTTACTCCAGGGATGCTGGGCAAACTTTTTGACAGAGGGGGCCGGAGCAGGAGCAGATAGATGGAGTGTTTTGGTGACCCACCTCGTAGGAGGAAATATTATATCATGGGAAATGTACAAAACATGTGATTTAATGTCTATTGAAAATTAAGAAACGGGATACAACAAAATCAGTGTCTTTGAAGCCCAACAGTATTTAGCTCTTCATTGAAATTATTCTTGAGACACTGAAAAAGTGGATGGAATACAGTGATTTTATGACTTACTTACTATTAATATAATTTCTTTAAGTTTGGCGGGCCGGATTGAAAAGCTTAGCACGCCGCATATGGCCCCCAGGCCATAGTTTGCCCATGCCTGCGTTAGCCGCAGCTCAGAGCAGGCTACAGAAGTAGGCTTACCCATACATACACATGATATGGGTTGATGGGTCACGTGTCTAGTTAAAAACATAGGTTAAAATAATAATAATAATAATAATAATAATAATAATAATAATAATAATAATAATGATCTTTAGAATTAACCTATGATTTAATGGGGTATCATCTGCACAGAACCCCTATTAGTTTGCCACAAATCAAAACTATATGGGTGTGATTTTCCCAAAAAGGAGGATAACAAACCATCAACTCTCTTGTCAGATTACTGCGACAGCGAGGAGGACAGCGACGACGAGAGCAAAGACGGCCACCTGAAGGACGGGCCGGACTCCAGCAAGATCTCCACCACCACGGAGGACGCCAAGGAGCACGAGGCCAGCCCAGCCAAAGCGCACCCCTTCGCGGGAAGTGACGTCAGCGGCAGGCCCAGGACTGAGAGAGGCCACGCGGACTCGCGGCACAGCCCCATCACCGTCATCTCGAGCACCACACGCTCCGGCGAGGACGTGAAGAGCCCGAGCCTGAACCCGAACCCGCCCAAGGCGGACGAGTGCATCAGGCCGCCGCCGCCGAGCAAAGAAGCCTTCATGCCGCTGACCGTGCAGACTGACAGCGCGCACATGGGCCACGGCCACTTGCATAACTTCGGATTTCCGACGGGCCTGACGGGACAGCAGTTTTTCAATCACCTCGGGAGCGCGCACCCGTTCCTCCTGCACCCCTCGCAGTTCAACGTGGGGGGCGCCTTCTCGAACATGGCCGCCGCCGCGGGCATGGGCCCGCTGCTGGCCGCCGTGTCCACGGGAGGCGTGAGCACGATGGACACCACGAGCATGGCGTCGCCGCCGCAAGGCCTGACAGGAGCGCATGGCCTGCCCTTCCACCTGCAGCAGCACATGCTGGCGTCGCAGGTAAATACCGCTGATTCCTCCGTCTCTTTCTGTGTGTGTGTGTGTGTGTGTGTGTGTGTGTGTGTGTGTGTGTGTGTGTGTGTGTGTGTGTGTGTCGCACGTTTTGTATTCGCTCCTTTCGCCTTTCGCAAACGGCTGCGTTGTTAAATCGAACGTAGAAAACTACGTTTTGACAGTGAAACATTAATGGTGACTTGCAGCCAGTCTAATGCGTTTACATGCGAGAGCTTTTTTTCTTTTTTCTTTTTTTGGCAGTAGGTCGTTTAAAGCGTGTTTACAGAGCTGCATTATAATGCGGCTTAAAAGATGAAGATTGTTCCACAAACTGCCAATTGAATCGTTCTGAGTCGCGTCCAAATAAGAGCAACGAGTTTGAACAGCCTGGAAGTATTTTTTTTACGTAACTCCTGGGTGGCAAACGTTTGCAGGCTTATTTGTCGATTCAGATTTTTTTTTTTTTCCTCTAATAAAAAAATAAATAAATAAAGGCTCCATGAGTAGGATCCAACAATTCAAACCGCTGCAAATGGAGAGATTTTTGTTTGAGTGTTTGACAGGAAAATCCACTTTTACGGGTTCTTTCCATGCATTCGTACTGCAGTGATCTATAGTTTTAAAATAACAAGACAAGGCTGGACATGTTTACGGTCATGCACCGCGCCATTTATTTGGAAGGTTCTTCATAATTGGGCCCCCTAATGTGCGAGTCCGTAGCTCACGCCCAGTCTCCCTCGTCTCTTTCCCTCCTGCAGGGCATCGCCATGTCTCCGTTCGGCGGCCTCTTCCCGTATCCCTACACGTACATGGCCGCAGCAGCAGCCGCCTCCTCGGCCGCCGCCGCCGCCTCCTCGTCCGTGCACCGGCACCCCTTCCTGAACGCGGTGCGGCCCCGACTCAGGTACAGCCCCTACTCCCTCCCTATGACGGCGCCGGACAGCACGCTGCTCACCACCGCCCTGCCCTCCATGGCCGGCGGCGGCACGGAGCTGAAGGCGGACAGCCTGGTGGCGGCCAGCCCCGTCCCGTCCGCCGTCACCCTGGATTCCACGTCGGAGGTGACCAGCCACTCGTCCGCCATCTCCTCCGGCTCCTTGTCCATGTCGCCCAAAACGTGCGCGGAGAAGGACTCCGCTAACGAGCTGCAGAGTATCCAACGTCTGGTCAGCGGACTCGACTCGAATCAGGACAGGCCACGGAGCGGGTCCCCATAAGAGGATATGGGACTAATTGTATATTTTTTTATTGTAATTATTGTTATTTTATTATTGTTGTTTTTTTAAGCACCACCTGCTTCTCGTTTCGTTGTTGTGATGGAAAGTGAAAAGTGTTGATAAAGACAATGGGAATACAAGAACTTTAAGAATGAAAAAAACAAAAAACAAACAAGAACTGTTGGTTAGTTTCTGGAATGCACTTTGGTTAAGTCCATCAGATTTTTTTTTTTTTTTTTTGGCCTTTTCTTCCTCATTTATTTTTAATTAAACACCACCCTTTATCAAGTTATTAGAATACCGTGCAAGTATTGAAACTGAAAAAAAAACAAGTTGGCATGGATGTGACTTAAAGACTTATGGGAGAAGTTGCTGCTGCGTCCTGTCTCCCATGTACCACAAAGATTTAATGTGTGTGTGTTTTTTCTTAATATGCACTCTGAGTTGATTTGACTTTTTCACCACCGTTGAACTTACCTTTATAAAAAAAAAAAAAGACTGCTGTATTTTGTTGTACATTTTTCAATTAATTGATTAATTGGCCAAAGTGTTGCATGATTCCCCCTTTAAAAACTCCTCAAAGTATGGCGTCTAAACAAATCAGGAACAAAATGAGGAAAAAATGCTTTCAAAGATCCAATTCAGTAAATTGTTTTTTTCTCTTTGTTTAGTTTTAGCCTCTTTTTCTTTTCAAGAAATTAGGAATAGGCCTAATTACCAGTACTGGTGCTCTGAGACACAACTGCAACCCAACGCATGAACTCAAACAGGCAAACGGGCAAAGGGAAGCAGAAATTGAAATCTCACGGGGAATAAAAAAAAATAAAATAAAAAGGTAGTATTGATTAAAAGTGTACATAGAAATATATAAAATATTTATGTAATTATTTCATATTGTTATTGCGTGTAAATACAACGGAGTAGTTTGTTTCTTAGGGATCTGTTCTTAATTTATTGTCGATATACCTGTGTAAAAAAAATAGTTTGTGGGCTGTTCTCCTTTCGTTGCCATTCATAACTCCCCCAACTCTACCCCAAAAAAATATCCACCGAGCTAGTTCCTCACACTCATGTGCCATTGTCATTTTATTTGTCGTTCCTGTGTGTGAAGTGCTACTGTTCGAATATATTGGTGGGGGGGAAGGCGTCCACGCACTGCACCGACGGCTTGAATTACAGCCTCTTCTCTACTTATTTTATTTCATTTCTATTTTAAGAAAAGAAGAAGTTTGACAAAGGTGGACCCTTTTCTCCTCACCCTTACCCCTCTTTATTTTCTCGCCCTCAACACTTTGCGAAACTGTCAAAGTGGCGCATAATCGAAAATATGAAGGTTTTTTTTGTTTCGTTTTCGTTTTGTTTTCCATGTGTTTCCTAAGTTGTTCTTGTTGTATCGGAGTTACGTCTAGTTTACAACATCGACATCGTGTTCTTGAAAGTTTCAATAAAAATATTGAAATATTACAAAAAAAAATTGTATGCGTATTTGTTTCCTGTACGTTGAAGGCGAAAACCATTTTCTACTCGTATTCCATCTTTGTGCACGTGGGTCGAGGGGTCTCGCTGTATCTGACTACATCTGAGTGGAGACGCTTCAAAGAGTCCCATTAAGATAACTCGCTCTCATCTGCGCCGATCATACCTTGGATTCCTACCTGGATGACAAGGGCCCCGCACTGTAATTGCACCTTTATTGGTCTAATTGGCTGCGTGCGAGTGGCGCCGTTGGCCATGCTGGAGGTGAACTTTTGCGTTAATAGCCATAATGGATGAAGCAGGGAAAAAGATACTGGAAAAAAAAAATAGGCGATATGCCAGAAAAGCCCCAAGGGATGGAAAAGCACAAACGAAAACAGGGGAATTGCAAAGACTAAAATGTCTCCTTTAATAAATTCGCTTTGGTGTTGTTTTTTTTCTGTGACGAGGGGCGCAGAAGAAGAATTCAAACGGATGCGACAGTGGTGAACTTTAGGACGACGCCGGTCGGGGAGGAAAACTCTCCTCCCTTGATTACCCTCTCTATTGCACCTCCATTCGTGAGTTTATCTACCGCATATCTTTATTTGTATATTGTCTGGTTAATGTGTAGCGGGCCTGGCGCTAGTGAGGAGATGTAAACATGACACAATCTGTCTCAATTGGTCCCTCTTATTGCTCACCTGGCGCCTCGGATGGCCATATCTCGCCGCTTTTATTGCACGGAAGGCGACAAGGTGTCTGTAATCAGACGCGCGGTGCGACGCCCCCAAGCGGCTAAAGTGCTCACCCCCATCGTGTCATAACAATCCAAAGGACAACTCGAATCTGTTGATTTAGTGATAAGGCTGACCAAACAGCCCTTAAACAATCCAGTCCACTCATTCTTTTCTTCTGTTCTCTCTCTCTTTTTTTTTTCTTTTTTTTTTTTTTTTTACATCTGTTCCGTGCGAGCCCTCGGCTTTTAAAATAAAAATGGGGTTTAAATAGGAAGCAGCCGTTCCTTGTTTATTTAACAGCGTTTGCTCGTTTGGTCTGATCACAGCAGTGACACAGGGATTTTAGAAAGAAGGCAGGAGTGAGAACGGCGGTTTGCCATGAACAAAAAAAACACAGCAGAACGCTGTCATTCAGTTAGCTTACTTCCCAGTTTCCTCCTCCAACCCAAGCCAAATGATTTATTAATAATCTTAATCGCAATATCTATTTTTATAGCCTGTGCCTGTGTGTGTGCCAGGGTGTGTGTGTGTGTGTGTGTGTGTGTGTGTGTGTGTACACTCAATTTGCCATGCCTTTCGCTTGTTTAAAATCATCTTTTAGTGGTCAACATTTACCGGATTCCCTCTTTTTCATTGAAAACGTGGCATTTAAACACCGAATCTGTAGACCGGATGTGATTTTTTTTTTTTTTTTTGGTCCCCTGATTGCTTGTACAACATGAGACAGGCACCAACTCACCTGGCTTGTGCTGAATGCCTGGTTGCAAGGCTGCTCGGTCGCAGGGCTTCGTCACTCGATAAATGAAACGGCCCGCGGACGCCATCTTGTGGTAGCTGAAATGAAAGGTGCAAATTCAATGAATGCAGGTTATTTTACTTCTTTATGTTTTACCCCATTTATTTAACATTTCGGTCGCTGCTGTGTATGGTACACTTTTAGATTTGTATAATTCTTGCTGTGTGAACATTTATATTTGTGTGTATCTTACATCACAATTGGGATGTAGCCGTAGGAAGGAATAGGGACCTTAAGTTTAACCTATTACCACGTTATCTGGCCTTATGCTGCCAATGTTCGCATTTATGTAAACCTGTAATCATAAAAAGTATGAAAACAATATTTTAATCTCAATAAATATCAGTGTGAAAGGAAATTGTGAAACTTTCATTTGAATGGTTGCCGATCATGTAGGCCTCTCTCCTTCCCCACATGCTGCCGTGCAACAGAAGTCCTCATTACAAAAAATATATCTAAATATGCATTTATAAAGTTGAGTGTAGCATGTTTTTTTAAAAAGATAAATAAATAAATAAACAAACAAATGGGAAAAAACGCTGATGTGGTGCTTTGGTTTCTGCATTCCAAGAATGTGTTTCAGCACGATCTCTTATTGGAGATGTTTGATCATAAATTAGAGTTGGTTGGTAGGTGTGTCTCTCTAGCTCAGCATGTAGGTGTGGACGTTCTTTGTTGGAACTTGGGAAACGATTTGTGTCGATTTGTGTTTTTGACACCTGTTTGTTCACTGTAGGCGGGTTTGTCAGGTTTTTTTACAAGGTGTCATGTTTCGCAGTGACAGCTGGAGAAAGATTTTATTTTATTTAATTGATGTTTTTATGTGTCCTATTAAATTTCCCACTGTTCTGCTGATTCATCTACTTTGCATAGACGCAACAGAAATCTATCAACAAAAAGAGAACTGGCTTTTCCTCCAGGTCAGTGACCACACCCTCAGTCAGGTGTTGGCTCTGCCCTCTTGGATCACCTTGTACATGTCTCCTTGCAAACTTTTAGCAAGCAGG
Organism: Nelusetta ayraudi; assembly: GCF_046127955.1. Classification (NCBI taxonomy): domain Eukaryota; kingdom Metazoa; phylum Chordata; class Actinopteri; order Tetraodontiformes; family Monacanthidae; genus Nelusetta; species Nelusetta ayraudi. The sequence goes on along the minus strand of NW_027466133.1, from coordinate 1,955,864 downwards.
AGGCTTGTTTTGTTTTGTTTTCTGAGGATCAGTATTTAACTTAACTGCGCGTTTGCAATTCATTTTGCACTGGATTTAGAGAATTTAAAAAACACAGCACTGAAAATGTGTGAAATGAGGCATGTTTAAAGGCATTTAAATTCTGACTTTGACATATTTGAAGCGGCAGCGCACTCTAGCGTCCAAAAAGCGTTACTACAACATGTGTCATCAGTACGCTGGGGCTCCGTGGATCATTTTTTGCAGTTTGTTCAAACCGTTTCTATGGACTTCATCTTCGGTTCATTACTTCCTTGTCATTAATGCACCAACTTGTTTCAGTCATCTCTTCCTCATTGACATTATCTTTGATACAGCAAGAGAGAGTCACAGTCGCCTCGACTGAGCTCACATTCCCAGGTCTCAGGTCATGTGAGGTGTGCTGTTCACCTGTGAGCACAATATCATGATACCTGATACAATCTGAGTATCTCTGCCGCGCCTGCCTGTCAGTTACAGTTTCCTCCACTGTTCCGCCTGTCAGTTTTAATCGCTCGCCACTGTGACTGGATGGCTCGGGGCTGTTATGAGCACCTGCTCAGGGGTGAGAATGTATTCTTCACTCTTTTTTTGTTTTGTTTTGTTTTTATTGACGCCAGCAGCTATGATCCATCACCACTGGTGTCAGCTGAAGTTGTGTTTGGCTCGCAACTGATCATTTTTTTTGCTTGCAGTCAACAGACCCTGACAGGCAGTTGGCCACTTCCTCTTCGTATTCAAATTCACACTTGACATCAATAATTTTGATGCAGCATCTGGGTTGCCAGGCTTTCAATTCTGAAACCTTGCTCGCTCGTCTTGCCAAGATCCAATCATACAATCTCTATCTGTCTCTATGTAGTTTTATCAGAGCTCAACGGGCATCGGAGAAGATGTTTTCCCTTTACTCCGACAACTGCGGCCTTTGTCACCTCACACGCCCCCAGGAAGCCTCTACATGTGGCATCCAGACTGATGTATCCATAAACAAATCAGATTATTTCACTTGGACGCAATGGGCAAGACCATCATGCAGTCGGCAGGTTTTATGTCCCCTGACCAAAAACAAAAAAAAATGTTTTCTATGTGCTCTTTATATTAAAAGGCTTTAGAAGAAATATACTTGACATGAACACACACTAACATATAGTGAAATTTGTACACGTTTTATGTCAGTTTTCCTTTACATAATCGTTTATCCCTCATATCCTATAAATAAGAGAACGTGATTGACGCGTTTCATCCAATTGGCGGAACGTTTGCCACAAAATACACATTCACGTGCCATAAACTGGACTAAATTCCCTCAGAATTTATAATTTTGATATAATCTTTCTGGAAATATAATGATAACTTCAAATAACCTGAAAGACAGCCAGATGTACGCGCATATGACAAAAAGTAGGCCACATTCATGAGTTGTATTACATTTGCACATGCAGAGCCACGTTGTCTTCTTACTAAATGGGCTCTTTACATGCTTTTCACTCATGCAACTTTCTTAAAATGCGGCCCAAGTCCAGCCGCAGGATCCCTCTTAAGAGAGCACGTTTAATCTCCACCATCGGCTGGAGGTCTAAACGAGCTGTGGGGAGAAGGGGAAGACAGAAAACTCTCCCCTTCACGGGCCTAATAGTCTCCGCCGTCAGCGGCACTTCATATGCAACCGCCGCCTGGCAGACTGGATGGACGGCTCGCCGCAAACACAGACAGATGCACGCAGAGCTCGCGCTGCAGCGGCTCGCATTCATGCGCGAAAGAAAAAAACACACACGCTGAAACACGGAGCAGAAAGCGTTTTGCGTGCGATGACCTCCTAATGGGGAACGCAGCAATCGTTGCACGCCTGCGGTGCACGCATCCACGCACGTACGTACGTATGTGTGCACGCACCATCTGTGAGTGACAGGCTCTTTGGTTGCACCACAGCCACTTTATCTCGATAAACTCATCTCACGTTTCAAAGCTCTTTCCCTCAAAAACAGCTTTCATGGTTTCCTAATAGATGCTCGTCGGTCATCCGTCTTCTGCTTCCAGCACGGTGGCAAAAGGCTCAACGGTGGAGCGGGTGGGTGGGTAGAGGGGGGGTCCACAAATCCTTCCAGCCATTATTTCAGCTCCACCTGGGGGACCCGGAGGTGTTCCCCGGGCCGGAGAGGATTTTTTAATCCCACCAGCATGGTTGTGGCTCTTGCATGAGGTGGAGGTGGACGTGCCTGCGCCGCCTCCGCCTGCTCGGATACCCCGCACATGTCTCGGCTCTTCCTCGGACGCTCATTTCTGACTGTCTGTCGCAGCTTCTCGTCACCCCAGACCTCACCTATCACATCATACTGCTCTCTTTGTTGATTCTTTTCTTTGAAACGCCGATTTCCTCCTCAGTGCTCCACTACCAAAAACGATCATCCAATAGGCCTCCATTCTGCTTCTAAACCAAGACTCCAGGCTCCTCTCAGCAGCAGCAGCAGCAGCAGCAGCAGCAGCAGCAGCAGCAGCAAGAAGAAGCAGGGGCCTGTTTTCCACAATTAAACCTTAGACTGGGTTGCTGGATGTTTCATATTCTAGAACATTCTCCTCCTGAAAGGGCCTCAGCAATCCTCCAACTCCCACAGACAGACCACCAGAGCAGCAGCCCGGCCCTCCAGGACTCCTGGAGTTTAACAACACTTGCCTCTTATTGCGGCTCTGTCAACATCCTCCATCACATCACCGACCCAAGAGGAATAACAGAGATGTAATCATCGTTTGGCCCAGTATTTGAGATTCATACACAAACGTCGTCTTGCTTCACTCGTTTGTTTCATCAAAAAAGAAACATGTCAGGGGATGATCAGTACGAGTGGCCTCGGCCAAAACTGCTTGCAGAGCAGCTCCTCAGAAGGAGGACGCGTCAAACACAGAGGAGCAATTCAACTGTGCAGCATGCATATGGAAACCGACGGAAGGAGAAAGAACCTTTGCCATGATGATGATCACCAAGGAATCACGACGCCTCCATGAGTCTTCTTCACTCCTTTCTCCACCCACTATATTTTGGAGCAATATTATTATTATTACTTTATATATTTTTGGCGCCACAGCAATACTCAAACAGTTCTATGTTCTCCTTTTGCCTCATATCTTAATGTGTAAATCAAACAGCTGAAAAGCAAAAAGCAACTTTGCTTCATTAAAAAAAAGAAGAAAAAAGAACCAGGAATAAGGGGGCTGTGTCACTCTGGGTGTCACAAAGAGAGCGTAAAACGGCAGCAACTGGATTATTTTCCGTTGTTATCGTGTCAATGTAGTGTTGGCTGAGTGTTGGCTGGTCTTGATCAAAAATCCCCAGTCTGTCCAGTCCAAGACCGTGACAAGACTGAGTAAAAAGTCCTCCGAGTCCAAGACGAGACCCCTTACAAAGTGGTCTTGAGACTAAGACCAATGTCAAGTACTACAAGGCTAGTTACATGAACAGTAATATTTACCAGAATGTACCAGAAGCCCAATTTTTTGCTGCAGCTATCACTAATAAATAAATAAATGCCGACAGAGGTAAACAGCACCAAATCGTGCTCTACTCCGTCTCACGATACTTCTCAAGATGGGGCAGAGTCGAAACACCCGCAGGGTGTAAAACGGAAAACGTGGCAAAGGAAATACCTCCTTCATAGGTTTTTTTTGGGTGGAGGGGGGTTAAGGTGTGTATGAGGGGGTGGGGGGGGGGGTTGACAGAGGTTTAATTTGTGCATTTGAACATGTCAAGGCTTGAAGGGGCTTTGACCTCACAGAGGTGAGACGTGATGGCCTGCAGGCCCCTCACGATCTGTAAATGTTGCCATGGCTGCGGAGGACCACACCACATGATTCTCATATACATCATGCTCATAAACGCAACCCGCTAGGTGGCTGGGCGGCTGTGTAGGAGTTTGTTTTCGGACATGTGGTTTGGTTTTAAGCGTTTCTTTTCCTCCTATATTGCGAATTGGACCTGTTCAAATTCCTGTCAGTAAGATGTTAGATTAGTTAGGGGGGTAAAACCTGGCGGGTCTGAGCAACTTGCTTCAACAAGCGCCTTGCCCGATTTGCTGTGTTGCATCAAGAATCATCTGGTCAGTCACATAAACAACTTTGTCGTGATTAGTTGGAACTTGAACCAAAGTCTCGCACGGATTTGGTTTTGAACCTGATTTTGAATTAGACAAGATCAGAACATGTAGCAACAAGAATAAATGATTTATTCAGATTAAATGTTCATAACATAGCAGTAATGCAGCATATGGAAGAAATATATAAGCGCTGAGTGCATTTTTATTTTTCTGCATTAAAATGCATGATTGTGAAACAGCATGTGGACCAATTTTAAAGCGTTTTAGGTCCTTTAAAAATGGTCATTGCGTTATCTTTTTATGTAGTTAATAATCATCTATAAAAATGAGTGACTGCAAGTTAATATAATATAAATCTCAGATATTGCACGAAATGTTATTGGAGATAATACACGTGTTAAATGAACGTGACTTACGACAATAATTTATGTTTCATGTTGTACTTTTAAGATCATCTGCAGCTGTCGTTTACAAACTGACCTTCTACGTAAAACTCACTAGAGGGCAGCAGAGGACGTGATATGCTGCGTCACCTGCAGCCTCTGCGCGAACCGGATCCAGATGTTATATCGGTTCTAATGTCGCCCCATACGGGATGTGGAGTGAAGCGGATATGTTTTACTTTGGAATACCGCCGACATTTTTTTTTATTTTCTGCTCTTTGTTTCAACATTTTCATGAAAAAAAAAAAAAAAAAACTCGAGGTCTCGCGTCCATGTCTGCACAGGGTGAGGAGGGGTGAGTGGTGGCTCAGGGAAACAGGATGGTGGGAGGGGTGCAGGGATGGAGGGCTGGTCATCAGGAAGTTGGAATGTGGGTCCCGGTGTGTGATGTGATTGTTAGCAGGACCGTGTCAGCCCACCAGCAGCAGCAGCACCAACAACCAGGAGCAGCCCTGCACAACAGAGGAGGGCAGAGCTGCACGCATGGATATGTTTATTTCCATGATTGTGATTTGATTCCGAAACTCTTCCTGTGAAACATCAAGACCATAAAGGAAAAAAAAAATCCCATAATTTGGCCCTGCAGGGTCAAAGTATCTGACTGCTATTTTTATGTGGAAGAACATAGACAACTGAGAGGTTTTTAGTTGCAGCCAACTCTAAAGGAGCAATTAATTTGTTTTTGTTTTTTTAAAAATCTCTTCCGGATCTTGAAAAAAAACAAACCTATTTATACCTCTGTTTATGGCCTCCTGATAAATAAAAAAAAACTGTTTTATCTTCCATTTATCTCATGCTTTGTTGACAAAAACGAGATGGAGCCAACACCTGGCCAGGGTCACTGAGCCCTCTTGTGACATCACAAAGGGCGATTTGAAAAACCTCTGCAATCATCTTGTGAGATTTGTTTGCTGTATATTAATAAGAGACAGCATCCAGGATAAGTCATCGCGTCCTTTGATGTGAAATGAGAGAAAGTGCTTTTTAAAATCCACTTCATGCTTGTTTTCTACCAACTGGAGTAGAACTTAAAAAACAATGCAAAAAAGGAACTGGCTCATTAAGCCAGTTTTGAACTGACGAGACTTGAGGTGCATGTGTGTTCGATCAGTTTGAGTGACTCCAAGTGGCACCTGGGAAGGCATCTATTAAACCAAAAAAAAAAACTTCTGCAGCTTTTGTTTTCCCTTCCACTCTTTCCTGGATTTTTGGCTGCGCTCCTAAAGCTCCGGTCGGACCGCGGGTGGCTTCCCAGCCACAAACCTCACAGCTGCTCTTTGGTGCGGTGCGATCTGGCCACGGTAACCCCTCCCCCCACCCTGATCCGGCGGTCCTTGGCTTGCACGAGCGGTTAGCCACACCGGCGCTTCCACCTGCCTGCCTGCCTGCCTGCCTGCCTGAAGCCTCAGCAGGGCAGGAGGACTTCAGTGCAGTGACAGCAGCAGCAGCAACAGCAGCCAGGAGGAGGTAGGGAGCATCAGCTTCTCCATCCAAGTGTGTGTGCGTGTGTGTGTGTGTGTGTGTGTGTGTGTGTGTGTGTGTGTGTGTGTGTGTGTGTGTGTGTGTGTGTTGTTTGCCGTCACGCCAACACACACTTGCACATCTGGATGGGATTCAAAGTTGTGTGTGTTTGCTTGGTGCTGCTGTTATTTCCAAGCTTCACTGTGATAGACTTTGCAACTTTATTTACGCTCCAGAACAGAGAGAACTTTTTTGATGACATTGGTCATCAATTGACACTGGTTGCTGCTGCTGCTGGTTGCTACTCACTGACGTCTGCGGTTGATGCATTCCGGGTCATTCAGGCTGCATTTAGGTTTCGGCCTCCAGGATAAACACCAATTAGCCAGCATGGTTGAGAGTTGCGTTTTACGACGTATGAGGACAGTTTGTTTGGGCTCACATGGATGGTTTATATTTAGTTCAAGTTAAGATGCATAGAATGCTCCTTAGTCTCTTATTTTACATGTAAAATCCTTTGTTTTGTAACAAATTTGAAGTTCTGGGGGGGGGGGGGGGAGTTGTGTTTATTGTTAATGGCGTCATGGTCTCATTTTGGCTGCAGCCAAATTTGAGCATTATCAATTCTACCGTGGACTGCAAATGTTGAGAAGTAGATTTGGTTTACACAATTTCTTTAGTTAAGTTTAAGCAAATTGGTCTAGAAAATACAGAAACACTGTGAGATGATGACTAATTTGTGTTAATTATGTATCCAAAAACGATTTACTTATGAATTTCATAAGCTGGCATTTAGTCTCATTAGAGGTTAATTTAAAATATCAAGTTTGATAGAGTTTCATACATTTTGGTGTTAATTTGACAAAAACAGCCACAAAGACTTTTTCATTTTAGACATTTCAACTTTCAGTTTTGACACACTCATTTTATTTATCTTAAGTAGTTCATGACATTATTAAATGACAACATTTAAATTGGGAATTTGCTAAAAAATAAAATAAAATAAAATAAAACAAAATAAAAAAAATACCTGTCTGTTTAGAATGAAATTGTAAATGCAGTTTAATACTAAGCATTACTGATACCTTTATATATGTCTATTACACATAAACATATATATACACATGTCTTTTTAAGTAACATCCTAAAGGTTTTAGGTATCTGTTTTCAGTTAGTTTGCTCAGTTTACCTTCAGTCTGAAGGCACCGGGACCTCGTTTGGAGCAGAACCAGTCGCTGTGCAAGAAAGTTTCCAATTGGTGGCTGATCAGTCATCCGGAAGTGGCGCAGCTGAACTTTCACCCAACCAAAACAATACCAATTTATTTTGGACCATTTATATCATTAGAAATGCATTGTTCGCCTTCTGCCAATTTTGATTTTCTATCTTTGTCTCCACGTGACGTTAAATAAACATATGTTGTAAAATTAATTTTTACCGCATGTAATTATTCCTGCATAGGTTTCGTGCGTCGCTTTCGTTTCCCGTAAATCCCACCGTGGCTGTTGTTTTAGACGGCAATCAATTTAGCAAAACGTTCGAAGCTGCAGAAACCAAATTAAACAAATTCTGAGTGACGTTTGCGTGATGCAGAAGAAAACATGATGTATTTCATGTGTATTTCCTCTTGTCCCTTTTATCTGTTCCGTCCCCCTTGAAAAGTTATAAAATAACGTAACTAGCATTGACACTTTCGGTTTAGAAGTATTGCATTTATGAGGTTTAACAAGAGAAGATTAAGAGGAGAGAGCCCTTGCAATAATTGGGTTTGCGTCCGGAGCGCACATGGGCCTACAGCAAGGCGGTTAAGATGTTGCTGAAACTTTCAAGGGACACTTTAAAACTTTCATTTGGCTTAAGGAAAATATATATACATATAAAAAATAAAAAATAAAAAAAAAATAGGGGAGAAAATCCCTTTGTCGAACACTCCCTTTGTGACATCAGTTTATAAGTTAGAAAAAACGATCCCAGAATCTCAGGACAAATCACGCCAGTAGTTTTTGCGCAGACTCGCACTGCAGGAAAGCCAAGCGTTGTTTGTGTTTGTACAATAGTGTGCGCGTGCGTGTGTTATTTGTGTTGAAATTTAGTAAACTGTGCAAACTATAATGAAAAGGAAACCAGAGTAAAAGATTCACACATTTTCCCGGTGATTTGATTTTAGTTTGTGTCGAAACACAACTGGAAAGGCACATTTGAATTTGTAGCAACGTTTTGACGCGCTGCCCTCCAGAGATGGCGAGGAGTTACATTGTACTGATAATGATTAATGTTGTCTACAATAGAAAGAAGTAAAATAAAATAAAATAAAATAAAATAAAATGAGCGACTAAAAGAGCCACGCGGCCAGAACGGACGTCCTATCCAGTCAACAAGTGTCCGTGCTGACGGCCTGTTGCACGCACGAGCTGGGCAGTCACGCCGTATATGCCCACATCACGCCGCACGGCGCGGAAATTAACTACGCGGGCGCGTGCGTAATGAGGTAGCAAAAGATGCAAATGAGACACGTCGGTTGGTGCACGCGGCATGGAGTGGCGTTGAAGCATGCGCGTCCAGGCTCCAAAAGGTGTGTGTGTGTGTGTGTGTGTGTGTGTGTGTGTGTGTGTGTGTGTGTGTGTGTGTGTGTGTGTGTGTGTGTGTTTGCGCTTGAACAGACGCCAACAGCTTCCAACTTCAGAGTCAAATCTGCATTTTTTTTTCCTTCCGCTTCAGAATTCACAAATCAAAACATATTTTTTTATTTCAAAGCATTAAGGGATGTTTGCCTGTCACCTGTAATTTTACGTCTTCAACATAACATGATTTGTTTTCCCTTCATGAACTTCTCGTGTCACGATAGTGTTACTTCAATTTGGTCAAAATTATATCTGCTGCTATGTGGGTTGTTTTTTTGGTTTTTTTTACGTCGTACCTAAACATTATGTAGTGAGGAACCTTTTGACATATTTGCTCATTTTGTTTTTCTCCTTTCGTTGCTTCTCTTTGAGCCATATAAATAAGAAAAATAATTAATATGGCGAGATGCAGTTTACCAAGATTGGGAACAGTCCGTTAATTGGTTCAATAATTAACAACAAGGCCAGATTAGGTTTATTTTGGCCTTAAACTGATAAAAACCTGCTTGATAGTATTTCATTGCGGACTATATGCTGAAATAAACAGACTGTAAGGAGACTTTAAATGTCTTCCGAATGTCTATGAAATCCCACAGTTGGATCATAAAATTGGCGTCACTGATCTTTCATAACAATAATTCATCACTCTATCCTACCTCCTCAAACATGAGGAAAGTCAATCCATTATTCTATTACCATCTCAGCTTCTTTTTTTTTTAAGACGCACGTGCAAAAACATCTTGGCGTCACAAAGGGCTCTACCAGGTAACACCCCAATTCAGGTGCTGGTTCCTCAATTATTTGTTCGACTTTTAAACGTCACGAAGATGCAACAGGAAGGTAAAATTAGAAGGAAAAAAAAGAAAAATGCACATTTTTGTTGATTTTTGATTTGTTTTTTGCATATCCAGGCATGGTTGCTCATTTGGAGTTCAGGATCTGCTCAGTGATCTTTAAGTAGTACGGGAAGAAACTTAAAGAACTGCCCAGTTCGATAGATAGATAGATAAATAGATAGATAGATAGATAGATAGATAGATAGATAGATAGATAGATGTACTCAATTGATCCCAAGTTGGGAAATTAGTACAATACAAACATAAACTATACAGTAATTACAGTCGTTACAGGAAGATTCAAATCAGTTTAGATTGCAGCAAGCTGTGAACAGAGGGCTAAATATGCTGTTTCCTGGAGATCTGGGGTGTGTTTTGGGCTTAACTTGTTGGGCCAGACTCCTTCCCTGGAGTCCAGTACGAGAAATAAAGATCTGACATTCATTGAATCTGGGGCCTTGGAGAGGAGGGAGGGGGGCTGGTAGGGTTCTATTATTTGGGGCACGAACCGGCCTCAGACTGCTGCCCCCCAATAATCCCCCTCCTCCTCCTCCTCCCCCTGATATTCATCGCTGATTCAGATTCAGCTTCCGCTTCGCACGGCTGCTCATTGATGCGCAGTGCATAGAGGGGCTGTAGACGGAGCGCGCGCAAGAGAGGGAAAGAGAGCGAGGGGGGGGGAGAGAGAGAGAGGCGTAGAACCCATTGGGCAGCCGACTTGCTTTAGAGAAAGAGAGAGAGAGTGGGAGGAGGAGGAGGAGGAAGAGGAGGAGGCAAGAAGGAGGTGACGGACCTGCTCCTCTGGGGACTCGGCTACGGGCTTTTTTTTTTACGGCTATCGGTCTGCACACAAAACGGTTCCCGGGCTGCAAAATGCGCAATAAGACGCCGAGAGCGAGGCTGGTAGCTGCCGCCGAGCTGCGCTAGGGTCACGGTGCAAAACGCCCCCGCGGACTATAGGAGAGGAGAGTCGGATTCTCAGAGGTTGTGCTCAGCCTCGTCGAGCGGCGCAACCTGGATTAACTGTTCGGGAGAGAAATAACGGGGCGTTTACACTCGACAGACGGCCGTACGAACGGACTGACGGATCTCCCCGTTTGGCGTCCGGCTCTGCTGAACTGGTCTGATTTTGCAAGTAAGCTGCTCTCGTTCCTGATTGGGTTACGCGCATTTGGGAGTTGTGTTTTGCGTAGCGTAGCGGTTCCGCGCCGTATGGCCCCGCGTGACGCCTCCCTCTCAGCCTGCAGCAGCCGCCGCCGGGATCGACGTGAGATTCTCGGGGCTGCTGATTTATTTGAGAAACTTATGCGATTGTGCGTCGCAAAAGACTCGTGTTTTCAGTCTGGAGAACGTCATGCGGAATAACGGTTGTTTTGTAATATGTTGGGTTTTCTTTCTTTTTCTTTTTTTTAATGTGCACGTGCAATCCTTTCCACAGCAAAAAGTGATTATTGTTATTCTAACATTTGTAAAACTTTAGACTTAAGCAGTGTTGAGTTATGGAAAGAGGTTTAAAACACGTGTGGCAGCTACTAGAGGCAAAAGAAACCAAGCATGTGTCCATTCAGAGTTTTCATCCAAAGTCTTTCCCTCTCCGAGGAGTTGCTATTTCAATGCAATGATATGAACCTTATTCATAGTCATAATCTCAGGGATTTAGTCAGAAATGTAAGAAGCACGTTGGACAATTGCAAGTCTGTGGCAAAATATGACACAATATCAAAATGTCTTAACTCCTTAAAACACATATCTGAACAAGTGTGTTATACTTTTTTTTTTCTTTTTTTTTTGTTACGCCTATAGCCTCACAAATACAGACGCAGGCTGACCTCTCTGCGCTCTAACACAGCTGGAACACCGCTGTTCGTGGAGCTCTCGTCATGGCGGACCAGGAGGAAACGTTTGGCCTCCAGAACTCTCCTAGCGGCTCCGAACCGAGGGACTTACCGAGCGAGAACAAACCCGAGAGCAAACAGAACGGCACCGCCAGCAAGTCGCCGTCATCGCAGACCACTTACATCCAGCAGGTCAGTGGTGTCCGGGTCGGTTGGTCTGCAGGTCTGTAGGCCTCGGCGTGTCGCTGGTTCATGCTGCGTTCACGGACCTCTAAGGTCACACTCACTGTTAAAGAAACAAAAAAAAAAATCATAAACATATTTAGTTTAATAATTTAGATTATGTGTACTTACAACATTTCCAAACTATTCACCTTCGTTATCTTGAATGTTTCAAAATACTTTGGATAATAATTTAGGTAATTAATATAGGCTAAAGTATTTTTGTAATTTTGAAATTGTGCATGTTTGTTTTGTTTTTGCTGTGTTTATGGTTTTATTTCTCAGTGTGTTCTGTAAAAAAAAAAAAAAAAAAAAAAAAGTTTTAAAGAGGAGCAGAGAAATCAAAATATGTATCACACATTATGACAGTGGAATTTAATATCTCTTCAATATTATGTTAAAGGAATAAGGAGCAATCAGGTGACTTAAAAACATAATTACAGAGCAAACGTGTTAAAGTTTACATTCTTAAAAGTGTCTCTGGGATCATTAACTTTATATCTCTTGGATTTCGAATTTAATAATTTCGTTAAAACAAGACACAATTTTGCAAAACATTTTTCTTATTTTTATTTATTTATTTGGCACACTTTGGGTCAATGTAATTACATAATGTATCGGGAGAAGTCTTTAACAACGCTGCCTGAAAAAAAAAAAATTCGACTTGAAGTCTTATTTCGAAGTTTTATTCTGAAGGGAATGGAGGGAATAAAAGTCTACCTGCACGAGAGGGAACTCTGGAGCAAATTCCACGAGGTGGGGACGGAGATGATCATCACCAAAGCTGGAAGGTAAAGGACTTTTAAAATCTATACAGTATATACATATATATATGGATTTGATTACAACCATACACTTATTTGAAGAAAAAAAAAAAAAACGTTCCAAATTTCAGCAGGAAGTGTGTGGCGCTGTCTTGTCGCTATTCTCTAAATGAAGTTTGATATTCCACAACTCGGTTATGTCACTTGTGCCTTTGCGCAAGTTTACGCAGCGGCCCCCTCAAGCTCACATCCAGTCAAACTCCCAGTTACGTGTGAAGCTGCGCGGACGCATGACGGTGTCTGGCGTCTGTCTGCAGCATGCTGGATATTACACCTGATGAATATTGATCGACACGCAGGCTCCAGTGCGGCCAAGAGGGCAGTGGTCTCCCTCCCTGCCGGCAGCTGCACCGATCCCCCCATTACCCTCCCATCTTTTCTCGGTGTGAACTGATATTACACATCCCATCTCGTCCTCGGCCACGCGCTCTCTCCCTGCGACTCCTGCCTTTTAATAAACGACGTGCTTTCACCCCAACACCAACCTTGTCAGTGTGGTAGCCAGGCTACCAAATATCCAGATGATTTTCCCGGCGGGCCCCCGGAGTGGTGTGATGTGGCCGCGCTGTGCAAAGCGCCTCTCGGACAGTGGCGAGCCGCTTCAAGCTAAGCACAAGCGGCGGAAGCACAACTGCAGCCTGCAACTGAGCTCAAAGCGTCTGATACACAGCATGGCCACGCAGTAGCACACCTCAAATTAGCTCCGTTTGGCTCTGGAACGTCTCGTGGGTCCGTTGTTTGTTTGTCTGAAATGCAAGAAAAGTTATTAATTTTTTTTCCAAAAAATTTTTTTTCACAGACGAATGTTCCCCAGCTTCAAAGTTAAGGTCACGGGCCTCAACCCCAAGACTAAATACATTCTGCTGATGGACGTGGTTCCCGCGGACGACCACCGATACAAATTCGCAGATAACAAATGGTACGTATGTTAGCTTAGAGTTGTGTACTTCAATTGCTCTTCTGTGAAGAAAACACACCTATTCCGCAAATTAAGGCGCGCTCGATTCAAACGGGACATTTTACTCGCTTGCTGCGATGCTGACTGACGAGAAACGGAAGTGGACGCTCCGTGATACGTGTGAACCGTTCGTTTCCGGAAGTCAGACGCAGGCGGGCGAAAGTTGGTGGGGATTGGTCCACGAGCTGACAGCTCGCCGCTGAGTGACAGCTGGTGGTCACTTTCACCGGAATCAAGTTGCGTCGTGCAACATCCCCTGCTCGCAGTGTGACACAAAAAACACTAGTTTTTGGTTGGGAGGGTGAGGGTGGGGGGAGAGGGGGGGGGTCACCTCGGTCGGTGCCACTCAAACCTGGAGACTCAGAGAGGGTCATCACATGGCACTACTTCCGATAATGACCTGTCCGGAGCGCGGCCTGGAACTAATTCTCCTCTTGATCTCATGATGTTGGGAAACAATGTCCACCGGCTCTAATTTGACCTCCCGGAACCCCCTCAAAACAACTTCTCAAGGTATTAGAGGCTTCGTTTTTAAGCCGCGCCGAGTGATTGTTTCACTTCTGAAGGCGAATTTGGAGAGACGTTTGAAAGATTTCCACTTGAAGATGTTTTTTTGTTTTTGTTTTTTTTTCTTAAGGGAAAAAAAGTTTTTTTTTCTCACATAAAGTTACATTTAACTGATTTTCCACCATTTCGCCATTCTCATAAATATTTTTGTCAATATATATTTTTTTCCAGTGAAAAATAAAATGCGAAACTACCGTATTTGCGTACACGCTGATCCACACTTACCAACACGGGTGTCACTTGAAGGCGTAACAGTGTGACTATGATCCAGGTCAGTGACCGGGAAGGCAGAGCCGGCCATGCCCGGCAGACTCTACGTGCACCCGGACTCTCCTGCCACCGGCGCGCACTGGATGAGGCAGCTGGTCTCCTTCCAGAAGCTCAAACTGACCAACAACCACCTGGACCCGTTCGGACACGTAGGTGCCTGCGCTTACCATCCATATACGCCTTTAACCGCGTGCGCGTGAGTGTGGTTGTGTCTCTGTGTGTGAGTGTGTGGATGCCACAATAACTTGTTGTTTATTGCGGTGTCGTGACGGGAGGAGCTTTACTTTGTGGCAACTCGATTAATCGAAAGGCTCATTTAAAGAGTTTAACTACGCGAGGGCGACTAAACTTTGCTCAACATCAGTAACAACGAGACTAACATTGAACCACAACTACTTAAACATACACCAAAGAGAAAAGCTGTTGATTATGTCGGTCATAATTTGTACGACATACAAGAATTGAAATATTCTTACTAGTTCCGGATATACCTTAAAAGCAGAATTGAATTTGCTTTCATGAAGTTAAAAAAAAAAAAAAAAAAGGCGTAGTGAGTGCTTCAATCGTGAATTCGCCACAATACGTTTACAATAAAGTTAAGAAATTAGACTTCGTATTGTTTGCTATTTCAATTTAAAACAAATCAAAAGTAGCCTGTTTACGTTAGATTATGAAAATGTTTTAGTGTAAACAATTTCACGTTGCTACGCACATCTAACATTTATTCTGATTTGAATATAGAATAGAAAGTTTTTTAATACATGAAATTTTTTTACTTTTTTCTTCCATCATTTATTTTTTGAAAAGCAAAAAGTTGCTGTTCTGTATAATTTCAGTTTTATTTTTTAACTGCAGTTAAAATTGAAAGACAAAGGTTAAATATAAGCTGTTAGTTTTAAACTATTAATAAACTATTATTTAATGATTGGAATAATTGCAGGCTCTTAAAAATAATTGTTCATTCTGTTAGTATGTAAGTATTAAAGACAGAGAAATTTAAGACAGCTTAGTTTCCAGGCTGTATATTTTAAAAGTTTTAGGAACATCTGTGTCTGATGTTGTTTGTGCTCTGCACTGCGCTCACTGTCTAATGCAAAGTCCATACACATTTTGTTCATTTCTCTTGTGATGAGGGGTAAAAGCAAATATGTTCAGTTCTACCGACCTCAAACTTTTTTTGGTTCTATATTGTTGCCACACTTTATTTTAGACCCCTTCGGATCAATTAGGGGCCTGTTAGTAGGGAAGCTGAACACTTGGGCCCTTTTGAGGGAAATGGAAAGAAGCAATTTTGCAACCAGCTTCCACTAACGAAACGATAACCTCACCCTCAACGACTGTGTGCTGTATTATTCTAATGATTTATTCTTCTGTAAGCAGACTTTTCCTCCCCTATATTTTCCTGTATCCAACCCAACACGGGGAACACTTTGTCACTTAATTCATCACTCTCTTACACTCTCTCTCTCTCTCTCTCTCTCTCTCTCCCTCTCTCTCTCTCTCTCTCTCTCCCTCTCTTGTTGTTTAATAATTCCAATTTGGGCCTGTTGGTTGCAGGACTTTGTAAAATTAAAAGTGATGGGGGCAACGGGGCAAAAACAGGTCTGTTGGCACAGGAAAAAAAGAGCAGTGTCACACTTTTGAATTTTGTTATTTGAAGAATTATAATTACAGTTAGGAGAGATAAAAGTTGTTGTGCTTTTAGGGGCAGCAAAGTTGAGCTGGACTGAGTGATTGTTTTGCAAACTTCAAGTTTTAAAGTGAAAACCTGCAGCCTGGGATTAAAAGATGGTGTGCATACATTCTTCCAGCAGTTGTGTTGGTGAAATTGTTGAATTAGAACCCGCTCAATCCCATCACAGATGTGACGTTTCTAACAAGGACTCTCCTGACTGATCACGCTTACCAAAGCAGAGGCTCGCCACTATCTTTCCACACCGACACCTACACTCTGATTGTTGCCTCGCCAGAGGCCCAGCTGCTGGGACGAAACCGGAGCTCGGCTGGAATGCGAGCGCCGCTGTAAAAGTTGCGCCGAGGTGCATTTTTGATTGGTTGCAGCGCCTCTTGGCTCGGCCTCTTCCGTGCGGGGAGAAAGGCGCTCCGGGGATTCATAAATGGAACTCTGGTGGCTGAGCCAGAAACATATTCCATGGGCTTGTTGGTGCAGCTGGTTAGAATAACACGTGGATGATTTATAATTACAAGCAGCGAGACATGAGGGGCCAGATTTTAAGATGGGCCCTGATGCAGTCAGTCTGGGTCCTTTATATATTTTAGTTTTTACATTTTTTTCCCCGCTACTCTCCAGAGGTAATTAGACACACGTCAGCAAAGTCAGAACGGAGCTCAGCGTTGCAGTTGGAGGAGTGTGATGGGGGAGTTGGGAGGAGGAGGCGGCACATGTGTTGGTATGATGTTAGTGCACATTTCAACAGGTTGCAGTTGCAGCCTGCGTGCTCAACTTCCACCGTTGCAGATTTGGTTTCAGTGAAAGGAGGAACATTCTAAAGCACGATGCAAGAATGAGCAATATGATGTGTTTGGCCTTTATTTTGGCACAACTGTATTCCTATTGATACCTTTGAGAGACTGGAAGAGGAAATGTCTCCTCATAGCACCAGTCTCAGCGACACGTTACGAGTGACATCATCCAGGCCGGTGGACTGGGTCAATTTTTCCAGCAGTTCACAAATCAGTGACTGGTTCTTTCCGTGTGGGCTTGTGCCATCGATATTTGTGAGCTGTCACAATAATGTTTCAAATACACTTTATTTGTGACAGTTAACGAGCAACTGAATCACTTCAGTCATCATTTACTTATTTATTTATTGGAACATCTCACATTATTTGGAGCAAAATCAGGTTGCACAACTGCCTGCAGCATATTGAGCCTTTTCTTTCTGGTCTCAAACTAATCTGTGAGTGCTAATGATGATTGCGTTGTTGTTTTTTTCCCTGTCAGCTGTAATGTGTTAGACAAACTCACAAGAGACGGGAAGTTCTTTTTGGATGTTATCCTTTCATCGTTAACATTGGCCCCGGAACGCTGTGCGTGCAATATTTTTTTAATTCATAACCAAAACTTTTCTCTGCCAGGCTGCAGAATCTAATGGGAAATACTCCTCCATAAACAAACCACCGTGGCGCTATACTTGACCTCACAGATTTGGCTTTTTATAAGCAAACTGTAGCCCTCATTTAAATTCCTGAAATAAAAAAAAGAATAATTTGTTTTTGCTTCACATTTCAATGAAAGCTGAGCTTTTTAAAAAAAAAAAAAAAAAAAAAATCTTTATCCTCCTCTCTTCTTTGTTATACATCGCCCCGCTCATGTGCACACACATACACAGGACTCTGGGCCAGCAGGGTAGAGTGTGAGGATCCCACTGTTTACATTTGAATGGCAGCGGGCTGATGAGCAATAGATGATGGTGTACAAAGCCTGCTGATCCTGGGACTTGGCGGGGAAACTCTCTGATGTGGCGGGACTTGAAAGCAAAAGGGCAGCGGCTCTGGACCCGCCGTGATCACTCACTATCATTAAATACTATCGCTGGGATGGGGGATGGACAGGACAGCGGCTGAGCTAGAAAGTCAAGGCGTGTGCTGGGACCCCAGTGGGTGGTCTACAGCTCTCACCCCTTCCCGAAACACACACACACACACACACACACACACGCCACCTTGATAAACTAACACACAAACTGGACTGTGGCAACCGGGTCGGCCCCCTCTGCTAGCGCGTCAACTCTCGCAGACATTTTTAGCTCTATAAAAAGCCTGTCGTGCAACTAGTGCCACATGTCTTTGGGAATGCTGATAAGTCAGAGCGTTGTGTGGTGGATGTTTTCGTCGCTTGAAGGTTTGGTTTGTTAAATATTTCGTCTGATGGGTTTTGTACCTTGTGGACGTGGGATTGTGGCTAATTCAAAAGCAGGCGCCGGAATGAGAAGGTCCTGTACCTGTTTTCAGGTGCTAATTTTCATGCTCATCCAGAAGCAAGTCCAACACAACACCAAGCGTCACTACCCTGGGAGAGTAATATGCGCATTCCCTGCATGACATCACAAAGGGACAATTTTTCAAGGGATGGCCTGGCATTTAGACAAAAGAACTACGACACACACTAATTAAACGTAATAATCATCTATGGACCCGCCAAACAGAACCGCTTTCACGGGTGCTGAGTTGCTACTTGGCAAAACTTGCACACCGGCCGTTGACGCAATTCTTTCCGACAGTTGTGACGCGGTGAGGTTGCGCTACAAAACGCTTCCCCACCCCGGCTGTTACTCCGAATCACGAGGCACGTCCGCAGACTCTCCGCAGAAACGAGACGCTGCGGTAAAGCTGCTCCACAAATGTGCAACTGTCAGAAAGAAGACAACAACCCTGAGGGCCTGAACCATCTGCAGGGCATCCTCTCTCTCTCCCCCTCTCTCTCTCTCTCCCTCTCTCTGTGGCATCTAATGGCCTCCTTATCTCGCCGCAGCCATGCATGCGTCAGACTGGCATCCTCGGCACAGGCTCCCCATTCAGTCACCCGCAGCGCACAGGCGGGCGAGTCGCAATCCCTGCCCGTTACAGGAAGCCATCGCAGCATGAAATCCCATCAAGATCAAGTGGAAAGTGATAATGGACGACTAATGTATCGTCCGTGTCGGCCTCTGCGGTTCACTCGGCCCAAAGAAAGGACATGATGGGAGTGGGGGGTTGGTGGAGAGGTGAGTGGGTGGGGGAGGAGGAGGGTCATGGTGGTGGAGGGTCTGTTTAATGCTATGGGATGCCCCCCAACCCCCTTTAGGCACTGGAGGTCAGGGCAGCCCCTTGTCTCCTCACCCTCTCTGGCTGTGAGAGGCAGGTACAAAAACAACCTTTCAGATAACAGATGGGGGTGGTGGTCGTGGGGGGTGGGTGACAGGGAGGATTGAGAGAGAGAATAGACGAGGCTTCTCCCCCCCGACGCAGGACCAGGAGGAGGAGACGCTGGAGGCTCAAGTTCGGCCCGGCGGTGCTCGTCTGGCAGCGGCGGCCTGCGGTCAGCGCTTCACGCAGAGCTCGGCTCGAACTGGGCTGCAGAGGCAAAAGATATAGAGGACGTGGTTTCCTCCGCCCATGCAGCGCTGCTCCTTCAGGGGCTCAGCTTTCTAAAATCGCACTGTTAGAGTAGTGCCTACTGCTGCATCTTGGGGTTGAAACCGCCCACCATTTACTGGCTTGTAGGTTGTGCTTTTTTTCATATTTTGTCATTTCCAAATTCCTTTTAAGGCTCCTCTGCCTGTGAATACTTGTGAATACACTCTGCTCAAATACTTTAAGGGACAACCTGTAGCAACAAAAATCTCCCAATAGGCCAATGAACAAAATGTTGTTCGTTTCCGATTCTGGAGGCAGCAGAGATGAGTTTGCAGTCTGTTTGTCCGCGCAAAGAGCTGCTTTAAAGGGCCTTTGGCCTAATGGAGCTTTAGAACATGTGCAGCTGCACGTGGCCTCATGCAAAAACATTTATAGAAACAATAAATCCTTCAATAGGCAGTTCAGCTATTTCCGCTTTTGTTACTCAACAAAAGGTTGTGTCATAAAACACAGGTTTTTTGTGTGCGTTCTGATCTTGTTAATTATAGTGTGTGTGTGTGTGTGTGTGTGTGTGTGTGTTTGAAGCATGCCATGGTGATGATGAAGCTTTGGACCCCCTGAGCCCTGAAATGTCCACATTCTAACGCCTTTTTACTGCATTTATCAGCCTTTATCATGTTGGAACACATGGAATAAAACACACAAAAAAAAGCTATTTTTCATGCAATTACACAAGGCTTTATGTGCCAAGTGGCCTGTGTGCCTCTCAGGTTATCTCGGCCTTCACTGACACGTGTCTCGGCTTTAATTCCCCTTCCATTCCCCCTCCCTCCACAGATCATCCTAAACTCCATGCACAAGTATCAGCCGAGGATCCACATCGTCAAGGCCGACGAGAACAACGGCTTCGGCTCCAAAAACACGGCCTTCTGCACGCACGTTTTCCCCGAGACCGCCTTCATCGCGGTCACGTCCTACCAGAACCACAAGGTAGGACCGGACGGCAGCGGAGTTGCAGAGGGGCGCGCAATTTTTTTTATTTTATTTTATTTTTTATTTTGGAGCCGTACATTTTTACCGCATAAAAAGCAGAAGAAACGTCTACATAAATATGTCTAAACGAAAAACACCGAGGGCGCTGTCTGTTTTACGCACACACAAACGCACGTTTCTTTAAATATATTTCATCGTTTGAGGTTCACGTATTTCAGGCAGCGGGTTATATTCACTGCTTCAATGTTGTTTGTTTTTGTTTTTTTACATAACTACTATTTTAGATTGTAATAGGTGGAACACAACGACTGAGCCTGAGGATCAAGCGAAGCTGCGTCTCTCTCAGCTGTGATATCGCAGCGTGTCGGTGACAGACGTGGGTGGGGGAGGGGGGAAGGAGGGACTATACGCGATTTAGCGCGGATTGCTTTTTTTTTTTCACAATAAACACCTTAAACTCGGACGTGATGAACGTGATAATAAAAGAATAATAATGAGGAATTTCTTTATTATGTATCTATAATAATTATAATACGGGAACATATATTTTACGTATTGTTTTACAGACTTTAATAGCAACTGTTTTACAACTTTTTTTTTTTATAGGTGTTCAACTTTTGTCTCTACTGGCTCACAGGCTACTTGTTTATGGCTATTTAAAAAAAAATCAAAGAATGAAGGAGACAAAGCTGCAGCTTTTGCGCGAATCACTTGAGCTCTGTTGCTGTTTTTGTTTTATTTTATTTTATTATATTTTTTGCTTTTTGCTTGCATTATTTTGTTTCAGTGCCACAGCTAAAAGGATGGGCAGTGTGTGTGTGTGTGTGTGTGTGTGTGTGTGTGTGTGTGTGTGTGTGTGTGTGTGTGTGTGTGATAAATATTCATTAGGTGGATCGGGTGGTTTTGTAAATATGACTTTGGGTTCGGTGATTTTCATGGTGACCGGAGGGAAACAGAGTGAATAGACCAAGAGGAGACTTGAAATTGGCTTCCTCTGTCCGCAGGATTTTTAGGAACTTATTCTAAGTGTTGTGTTGAACAAATAAAAATTACTAGTTGTTATAAATAACTTATACAAATAAAAAATAACTTATAAAATAATAATAATTATAATAATATACAAATGTTTTTAATAGTTAATTTAAAAAGTAAACTTTATGCTGGACTTTACAGTAGCTCAGAATCCATAAGGTAAACATTTGCCTTATGAATAGTTGTACATATTTGTTCATATCTATAGATTTACAAAACGGCATTGAATAAACTAAAGGAGAGTGACTCGATAGCGCGGGGCCTTGCGTGTGACTTTGCGTGTCCAGACCGGAGGATAAAAATAAATTGTGTGTATACATATATATTTACTCTGTGCACTTTCGGGGGGAGAAAAACACGTTTTGACTGCAGATGTGTGTAAACAGCGTCTGTTTAACGTCATCGAACCCTTCAGGTATGTGTGTGTTTTCAGTTTGGGGGAATATGGGAGAGTGTGTGTGTGTAGACGGCGGGGGGGTCGTAATGTCCATTCAGCCAATCAGAAGCTGCGGCACTTCTGGGAACAGGAAGCGCAAAATGACCGACTCGCTGGAGAAACCATTCATTATTTTTTACTTATTTAACTTATTATTGGTGTGGGAGAGGAGGAGGGGTGGGGAGGGGGTCCTGAGATCCTAACCTCGGGGCTAATTATTAGGGGGAGGGGCTTCGGGTCTCGGCCTTAAGAAAAAGAAGAAAAAAAACAACCAACAACCAATTTTATTTTATTTTTTTCCCACACCACAACTGTCTAATCAAACCGTGTTCACATCTGCCAGGGCAATGAGTGCTGCAGGCCTGCATGCATGTGTCCAATTCACCTGTTGGAGTCACTGGCAGCTCATGAAAAGTGGCCCAAGTCTCTGGTTTCGAACTGCTTCCTGCCATGGCTCTAATTAAAACCCGTCTCCAGACTGCGCTGTCTGAAATAATGGAAGCATTTTTCACCCCCAACACACACACACGTAGGGTATGAAACACACACACACACACACACACACACACACACACACACACACACACACACACACACGTAGGGTATAAAATAACGACAAAACACAGGAGTCCAACAAGTCGCGGCTTGTGTTCGTCTCCTTGATTTCTGAAGGAGACGAACAGAGACTAAAGTCTGTTTACACAAGCCCCGGTTATTTTAATGAGCGTAAATCTGATATAATAAAAACAACCTTGAGTAGGTTTCTTTCTATTTTCTTGGAATATTTGGGGGGGGGGAAATATTACTCCTCTTCATTGCCAGAGCGTTTTTTTTATTATTATTATTTTTTTTTTTAAATATTATTAGATAATTTTCCTATTTTTCCTGGTTTCGTGTTCCCTATAATTTTAGATGAAGAATAAAGAGATGAAACGAGGTCTAAAAACACCCCACATGCATTAACAACAGCATTTTATTCAAGCTCTGTCGAAAATTGTGACCAAAAAATAAAAATAAAACGGCAAAAAAAAAAAAAAAAAAAGTCCAGCCTTGTCAAAGTAAAAGTTGGAAGCGCACGAGAGCTGCCAACTAATTAGCGCACGGCTCAGAGGAGGGATCTCCCCGGATTGCGTTTAACCTCGCCGGGATTAACTCACTGTTCCAGGGTGCTTCCCCTGCTCTTGTTTTGGCTGATATTTACAAAAACGCCTTCTTCTTTTCATTTTTTTTTTCTTTCCAAACCAAAGTCACAGAGCCACATAACAAATCAGTCAAGACAGGCAGCAGTCGAGCGGCGCGCCAGCGGCCTTGTCTGGCGAATCAGACCGTCGAGCGTCAGCTTATAAATTTTGCAGGCAGAATAAAAGTTTAAATGGGCTCAGTGCAGTTTGGCTCCGGATCCCCTGAAGCGTCACTGGATCGTAGAGACGTGATTTATTGTTTCTATTCGAGTGGGCTCGTTTGTAGGACGCATCCGGCAATAAGTGGAAACTCTTGGAAAAACTTGTAATGTTGAAATATTTCTTGCAAAAAAAAAAAAAACTCGACAGTAAATATCTCCTGTTTTGGACATGTTTCACGTTTGTTTTGTTTTATTAGGAATCTTCAACACACTTAATTTAACTCACACTTAATTTTAAAAAAGAAAATCCTGCAGAACAATGAGGAACAACTGAAGGGATTTATTTGCACTCGATGTCCCCAATTAATTTTGAATTTTCTGTCCCATTCCAGATCACGCAGTTAAAAATTGAGAACAATCCGTTCGCGAAAGGATTTCGAGGGAGCGACGACATGGAGCTGCACCGGATGTCGAGGATGCAAAGGTTAGGACTCATCGGTTGTATAATCTTATTATTGCACTCACGCTGAGCCACAGATACACAGAAAAGGCAAAAAAAAAAAAAAAAAAAAAAGAAGAGAGAGAGAGAGAGAGAGAGAGAGAGAGACAGAGAGAGAGAGAGACAGAGAGAGAGAGAGAGAGAGAGAGAGAGAGAGGCCTAATGAGGTGCATTGATCGGCGGGATTCCCGTCGCAGTTAACGAGCCTCGCTCTAATCCAACGATAGTCCAAAAGCGAGGCAGCGATTGAGGCGATTTTCCCTTTTTTTCAATGACTTTTTATTCTCGGTGATGTAAGTGTAGTTTCTGAGCCGCTGCCAGGTTTTCATGATGATCTGGCAGAACATCTGAAACTCGAGTGAAACATCTCTAGTCCACACGGCTCTTTCTAGCACCATGTTCCAACTCTGTGTGTGTGTGTGTGTGTGTGTGTGTGTGTGTGTGTGTGTGTGTGTGTGTGTGTGTGTGTGTGTGTGTGTGTGTTTCTCTAATAGCACGCAAAGAGAGAGAGGGAGAGAGAGAGCTCCACCACATTGCTCTCTCTATTATTTAGACCAGATGAGGGATGGAGCATGCGTCCACTCTGGGTGGAAAATTTCAAAGGACCAAAAAAAAAAAATCTGGTTTGGGGAGCTCTAAGTCCACCCAGCCCTCTTCTTGTTTTTGAGCCACTTGTGTATGATGATGTGGTGATGTTTGTTTTTCAAGGAAAAAAGAAAAAACAAACTCTACTCTACTTTGATCTTTTTCACACAGCACTTTGGGCCCAAATCCCACTTACCTTGAGCCATATTTAAGTTGAAAATCAAAAGAAAAACTTTGAAATTTTCATTTTTGAAAAAAAAAAAAAAAAAAAGAAGAAGATGCAAATTTGTATGACATGTAGGTGCATGTTCCAATTTTACACAGCATTTCTGGGTTAAATGCGTCCCGCCCATCAAAACTAGCAAATGCACAGAGTGCGGTGAGGGTCCAAACCACACCATTAATCTTGCATGCCACTGTCCGGCCCTGCACAGTATAGAGTAATCTGTGTCTGCGTCTGCTCCTGGTTACATTTTTTCGGCTTTTTTTCCTTCTTTTTTTTGAAAGGAGGGCTTATTGCAAAACCAGGTCAGTGTCTCATCGGAGGCGATTCCCTGAAATCAAAGGAGCAAAAGTAGCAAAAAATATCCACTGATGGACTAATGGGGGGCGACGTACATGCCGCGGAATTTTCACCCTGGAGGCCTTTTCCCACAGAGGAGCGCCTCTGCAGTTAAATTCTAATTAATTGGAGGGGAAACAAGGCGACGCAATGAGTCTGGACAACTGAGGCAGTCAGTGTGCTGTTGTGTTTGTGGGTTCCTCTAACTGCATTTGTGTGTTTGCGCTCACCTGCTCGCAGCACCAAGGAGTATCCGGTGGTTCCCCGCAGCACGGTGCGCCAGAGGGTGGGCTCCAGCCAGAGCCCCTTCAGTGGGGAGGTGCAGGGAATGGCCACCCCGAGCACCCTGGGCTCCCAGTACTCCCAGTGTGAGAACGGGGTCACCAGCACCTCGCAGGACATGCTACCCCAGTCGGGCTCCTACCCGCTGCCCCACGAGCACGGCCAGGAGTACCACTGCATCAAGAGGAAAGGTAGGGGGCACTACACGGGGTCACGCTGGAAGAGTGAGAAGAACCAGTCTCAGCTGGGTTTTATTTTCAGTCAAGGGTCTTTTCCGGAGGTTAGAGTTCTAAAGCATTGAACAAATCCTACTGTTAAGTCATTTTTGACCCATCTATAAGCTGTAGTAAAATCTTAATTAAGAAGAGTTCATGTATGCAGAGGTGAGCACAAGTTTGTTGCCTGTATTTTTTAAGCAAACATCAAGTTCTGCACAGATTTATTGTACAGTGGAAGTGCAGCTACTGTAGTGTAGTCACAATGTCTTATACTCTTAAGACTTGAGTTCAACTCCTAACCAGCAACAACCTTTGCGACTGCTTGCAGTGGAAGACGACTGTCACTCGGGGGAGCACGGCTACAAGAAGGCCTACCTGGAGAGCTCCTCCAGCGAGGACGACCATTACTACCGTCCCGTCGGCTACGCCCAGAGCCTCGGCCTGGCTGGGGGGCCCTACCGCAGCGAGTCCAGCCAGCGGCAGGCCTGCATGTACGCCAGCGCCTCGCAGGGGGCCGAGCCCGTTCCCAGCCTGGAGGACATCAGCTGCAACACGTGGGCCGGCGTCTCGCCCTACGGAAGCTGCTCGGTCACCGCCATGCAGCAGATGGAGCGGCTGCCCTACCAGCACTTCTCCGCTCACTTCACCTCGGGTTCCCTGGTGTCCAGGTTGGGTGGGGTCGGAGGCCACGCCTCCCCGCAGCTGGCTGACGGCCACCACGCAGCTATGTACCAGAGCTCCATGACTCACCAGACTCTGGGCCGCCAGTGCAGCCCCGGGGCGGGGATCCAGTCCCCGACGGCCGGCCTGCAGGGAAACGAGTACCTCTACACGCACGGCATCCCGCGCACGCTGTCGCCTCACCAGTACCACACTGTGCACAGTGTCAGCATCATGCCAGAGTGGAACGACAACAGCTAAGGTGGGGTGGAGGGACCATCCACGACGGACACGAGTGACTGAAAGGACCAGAATATGGCAGGGTGTAGCTATTTTATATTTATATTTTCTGAAGTTCTTTTTGGTGATGGAGAACAGTGAGGATCTCCAACATCATGTCCCTTAAAAAAAAAACTGCTCGATCAGAACTTCCTGACAAAACCCGGGATCGACGAGGAGCTGGACCAGGAAGCTTCATTAAGACTGCTGGAGCGCAGAGGAGGTGAACAGACTGGACCTGGAGTCGACGAACAGAGGAGGGAAACGATTCGCTGATGGCTCCCAAGTTGATCACATGTTTTAGGGTGGAAATGGGGGGTGGGAAGGTTTATGATTTTTAGATTTAACTGTTTTAAATTTCTTAATTTAACGTTCAAATGGACTTTTATCCTCCGTCAAATTATCCCAAATTCTTTTTTTGCTGTTGTTTAAAAAAAGGATTTTGTAGTTACGATTTATCTTGTAGGCCAATTGCTAGAACTATTGAAATGAATGGTAGAAGTTGAAAAATTAACAAGCAAATGGAAGCTGAAATAACTTTGAACATTTCTCTGCATCTCCAAGAATGTAATCTTGATGCCAATGTGGAAAAGGAGGACAGGAGAGGGAAGCACTTCAATTGTGTGTTGAGATATTTTCGGCTGATGTTGTGTCGCACAATGAGCCTGTACGCCTTCTACTTCTTCGTTTGCAGATTGGGCTCCACATCAGCCTGCCACAGAGGGACCAGCAAAATTAAGATTGATAGGACATTAGGGCTGATGATTTCAAGTCAATATCACAACCTACTGATTTAAAAAAATATATATATACATATACATATATATATATATATATATAGAATACTAGCAGTGAAGGAAATTAGCAGTCAGTACAGTAACTATCCCTGGGCTAAATTTCGCTCTGTGAGTACAGGATGTAATTAGGCCATGATTGCAAACACATTACTGCTTTATAAGGTGATAATATTTCTGGGTTGAGAGAATGTCGCCCCTCAGTCAAAAGACTGCCACCAAGTGGCCCAGAAAACAAGCATCTCTATCCCTATATAAATTGTTTTTTGTTTTTTAAAAAAGGCAAAAGTTTCAACAAGTGGAACATTTACTTTGTGCATTACATAATAATATGCATTTTGTTTTGAAAGCCAATAACACCTGAAATTACACACCAATCCAAGCAAGATAATGCCAAATTATTTTTGATCGCTTTGTGCATTTATCTTTTGGACCATTCATCTGGGTAAAAAATAGGATTTTAAATGTGTTCATTAAAAAACAATTCCATCCTGGCAAATATGATGCGTGCGATCCTGGCAAATATGATGCGTGCGAACCACGCAGTGTTCATTGCAGTGTTCACTCATTTCATGCAGCCTCTTGCTGTGCTCAGTGAATATTTGGGCTCCAAAATATTTTGTCTTGATCCCCAGAACGGCACTTCTCCATCCATTAAACAGATCAATTTGTGCAGCCGCAGCTGGAGAGCAAAAAGAAAGTCAATTTGAGCCACACCCAACGTCCATTTCATCCCGCGGACGAGAGCACGTTCGACACTTGTTTTCCCGACAACACTTGTAGTTGACAAATTGTGGATAGTATTTATTTTTCAACTGTGTAAATCAGCTCGCTCCATACATGTATCAAAACTAGATGGTTTCATTTTATTTTATTTTTTTTCAATTGCCTGTTTTTTATGTTGGTTAATGGGAATTTTTCTAATCATGATTATAGAGGTGACGGCTATACAGGAAGTTACCAGTTGCGACCCAAACACATGGGTAACTTTGTAAATAAACATGTACATAATAGAATACCCAAAAATAAATTAAAAAAAACAAAACAAATTCACGGTGTGTCTCTTTCTGTTTCTCTCTTCCTATATGGTTTCATATATTCTCTGCAATTTGGATATTTTTGGTCACAAGAATCTTCTGTTTGTCTGTCATACATTGCAATTAAAGGAAATGGCCTCGTGTGGAAACAACCGCCTGTTGAGTGGCGAAAAAGGGCAAGTGTTTTTGTAAGAAGCTGTGAACAGAGGGCTAAATCTGTATTTTTGCAGAGCTCTAGAGAGGGATTGTTACTGGAAATTGACTGGACAAGGAAGGAGGGGATTTGGATTCTGAAATCTTAGCTCTTGCCTGCAGCAACATTAGCAGGGGACATAGTAAACGCAATTACCTGCGTGAGCGTGCGGGACCTTTGAATTTACAGTTCCTGTCGGCGAAACAAATTTCACCCTTGGACGCACAGCGCGGTCACGGCGAAACATGACCTCGGAATTGTTACACGTTGTTGTTCCCAGCATCTCTCCACCAACAGATAATCCAAAGGGATTAAATGTCTGCTGTCTGGACCCTGCTGCCCAGTAATCCTCGGGAGCCCCAGCCCCTGATCATGACTCAGTCTGTGGGTCAGTAGTTCAGTCCGTGCGGAGAGGGAGCCAAGCGTTCAGAGGTAAAGACCAAGAAAACCCAACGTCACATTCAATTAAGGAGGACCGTCTGCACTGACTTGGTTTTACAGGCCGAGTGCCAATTTCTTCTGAAGTGAAAAGAGATCATGAGATATTTCTGTTGTGTGCATTCCCAAAACCAAACACCATCGGTCTCTTTGAGAATCAAACTGGAGTGAAGCATGAGACAGGAAGTGGGCGGGTCTTTGTCTGTAGTATACAAACACAAAGGGGGAGATTTGTGTATCCCACAACATCATGCGTTAATGATGGGGCACTGAAGTGACACAAGATTATCAAAGTGCAGAATTCAAGTATTTGCAGATGATTCAATGACCTTCAACAGCAATTTGAAGTGCGGGCACGTGTTTTTGGCATACTGGCCCACAAGTTGTTTTTTGTTGGTTTGTTTGTAATGGACTAGTGGAAAAAAACAGTTGCAATCTGGTATTGACATGAGGCCTCACAAGGAGTAAAAATGTTTAGAGGACCTGGAGAATCACCAAAAGCTGCACAGTTCACTTTCATTAAGCCAGCTGCTTGACCGCCGCGCTCTCTTGTTTTCACTGCTATTCATCTTTCAGTGCCGCCGCTCATTCCTGAACCTCTTCATCTGTTTCACTCGCCATGATCCTCTTTTCCATTCCCTCCGCTCCCGCCGCTACCCCGCGGCCCAACACAGTGACCTAGACTCCCGGCCCTCTTTGATGTGAGCGATGTGACCTCTGCGCTCCAGATGCCCCCTCGCGCCGCCAGTCTTATCCTTAGCGAGAGTCGGCTCCACCCACGGGGAGAGCCAGTCATTAACCCCATACAACCCCCACCACCACCACCACCACAAGCAGCACCAGCAGCAGCAGTCTTTACTGCTTAAACACATGATGTATCACAATACCAACCCCCCACACTCCTGTCCTCCACCTCCGACTCACCCAAACATGCACGTGTGGGCGAGGACCGATGATGCAACAGGCTCTTTAAACATTTAAAGAACGGGTCAACTTTTCAAAGGTGAGGCGCTGGAACCTTTGGCCAGCGCTTCAGTTATCACGGTCAGCGCTGGAAATCCTGGCGATACGTCAGGGGGAAAACAAATGAATGTCTAATGAACGGAAAGCCTGGATGACGAATGAAACTTCACGCCGCTACATTGCTGGTTTATTTGGATTATGAGACTATATCTTTGCCAAACTTGACTAATGGGGTTAGATAGGATTAGAAGAAACATTGCCTCTATCCACTAAGTGATTTAGTGAGATGAAATGCAGGGGTAATGGGCGGGGAAGTGTTTATAATAAGTTAACACTAAGATGACGGTATGTCTTATATAGTCTATCAAGTATCTTCGGGTAAAACCGCTGAAAGCCTTTGTTGCGCTGGGGAAAGAAAAATTAATTTGAGTCATCTCAGAGTAATGATGAGTCATGGCCTCAGTCAACCCTGAATCTGAAACCTAAACAAATCGTAGCGTGGGTGCCCCGCACGACAAGGGGAAGAGCGCAAGAACAAGAGCATTCCTCAGGCCTAGAAAAATGAGGGAGGGGGATTACTTTATTAAGATGTACTGAAACACAGATCACCGCAGATGGATGAGCGCCGCGCTCAAAGAGCCTTTTCAGAGAATCACATCCATCTCGCGCAGGAGTCACATCTGTTTGAAAAGTCAAAGTCTTGCAACTTTGGGTCTTTAATTAGAGGCAGGGAGCCTCCTCTGGAAACCTTTGGACAACAAGCCAAGGCATCACTGTCGGACGGCTCCGTCTATGCGTGGACAGACAAAGAGGACCTGACTGAAGAGGTGAGCTCTCCCGATAAGCGCAGCATGTGAGCGCTCCACCATGCCATACTAATAAAGAAGCATTAAGCCTAGCCTCAATCGACGGTGTATCTGGACAAGCCACGTAAGGAGGCAAATGAAAATATTTCTCTTTCTGGCAGATAAAATAAAGCGTCGCACACATTTCTTGGCCCGTTCCCAGTGCAGATGGCTCATACCTGGCCTCCAACTCCAAGGGAGATGGGGGTCACCTCGGAGTGAGCGGAGCCTGCCATCAGATAAGTCATTTTCTGGTTCATGTAAAGACGTCGGGCATATCAATAGAGACATGCATCACCGCGACCTCAAACCTGAGTCTCTGTGAGGGCCTTTGCCTCCACGGCAAGCAAGTGAAACAAGTCTTGTGATAGCTGACCTTCCCATCTCCTACTCTTTAGTCTTTCAGCACTACTCCTGGCCAGAGTTCTTTCAGGAGAATTTGAGGAGGAGGAGCAAGGAGCAGGGAGCATCCTTAAGTGGGAGGCAGACAGGGATGAGGCTGTGTCAACAGTGGTGAGAAGCAAAGTTGCGTCTGTGCAAACATTTAGCTGTAAAAACGCAGACTATGCATTTTTGATTTACAGCGCAAATCAAATCGAAGCAAAGCAAAACGCTAATTTAAGATATTTATCCTCAGTAGCGCTCGGACTGAGGTGTCCCACAAGGCTCAGTGTTAGGCCCAGAGCTATTACTGGAACTGTGGAAAAACATTTGGCGATCATTCACAACAGAATATGTGTATAGATTGAAAAATACATCTTCAAACAAACACATGGCAAAATATAATTTTGCCAAAACTCTGGAGGGACCATCTATAAGCAAACACAGATTTATTTCCAGTAACTGATGACAGTGTTTCCTATGATGTTTGAAATCTGATACGTACATTATAGCAACATTTCTTATTGAAAAAAAAAATGCCACTTCAGTTAAGAACTTCCTTGTGCAGTACCAACCACACTGTCTAGTCTATTCATCAAATACACAATGGCATCTTGTTGGAATCTCTTGTTAATCACAAGCCACATTAATCAGGATTTTATTTTAGCTTCATGTTTTCATCAAACAAAACAATTCCCAGTCCGGCGGTGACGGGCCATTTTTTAACCGGGCGGGCCTGCTGTCCGCGAGAGATAACCAAGAGCAAGCGAAATTATAGCATTTTCTGAGTAAAGCCATCCTATCGGATCTGAACGAATGTTTAACATTCGTAGCTCAGACTCATCCGTCTCTGTCACGGGGAGAGACGAGGCAGGGCAGAGCCAAAGTGTTTCAATGTCAAAGCTCGAAAATATCCTCCAGCTGTCTCATCATTAGAGCTGATAAGACACCGCGGCCAGGCTCTCCTTCGTGACTTGCTATGTCTGCAGGAATTACAGGTACAGACTATCAGGTACCAGCGACTAATTAAAAAATATTATTTTAAAAAGAATGACTATGTGGTGTCATGTGACTGTAGTTTTCCCCATATGGAAAACATTCCAGTGTAGTTCAGCCCATCGAGATTCTAAGTGTACTGCTTAGTTTCGCTGTCAAGTAGATCAGAGTTTCAAAAAAAAAAAAATCATGAAATGATGGAGCACTTTGTTCCCACATCAGTGGGAGGTCAGCAATGGTATTGGTAGGGTAGTGGTTTGGTGACATTTGGTTTTCAAAACTGCAGACATGCCTGTTTTTGTGGCTGCCCTTACCTGTGAGGAAGAGGTTGGACATGCCGAAGAGTTACGACTTCTTCACGGTAGCAGAGCTGGAAGAGCCAGAACCCCTGACTGGAAGAAGACCAAGAGCTGTCCAAACCCTGTAGAGAAAGAAACGGGGTGGATGGATGGATGGATGGATGGATGGATGGAGTTCAAACTTAAGAGGCCAAGCTATATTGGATCACGTAGCTCTACAATGGTTTGGTTGCATGTGCTAAACATTTCAACTAACCAATGCTCATGACTGACAGGACAAGATCACAGATGACATTAGGTTCCTCACGGACGTGGCTATGCTCATCTTTCAAGATACGATGAAAAGCTTGGAGTCCCAGGAGGTAGCTTAGAGTGGACTCTCTCGCCTCCTCCTTGGCCTTGGGAGGAGCTGGTTGAGGTGGTTGTGCAAGAGCAAGAGCAAGGCTTTGGGGTTAAATTCAGAAAATATCATCTGATGCACTTTTCTGTCAGATTTTATCTTGGCAGATTCGGTTGCTCCCCGCCACCAGCATAGAACCAGCGCAGCACAGAGGGGGGAAATAATCTGTCCATGCAAAAGCCCCAGCGATGGTGGCAACACGTGTCGTGTCCTCACGCCGCTGTATGGGACGAGTTAGTGACGGAATATGTCATGCCGTGAGCGCAGGGAATGGCTGGGGAGCAACGCACAACGGGGGAGTCGCTAACTGCCTGGGGGGATCGATATCCGGCCCACAGAGTAAGTGAGAGGAAGCAGCCCGCCCTGACCCCGGTGCCTTTGGAGGCAGTGTACCAACACAGCAGGTCAATATGTCTAGAAGTAGCAGTATGGGGCCATCACATTTTGGGACAGCCAGTTGTCTCGTCATGCGTGCCACGGCCAGGCACGGGAAAACGCTTTGCATTAAATATGTCAAGATAATCAAAGCAAATTTGTTTGTTGCAGGGTTTGCAGGACTTTTTTTGGACCGGTTTTAGTAAACTAAACATAAAAATTTTAGTCGACTAAAACTTAAAATTTTGGGTGGCACACAACCAGCAAAATGCAGAGCAAAAATAATGTCACAAAGGTCACTGATGCCTCACTGACATGTCACCCAGTTTAGTGAGCACACCCCCAGCCAGGTGATGGCTCCGCCCCCTGAGAACGACTTGTTCTTTACCCTTTCCAAACACGTGGGGAGGTTCAACATAGCATAATTTTTCGCAGATGGCAGCAAACAAGGGATTAACTATGCTGTTTTTAGAGAGGTGTTTTTTTGGTTTAGTTTTTGGATGATTATTCCTGGATGGCTGCACCATTTGAGTAAAAAATAAGTCATCTAAAAAAAAAAAAAACACACGTTATGAATCAAAGAATGAGGGGAAGGAACGGATGGCTCTCCTACGGGACGACTACGGTTTTATGTGGGAATTATTCAGCGAGGGAGAGTGAAGAGTATGAAAGATACCAGTTCTTTCTATTAACACCGCGTACAAATCAATAAAGGCCGTACTCCTGAGGGTGCGGCGAGCTGTTTGTGCTGCGGCTATCGATCCCTCTAAATGTAGGTGTCTGCATGTTGCCCTCGGCAAGACGCCGTGGCCTCCCTGTGTGCCAGCGTACCACCAGCCTCCCCTCCGCCACAAGCCAACATCTCACCCCCGCCGAGGCCCAAGTGTGACTTGATGCCATCGATAAAACCGCCGTCTGAGATGGACTTCCGTCGCGCCCCCGCAGTGAGTCAGGCCCCTTTGCGATGAATCACCTTGATCGAGGCCGGCCCTCCAGGAGGCAAACACTCAATATCTCGGCAGTGGGCTTTCTTTAATCCATATCAGCTCATGTTTTGGTGTTTTTTTTTCTTGCTCCGTATTCTAGGTCTTTGGGGTTCTGGGTTAGCTGCAGTAGCTACGTTGGTCAGGAGACGACGGCGAGAGTTTGTAAACTGTTCAGGTTTTAAAACAATGATAGGTCGAGGAAAAGTCAAGAGTCAGCCTAATTAGGTTCGTTAAAGCCTTCTTTTCAGGGGGCAAAGGACTTCACTAAGGATTTGAATGTCTGCGAATCAGCTGTTGTGCTTTTATCTTATCCCTGACAGGCTGTTTGGTTTGTGTAACAGCTTATTATCTACGCTTGTGAAAAAGGTCGTACTTTTGTAAACGTGTGTGTGCGAGAGAGAGAGCGAGAGAAGGAGGAGAGGAGTGAGAGAGGCTGGAGGAGGCCGTGGTAGCGGTGGTCTCCGGCTTTCTCACACTTGAAAAACAAACCGGCTCTTAGCACGAGTTAAAATCCTCCGACGGAGATCCGAGATCTGAGAAATGATCACCTCCCACTTGCAGGATCAAGCAATAAGATGCCTTATAAGCTGATTTTGCACCCTATGATCTGCCCAAAGAGGATTGCAGATTGGTTACACAAGCCTTCAGAGTAATGGCCCTCCTCGAGAGGCGAGTAGTTTTCTCTCAGGCTGCGTGAATCGAACCGGCTGGGACGCTGGTCGAGCTGCTCGGGGCCGAGGAAGCGCAGTGGAGAACGGCACGTGACGGTTGACAGCAGCAGAATGATAGACACCCCACGGTGCCGTATCTCAGCAGAGCACCCTATCAGGACAGATGAGTCTGAAAAGGACCCTGAATGGCTGAAGCGGCTGATAGGATGACAGACAGGCACTGGCCATGATAGCAAGGTCTCAAACCGCAGCACATTCAAATGTCATCGCTGCTCTTTGTTGCCCTGTGGATTAAGGATGCATTCGTTGATCGGCAAGCGTTCTCGCTCACTTCTCACTTTGGCAGTTGGCCACCTCCAACACTTTTGACCCGTAACTAGATGTGAAGGATTAATCCAAGTATTGTTTTTCTCTTTACAAATACTTACTGTGGGTTCTTATACAAATGGATACATGAGATAAAGCCAGAGGATTTAGGAAACATTACATCTTGCACACTGGGGTTCATTTTTGCCACTTCTCTCACCTCAATGTTGCAAAAAAAAAAAATAAATATTGCATGGTATTTTAACATTAGCCGCCTGCATTCCCATAACAAGCTCCCAGAGACATGCCTTTTGGGAAACACGCATACTGCGG
This sequence comes from Nelusetta ayraudi, assembly GCF_046127955.1. Lineage (NCBI taxonomy): Eukaryota > Metazoa > Chordata > Actinopteri > Tetraodontiformes > Monacanthidae > Nelusetta > Nelusetta ayraudi. The sequence continues at coordinate 1,920,740 of NW_027466133.1, read as the reverse complement.
CTGGAGGACGTGGAAAAGGTACAATGTTGCAGAAATTTCCCACCACGGTCATTGCTCCATCTATGTATATCCCAGCTTGTGTTGTTTATACAATCTTCTTTTTGTCTCCGTCCAAGATTCAGACCGAAGGTAACCTACTTCTGCAGTGTTTGGGCTCTCAGCGAAGGAAGAAAGCTGCTCCACTCAGTGCAGAATGTAGCCATGACGGATGAGTGTATGACAGCACTCTCCCTTTACTCAGTCTATGGGAGACTCAAACTCAAAACTCTGCAGTGTGTGCGTGTGTGTGAGTGTGTGTGTATGTGCGCGTGTGTGTGCGTGAGTGCTCACTGGTTGTATAAACTCACCCGGTGGGACCCCGGGCTCGTGGGAGATAAAGACCTCTCCAAAAATGTAAACACTCTGTGAAGTGGCGAGCGGGGCAGCTGTAGTCGCGCACACACACACGTTTGGAGAAATGCAAGCCCAAGGTCAAGGTTAAGCGGCACACTCTTTCAAGACTCACTTTCCCTCTTGACCCACCGTCTTGCCGACGGTGGATCTGCCGCGGGGTTTCGGGTGCTAAAATATTGGCCACCTTGACATAAGAGAAACAATGAGAATGTGCCGGTGCTAAGTAGTGGGGACGCAGCCAGGCGCAAAGAGGGAACTTTCCATTTGGAAACGATGTGAAGGGAACCGGGACTTTGTGAGTTAGTAAATATTTGTTTTCCAGGGAATTTCTGGGAAACTGAACAAGAACTGCAGGTGATTTGGAGAGAACGATCAGTGGAAATATTGGAAGGACAACGCACTAAAATCACACTGACTTCGACAATGAATCAAGTTCCATTTTTGAATAAACAGGAGAAAAATAAATGTTAAATTGTCACGAGAAGCATCTGTTTCAAGATGTTTGAAAAACAACAATAAGAAGAAGCTACTTAGGATTTTAAACAAAAGCCGTTGCTAAAAAGGCTAGCGTGGCACTTTCACACTAAAAGATGACCAAAGAATGGTGCTGGAGATTTGTTTAGTAAGAGGACATTACCCCTTGCATAGGGAAGTAGCTAAATGAACTAAATTAGCTAAATTAACAAGAACAAAAATCTGTGATAGCCAGAAGAGTCATCCAATCTCTGTCCAGGTTTTGCCTCCCCACTTGATGCGTCTAAATTGTACTCTGGGCTGCACTTTGAATTGCTATATAAACTAATGGAGCTCACTAGGCCTTAAAAATGCTTTCTATGGGCTCTTTGCCAAATGGATACATGAGATAAACCACGGAGGACTTAGGAAACATTCCACCTGGCAAGCCAGATCAAGATGCTAGCCGCTAACGGCTATTTGGCTGGAATGATCAGGGCACATTGTGTGGAATTTAGTGGGCGGAGACCGAAGGGCCTCGCGCATAAATGGACAACTGAGCCGTCCCGTGCATAATCGCTCCTCTCAGCCTTGTTTAACGCTGTCGGCCAAACATTTGGCTTTGCACTCAAAGACTAAGAGGCAGTTGAAGACACACATAAACAAAGAGATCGCCTCGCTGATAAATGAGCTACAGATCAAGGCCAAGAGTGGCAAAAAAAAAAAAAATAATAATAATAACAAACATTATCTGTTGCTATTTATGATTATGGGAAAACTTGGAAAACCTTGTACTTTAAGTATGTATGCAAAACTTGTTTGGCTTGTTTGTGCATCTGCATCTGCAGCGGACAACGGCGCCAGGCACAGTGCAGACTTTTATAGCATGGCCACATTTAAGAGAACTTCCGATAGCGTGGCTCTGCTAAAAGCTCTAACCAGAAAAAAACAAAAAGCCTCAGCGTGGAGCACAGCAAGGTGGGCAATTAGATGTTTGTGCACAAGGAATAACACACTTGACAAGTACTTAACAAAGTACCTACCGCTCAACGAGAGTGATGAGCAAAATAAGGAGGTGAGCAGAGGCAGGGGGTGGTCAGGAATTGCTGGTAATCTTTGGCCGGGTCCATCTTTATTATCTCCCGGTGGATGGACAGAAGTGGATCTGGAGGTAAAAATACCGCAGCCTGCTTCTCATCAGCACGATGCCCTTATCTGACATTTGAAATGCGCTGGGCAGGATGAGCGAGTGCGAAACGTATGGAGCCTGACGGTCAAACTCGACGTGCAGAAATCCGAAATTGTTCACAACACGAGTGCATTCTTGTTGCTCCAACTCACAAAGTTCAGAAAGAAGTAAAACTCTCAAATGTAAATGGGATTACCGCAATTTCCCAGCCAGGGATCCATGAAAAATATCTATCCATCCATGTATCCATATGTCTATCTAATTGTAACGCTTCCGGAAATGTCCGGAAATGTTGGAGCTCCTCAAAGTTTCTGTCTTGGAAGATTATGTCACACTCCACAAATCCACCACTGTGACTGGGAGCCAAGGGGTTAATGGCAAGCGAGCGTCTCCACCGCCGAAGCGCAACAGATATCAATCCGACGCAGGGAGGAGAGGCGAGGGAAAACATTAGCTGTGTTTCAGGAGGACAAGGTGAGAAATTGCAGTTCACAGTCTGCGATGGTTCCACTCCGCTGAGCTATTGATCCCCTTCCTCCGGTTCTCGCTGGCTGCTGCGTTTTGGTGGCACTCTGCCTCTCCTGCGGGACGGCCAAGTGAAAGGACAACCGTCACCGAACAAGTGACTCAAATGTGTGGCGGCTCGCCGAGGGAGATACAAAAACAAAGTCCTCTTTGTTAGTCACCGCTCTCCTCGGCCGATGGGGGACGGCCACACGCACTCTGAGAAGGTCAAGTGCAAAGAGAAGAGACTTTTAAAAGAAATGGGACAGGAGTGAGGAAAGTGACCAAATGGCACAAAAAAAACAAACAAGATACTGTACATGCCGCACGTTAAGGATCACAGCAGCAGCACACAAAGAAAAGAAAAACTGGGGCAAAGTGAGGAGAGAACAACAGCCTGAGTCCAAGTTTTATTTATGATTTTGTCCTCAGAGAAACATATTTGTAAATTGTTTTACTTTGTGATATTACTCTTGTAACTGTAACCCACTTACCTTCCTTTAACTTTTGTTTCATTAGTGAATTTGATGATTGTAATAGGACTCATTTTATTCTTTTGAAGAATTTATTTACCAAAATATTTATATATGTATGTCTGCCTTTGTATTTCAGTTGTTTTTTTGGGTTGTAGTTTGTTTATTTTTTTAATTAAGAGCTAAAATGTTGCCATACCATAACTAAGTGATCTAACAGAACTATATATTAACTAGAACTCTAAATATTAATGACTAATTAGGCACCAAAGGAAAACATTATTTTGTTGGAAACGGCCCTTTCAGTGGCTTGGTAGCCACAACATTCCGCAAATCAAGTTTCCTCTGACTGAACACCAAACTAATCTGGTTCCTCAGAGGTGAAGTTAAAAGTTTCAGTTTATTTTAAAATGTCTAAATCGAAGCTTCAGAACAGACAACCGAGAGTCGCAACGCCGGCGAGGGCATGAAGGCAGCAGGCTGGCCGGCAGGCAGGCAGGCAGGCAGGCAGCAGACGGGCGGGCGGCAGATAAAGCGGACTCTTATTAGTCTCGGCTCATTGTGCCACTCTGATGTCTTTCTACTTCCTAATTGGCTGGCTTCTGTATGCTTGGCAGCCATATTTCAGTTTAAAGGGGAGACTCCATGGGTCACAGGAATAAAGGGCCCCCATTTGACAGGTCAGCAGGCTGATGTCTATGGCGTGGTCTTGGGTCAGAGGTCAAACCAACATCAAGATAGGCCGTGGCAGCGTGGGTCAGCCCCAGTAAGCACGTCGGCAGACTGGCTGGAATGTTGTAAAAACACGTCGCGTGAAAAAAAAGAACTTTTTTGTTTGGCAACGACGGCGCAGGAAGCTAATTTAATCCAGGATTTCATACTGGAAGAAGACGGACTGCATTTATTTCTGATATAATACATAATATGACGATATCTAATATGTAAAATGAAGGGCTTCTGATATTAAATATCTGAAACGGTTCTAATCTAATCACGTTCAGTTCTTTGAGTGTTTATGAGTGTGAAATGTTACAATTGCTACATCGATCACAACAAGACTTCTCAAGCGCAGTTCTGCAGGACGGAGCGTTCAACTGAGCTTCGAGGCGCACAAAAAGTCTGGGGTTCAAGTTGGAAATGTGGAAGAAAACTCGTCGCTTCGTCTAATTACTCTGTACATTAGCGCGAGGGGAATATGAAGTAAGACAAAAACATACGGAACGTAATCCAATTATGAGTAATCCACCGACGGCCGCCGTCAGTGGGCTTAAGCAACTGACAATAGTCTTTAGGAGGGATTTGGTTTCTACAAGAGCCCGCACTGGAATCAGCGCTCGGCTAACTCGATTAGCATTAACGTTCACCTCGAGGAAGTGAGTAGGCTGAAAACACGAAATTCGCCGTGCGCGCTTTGGCGCACGCGCGCACGCACAAGTGCAGGACAGTCTGCCTGGCACCAGACAGCAGAGCGCGGCCAAATGAGATGTGTGAGAGCCCCCTGCTGCCAAAAAGGCGGACAGGAAGAAGAAACAAACCCTCGCTAATGGAGACATGACATGCTCGCCGGGGCGGAAACTCAAACAAACGATTAATGGGCCATGGAGCCCTTCGGTACAGCAGCAAAATACCCAGCGCTGCTGCTCCCTCCTCCCCCGCTCGGTGCCACGTTGGCCCTGGGGGTGGGGGTGGGGGGGTGGGGGGCCTGAGGGAGGGGCGGTGGGGGTCCAACATTTCGAGACCCAGGCCCCTCGGACTGAGCACCGATGAGCTGAGTGGAGTGGACGACGCAACGCCAGGCTGTAGACCTGAAGACCCGGAGAGGAATTCACCGGCTCGTAGTCCAGCATCCAGCGGGGCGACTGCTGTGCTTTGCACGCCGAGCCGGCCGGGCTGCTATGCTGTTAAAACCGGGGGAGGGGGGGGGACACCACTTGTCGTTATCACGACCTGACAAGAGTCACGTGCTCGTGTCTCCAAATAAGACAATGCTGCCTGGGAGGAAGAAAAAAAACAAAACAGATAAAGGTGGCCCAACAAGTCACGCCAAACTTTTTCCAGGCCCCCGAAAGAGGCTGCAAGGTCCAGAAAGTGCAAAGACAAAATGCGGGAAAAATGTTTCACTCTTCTGTGGCATTTGGGTGAGCTCTGCGAGTAGCCGAAAACAGATGAAGACAGGTGGTATCTCAAGTCAGGAGAGCTGCAGGTGCTTAAAACCGTCCAGGAAGTGGCAGTTCGGAGGTCTTCCACTCCACTCCACTCCACTCCAAAAACAGGTCTCTGGCTCCGTCTCCCACTTTTAATCTCCCACCTCTCAGGGCTCCGAGGCAGCGGAGGAAAAAGGGGAAAGGCAGGGTGGAAGGAAGGAAGGGAAGCCCCCTTTACGTTCATGTGTTTTGATTAGCAGGTAATGATCTTTGATCTAATGCGCTGACTGGGAAAGTGCGGCTCCCATTGAAATCCGGTGGATGCTTGGCCGACCTGGAGCCAGTGTCACTTCTCGTTAGGGCCTGCGGCTCCGTGACCTCCCGGTTGCCAGTCCCAGCCCCCTGCTCGCAGCGTGAGCACCCCGCGTAATGATATCAATAGCAGCAGGGGTGCAATGAATACAAATCCGCGTGCAGAATGTTTGGACAAGAATTCGCTCTGAGCCCCCCGCCCACCCCCACATACCCTCTCACCCCCCCTCGGCCGCCCCACTCACCACCCTTCAACCTCTATCTCCCACACAACTGGGGAGTCGGGGGAGAGGAGGGGAGGGGGAGTTTAGGGCTGTAATCTGGATGCTTGGTTTTTTTATTCAAGCGGAGAATAGGGGAGAAAAATAGGGAAATGCCCCCTGCTGGTCAGCTGTAGGTTTAAAAATAAAAAAATTGTTAGCCACGACTTCGAAAAATCCATCGCTGAGAGTCGAAAACTTAGCGAGTGGGCAATCCGTGTAATTGCACCGTATTGTTTAAATCTACTCATGCATGCACGCAAAAGGCAGAGCCTAATTGAAAAGAGCACAAAACTCTGTTGTTCGTTCGCATGGAACAAAATCTTCATCCAGGAAGATTTTGTTGTTGTTGTTTTCGTCAATGATTTTCCGCATTTCCCCAAATGAGGTCTTGTGAGAATTCATCATCTGGACACAAAATTAACTCCCCCCGTCGTTCCTCCCGGCCTCGCGCAGTGTAGGAAAAATATAGTTTTACGACTGGGGTGTCATATCATAACTCTGGCTGCTGGAAGGAAACTTGGGCTCTGTGGGCAGGAACACGAACCAACCGTCCCCCTCTTCAACGCTCCGGTCCAGTGTCGCCCCCCCCCCCGACATGTCCGCCTCCTGATTTCCGTCTCTGGTATTGACACAGCCGCTGAAGGCGGCCTGGTCACCGGGTCGCCAATAACAAAGGCATGTTCATGGGAGCTGACGCTGAAAGACTCAGTCAAATCTGGAAGGAAAGAACCAATGCAGCTTTCTTTTTCCTTTTTTTCCCAAAATTAACAAGACTGGAAAAGCCGTAAAAAAAAAAAAAAAAGGTCCCTGCTACAGGACCTGTTTATTATCAATTACTGCGGCACAATGCGGCCTCACTGTGAGCGTGAACGTGCGTGGTGCTGCGGCCATGTGCCTCGCGGCGAGGCCTGCGTGCCGCGTGCACGGGGCCCCGGCTGGTGCACACAGGGTCCCCTCTTGTTGGCCCGGCCCTGCTTCATTACCGCCGTCTCCACACACCTCCGCCGCTCTCCATAAAGCTCGCGCTCGCACGGTTCGCTGTTTAATGTGCTGTGAAATGCAGCGGCGTCGGGAAACAATGCGTCGGAATGGCCGTCGGTTCGGAGGAATCTTCCCCAGCAAGGCCAAAATATTTTGTTTGAATAGTTTTGCCACTTCCTGGTTCTGTGTTCCATAGAAAGGAGATAATCCCGTATGACAAGAAGACTTTAAATGTCCCGAATAGTCTTGGGCTGATATTCAATATTGTCGAATATCGCAATCAATATTTTTCACAATGTTTACCTTCAAATGGTTGGTAAATTTTGGATTTTGCCCAAACCTAGTCCACCGTCATGTTCAACCATCCTTAATTCCTCTGGCTTGCTCCACTTTTTCTTAGAAAATATCCATACATAAAAAACAGGAATTCATTATGTCACAAGGGGCACACATTCCTCAGAGTTAATGACCACGCCCCTTGAAGCAAGCTTGCTAAAAGTCCCACATTTGTTGCAGGAGGCTGCAAACAGAGAGTTAATTATCCTGTTGGGTCTCTGGAACAAATGATCCAGGACGCAGGATGAGGAATAAAGGTCTGAAAGTCAATTAAATGTTGGAATCTTGAAATTATTTCTTCTGTCTTGAGGTTTTTCCCGTTTTGAGTCATCGACTCTTTCGCTTCCAAACAACAACAAGTGACGATGGGTGAGAGACGACACAACCACTGTGGAATCACAGCACAGCTTTGCAATCATCATCTGGCGTCACGTGAGGCTGGAGCCGCTCCGGGTCTCTGGCTGCGGACTGAAGGAAGAAGGTTTCGCCCGTTAATCTGGAAGACGAGTGCGCACTCGTCCTTGACATTTTCTGGGTGAAAGAGGTTGCCTGCGTCGTGGTAAAATCATGAATAATTCTATGTTTTCTCAAAACGAGTGCCACTTTCCTGGTTCCTTCATCTGAATATTTAAACGGCGTCATGAATTCTTGACGTTGGCGGCGGTGTGAGATCTCTCATCTCCTGCGACTCCACACCATGTCTCCGCCGCCGCTTACAACTCAAACGCATTAGCGTCGATGTGACGACAGGAAATTGAATCTTCGCGTCGACGCTCGGCCTCTTCGCGTCGACGTGTTTTTTGGTTTTTCTGTCATGCAGCGTCTCGGAGCGGCAGCTTTTCCACATTTGTCGCGTTTGGACGCCGCCGACGCCTCCAGAGGTTATTTCTCTGACAGCCAAGACGTTGTCGTGAAAAAAGTGAAACGTCCCTCGGGCATCCAGATGAAAATTAGAGGAAAGATTAAGACGAATGGCTACATCTGGCTCTGGCTCGAAACTCTTGAAGGAAGTGGAGATAACCGAGGAGCGCTCCGGTTATTCATCACCAACCAGACACCAGGCTGAGAAAAACAGACACGGGGCCGGACGGAAGCTCAAGGAGAAGGAGCACCTGACCGTTTTTTGTAAAAAAAAAATATATATATATAATAATAAACTGCTCCCACAGTTGTTCAGTGCAGGAGCGGAGGAGGTGGGGGGAGGCTCTGGATTGACAGCTGGACCTGGAGGGCACCTGGTTAATTTCAACCATCATCCAGACCCTCACTAACCCCCCACACGCCCCCACTTTCTCTCCCTCTTTGCTCGCCCTCCTCATGGGAGCAACTTTTCCTCCAGATCCCGGCTGACATCAAGCCCAGAGAGCCCCAGAGTCCAGGCACAGTCCGCCGCAGGCCCCGCCCCCACCCGGGCTGCTTGTGTCTTCTGTCTGCTTCATCCATCCATCCATCTATCGCCTCCCTCTCCATCCGCCGTTTCCAGCTTTCTCTTCACCAAAAACGCCGCCTTTGTTCTCGCACTAGATCGATGCGCCATAACTCAACTAACTCAACCTGCCTCCGCTGTTTGAAGTCCGGGTTTCTGGATATCATTTCGAGATTTTTGTGGGGGGTTTTTTTGGGCGGGGGAGGGTTCTGAACCTGCCTGATAATAATGTAACACAGATAGATGTTTGTTTTTGACTGGAACGGTGGTAAAGCAATGTATTTACTCCGACATGGATTTCTGTAGGATTCCAGAAAAGTCCAGCTGTGCAATTCAGCAGCCGAGTGTTTCCGAAACCCACAGTTAATGATGGCGCATCAAAAAAGAAATCTCACACTTGACTCGCAGCCTCGAAGGCCGTAGCGGCGCGAGAGATCCGACTGGAGCCGTCGAGTCATGAGATATAGTGTAGTGCGTTCAGGTGCAGTGAGCTGGGAGGGGAGTGCGCTTGTCATGTTCCCCGACGTGCAGCAGGATGTATCGCTGGCAGAAGCAGCAGGGGAGATCCAGAGCCTCTCCTCAACACTCACAGCCTCATGAAAGAATGATGCTTGATTACCTGCAGGAGATGAGCCGCGCCAGACCGGCAGGACGGCGCTCTCAGCGCCGCCAAGCCGAGCAGAGCCGAGCAGAGTCAATGAGAAAGTCGCCGACTGGGGAAGGAAAGGATGAGGGGAAATTCATCTTTTCCTTTGATTGTCGGGGAGGCTTCTATTTTGTTCTTCTTCTTGCCTGAAACGAGTCCAAGAAATCAGACCTCACGCACGTGAACAAACACAACTCTGGCTCATTATGTCTTTTTTTGGTCATTTAGTCTTAAATTAATAAGATGCGACTCGGCGTCCTCCGGCCTTTTCGGTCGATTTATTTGCACATCTTTTACGTGTCAGGGAAAACACGCTTATCCTCAATGCCAGTTTCTTTTTTAATGAGGTGACAAAGACACCAATAAAAAAGGAAAGACTGACTTTTAGTGGACAAGAATGTTTGCTATTCAAGTGGTCTGATTTCTTGCATGTATTGTCACATTTAAAAACATTACAATTTTTTTTTTATTTTTTCTTTTTAAGGACCAAGATATGTGGACGTCTCATAACTGTCTGGGTCAACATTCAGGTACCTGACACTGATTTTCTAAAACTTTACGAACAAAATACAAACGCTAAACTCGCCTTTTCTTCCTCAGATCGAACCGCCGGTTGCCTCTCTTTTGTGCCAGAGCAACATTTTCTGGGGGAACAAGGTCCAGATGGCTCCGGGGGCCCGTCGGTTTTTCCCCCGGCAGCCACTCTGCTTATCGGCAAGTTCACTTCACTTCAAGGAACCACTGACAGCTCTGTTAATTAGCACCTTTAGGCACCTCCTCCCCCTTATTTTTTCGTAATACAAAGACATCCAAACGTCTTTTAACTCCACACAATTTCCCACGTTTGGTTGAGATGTCTGTTTCACAATCGTCCAAAATCAGATTGGAATAAAAACTAACAGGAGGTGTATTTTTCTGATTCAACAGATGTAGGGGAGAAAATTTGAAAATAAATATTTGAGTAAAGATTCAGATTTTATTTTTTACTTTGCACGACAACATTCCACAACTTGGATGATTTGGTATTTTACTCTTGGTGTATTTGACTCTTTTTTTTTAGTTATTGTTCCTTAAACTATAAAGGTGCCGAGGGTAAAAAAGCTGAAGAAATTTATTTTTATTATTATTATATCACTACATTTATACAGCAGGTTTCCAGTATCTTTTACTTGACAGTGACATGAGAAAATGAAGCTGCAAAATTCCCATCATGCAAAGGGTGGCAAATAATCATTATTATTGCAGGGTCCAGAATAATGTTGTTCAGCAGTGGTCATTATAAATTCAACAGGTTTAATCCACATTGGTCTGTGTGTTAAAATTTAACCGACATTTTTATATTATTTATGGATTGACTGTCTCACTATAATAAAATGGAGGATACAATGTCCATAAGATAAGATAATAATAGATAGATAGATAATAATCCATAGGAGATATTTCATATATACATTTATTTTACATAAAATGTCCTTCATTTTGGAAATGACCCTCAATCACCTCCAGATGTTTAAAGAAAATGCAAATGGCCTTATTTTGCAGCACAGCTTCCGTTTGAACATTCTGTCATTTAGACATTTATTCTAATAACAAAATATCAAATTATTTGAAAAAAAAAACTTTAAAAGGATTAAGTCTTAATTGGTCATTAATCCCTTTCGCATTATCATCTCTGCTGTCTCCGTTTCCTTTGACGCCTCCAACATAAAAAGATCTGTTCAGTCTAAATCTGCGCGCAGGGCAGTTGAAGGCACAGTGGCATCGGCCCGGGGTCAGCGCGGCGCCCTCGGCCTCGACCCCGCAGCGGAACTGAGGCGCTGACCTGTTGGCCATTTGTCCGGAGCGCAGGTTGGGGCCTGGACAGGCTGCAGAGGAGGGACTCTGGCGGCAGCTTTGATCTGCATGATCGGGAGTAATGAAAGTGGCCTTGCTAAATTACAGTGAGGTCCTGAGGACTAATAAATAACCATGTCGGGCAGCTGCGACGCGTGGACTGAGTTGATGTTGTGTAGATCGGTTTGGTCCCCGTGCGTAGGAGTAAACACAAAGGGGCTTTTGAGGGTGTTAACAATGTGCAGGACGAGGCGGAGAACCGCAAGTTGTTGTCGAAGATCTCGATAGTGATTTCAGTCGCAGGCATCGTTAAAAAGATCACTATTGTAAAGTTAAATGGAATGAATTTAAGTTCTACTACTGTGTTGTTTTTGTTTTCTTAGTTTTCCAGTCAATTCAATTAAAAAAATTAAAGTGTCCAAATAAGTTCCCGGCTGTTTTTTTTTTTTAAATCATCATTAATAACATAATAATAACACCTTATACATCAAAAATTCCTGTGTTTAAGTCCAGAGTTGATATTGACCCAAAAACGAAGGGCTGGATTTAATCCTCACTGTGCGTTTGAGGCGGTCAGTCAGGTGGGCGGGACAAAGGACGTTGAGTGATAGGCGCTTGGCCCTATGGTGGCCGGAGAGCTTCCTCCAGAAGGTCACGTCCTGTCTGGCCCCTGTCCACTGCACACTTCCACAACATATCCGGGGTCTCGGCCTTCCGGAGGCTGGCTCAAGCACTGCACACACACACACACACACACGTACACTGTGTACTCTTTGGGCGCCACGCTGCGGCGGCGGTCAGGGCCTTGCGTGCCATCGGAGGTCTGTTAGCGAGGGAGGGAAGCATGAAGTGGGGAGAGAAACCAGGGAAAGTAGCCCTCGACCAATCATATCCCAGGGCCTCCTTATGGAAAAGGTTACGGCCTTCCTCCTCCCAGCTCGGCGTATCTGTGTTTCCCGGGCCGCTCCGTCTTTCTCATCCCGTGACTCACCGGGCCAGATGTGAAGTATATAACCTGCCTGCCGTGCACCTGGACCTGTGCAGCCTCGATGGGTCTTCCAGGGAGCCATACAGCCACTCAAGCCTACATAATGTCACCAGGAAAGTGGCTCTCCCTCCCCTCCTCTCTCCCTTCCTCCATGGCCTTTATCCTCAAAGATGCTGTGCAGCGTCGAGTCCAAGTGCTCCCCGGTGGACGCCGCTTTACGCAGACTTTTCCACGCCGGCCCAGTTTGTTTGGGGCGCGACTCTTCCAAAGCCAATAAAAAAAAACCAAAGCAGAGTTCATGACTATGATGGAAGGCTGGAGGGCTACGACCGTGGCTGCAGCGCCATCTTTTGGTTGTCTGGAGGAGTGTAGCGGTTAATTGGACTCTCTTTTGTGTGTAAATATAAAGGTGTATTTTAGAACGTTTTTTTTTTTTTTTCAATATTACAGAGAATGTAAAATGTATGCTTCATGTTTTCTGCTGGTCTTGTGTAAGATGCAGCGGTTGGAATTCAAATAAGAAAGCAGTCTGGTTTAATTCTCCAGACCCATTAGGTTTGATTCAAAATGATCAGAGATGTGCTTTGTCATTTCAAAATTTCCCCAAAACAAAAACAAACAATTTTCATTAAAAAACAAAGGGTTGTTCAGTTTGCGATCAGTCTCTCTGCTCCTCAGAAGCTTGCGCACCAACAATGTGCATCATCCAGTTAGTCCTGGTTTTGTCTCGAGCTTTATCCAGCTTCACCGTCCACTGATTACTTTGACTTTCTTCTTCTCCTTGTTCTTCTTCTTCTGATCTTGGGTAAGACAAATGAAGTGCCGAAACCTCAGACGGACAAGGGATGAAAAGAAAAGTCTGGGAAAACATTTCTTGGGCAAAGACGCTGCAAATGCCAAAAAAAAGGGGGGCAGCAAGATTTGATAATAATAACATAAACTGAAGGTATTTTATCATTAACCAGTATTGGATCACTTTCACTTGTCCAATACAGATTTGTTTCATTTTGTCCTTTGCGTCCAGCTAAAAGGTCTGACATGGTGTATTATCGCCCATTTTAAAATGATGCACATCAACGGCCGGAGTGATTTCCCATCGAGGCGTCGCTCTGAAACCCTGTCGGTGTGAAGCTATTGTGAAGTGCTCAGAGCCTTCATTACTAATGTAAAACAGATGAGGATAGGGGAGAAGGACGGAGTGCAGGGAGGCTGGAGAGGGAAGTGTCGCGCAGGACAAAGTTTCAAGAAAGAAATCCAAGTGCGAAAGACTCGAGCGGCAACGAGAAGCCACCGCGCTGGAGGCCCACGGGCGGCTTCAGGAAGTCCGAGGGGTCAAGATGTGCGGCGGGGAGGTGTTGACTAGATGCAAACGAGTCGGGCCCGTCGAGAAGAAGCTTCGGCGGCGCTGATAACCTACTTTCCACCACCCGCCCAAGTGAGAAGCTTTATAAGGGCTTTCTGTGGAGCTCCGGAACATCCCCAAAAATAACCCTCGGCCAGTCCTGATCCGACGGGCCGTGGCTCCGAGCCAACACGCTGCAACAGCGCCATACACTGAAGCGTCTCCTGTCCTTGTTGTTGCTCAGCCAATCACAAAAAAACTAACTATGCAGACAACAGAAGGACCTACAGGGCGAAGGTTTGAACTCCCAGTAAAGACAGTATTGGACTTCATATGCAACATTCTTGAAGAAAAACACGTCAATACCGGCGCATTTTAAATTCAAGAAGTTTTGTGTGGATTTTGACTGCTGCAAAGAGAAAAAAAAAAAAAAAAACGAGAGTTTTTCCAGACTCTCAAGACCAAAAGTGTTCCTCATTTTTCTGCATCCAGATTCACAGCAGAACAGCAGCACCGGATCACACAATGATCTACTCAGAACTCCGCCGGGAGTGAACCATGTCCAAAAAAAAACATGTTCAGTCTCCAGGTGGTGGAGCTTTCATTTTCTTTTCCTTCATCCTCCCATGCTGAACACAGTGGGTGTGGTGGAGAATTGAAGGATTGCACTCAGACAGCCAAACATTCCTGTATCTGTAAATCTAAACTAATCTCAATCTGATTTAATGTGATTTATTTCACATGTCCATGTGGGACGGAGCCGCACAACGAGTCGACGTCAGTTAGCTTGAAGCAGTTGCTTCCTCTTTTTGGAAGCCTGTTGTTCGGGAATGCTGAGCTTGTGAATATCAGTCAGAAGCTCAGCACGATGTGTGAGATATTACCGGTGAAAGTTTTTGTTGTTGCAGCATATTAGCATTTTAGCAAACTTTCACATTTTCAGTATACAAAACGTCATTATCATTTATCTCATGGTGCATTTGGCCATCTAATAACATACAATTAAAGAAGAAGAGTGCAATATAAGTGCTATTGTTTTTGTCATTATATTTTAATTGGGGCTGTAAGCGCTGACGCATTAATCGTGATTAGTTAAATACAATCTATTTTACGTACGCCTTTATGTCCCTTTTACTAACCCGTTGTCAGCCCGTCTGTCCGTGGTGCCATTTTATGACGCAGCTTCCTGTTGTAAACAAAAGAGTGATGAACAGAAAGAGAGCTGCTGGACTTTTAAACAGCTTATTCAATTTGAAAAACTGTATTTTTGTATTTTTGTTTACTTCATTCCTCTTCTTCCTCTTTTGGAAGTTGTTTTCTACCTCTAAGTCATGGGTTCATGGCCACACTGTAGCATTTTATTTAAGCTGTATTTTTGAAGTTGACAAGTGGGTCCACGTGGCACTTTTTTAATTTGAAAACTTTATTTAGTGTAAACATTGAATTAAGTTGTTCTACATTGCACGTTTTTTTTTTTTTAAAGAATACAAAAAGGAAATTCTTTCTATGTGTTGATTTGATTCCCAAAGAAGACTCTGTTAAGACATACTTTACACTATGGGCTTAACACTGCCTTGAAATGCAAAAGAACAGAATTTTACACATACAATTCAAACCGTGATTAATCGCAGTTAACTATGAAGATTCTGTGATTAATGGCGATATAAAAAAATATATCGTTTGACAGCCCTACTTTTAAAACTTCACTGCATAGGTGCGTGAGAGCGAACCGTAAATAGCCAATGAGCCAAGATGCACATGTTGGAAATTTTAAGATTGGCTGATGTATATTTCTAGAAGATATTTTGGGATGGAAAGTAAATAATCATTAGCAGGGTAAAAGTGAAGCTGTGGATGGTGCATGTCTTTTTTTTTTTTGTTTCCACTATGAGCTGGTCGCACTTCATCAAAAGGAAATTTCCCATTTTCAAAGGGTTTCAGATGTGTGTGATCATTGCTCCCCAAATCTGTTTCCCATTGGACCGCAGTAGAGACCCGGAGCCAACAAAACCCCAGCTGACATTTCCATTTCTAATTAGGAAGTTTTCTTTTTGTTTTTTTCTCTTTCCGCCGACGAGACACTCCCACCGACTGCAGGCCTCGCTCCAGTCATCAGGCTAATTTAGCCGCTCCTTGGAGCAGCTCGCTCCAAACATCACCCCGAGCCGCTCGTTACCGAGACAAAGCTGCGGCGCTGTAATTACAACGCTGCCATAAACCCGGCTAACCACCGGCTGACCCAACACCGTCTCAGCTCCACCCAGACGGAGACGGCGTGACGTCAACGCAAAACAAGGAGGATGGTGGGGTGGTTGGGTGGTGGTGGTGGGTGTGGGGGGGAGAAAAAAAAAAAAAAAAGAACAGAGCCCCTTTGTAGATTATTATCCATTAACGATTTTCAGCAGGAGGAGAATAATTAGAGACGCAGCGAGAAGCGCGAGCGGCCGATGTCAGTCAGTCCATGCCGGCCCCTGTCATACCTCAAGTGGCCTTTTGCCTCGTGAGCGATAGGGCAGCAAATCTTATCAGCGGAGGGGGAGCACACGGAGAGTCAGAGGGAGCCAGACGGCAGGCACGGCCGCTCGGGAAAAGACACGGCGCACTCACGTATCTTGCACAGAGACAATGGCTTTGATAGTGGATTGAGATAAATGAGATGCAGGGTTGGGGGGTGTAGAAGGATCTGGGGATCACACTGTGTCCATCAAAAAAGACTAGGAGTTGACTTGAATCTACCTGTAGGTTGGAAAAATCTTCAAAATTCAAACTTTGATTGTTTTACTATTTGAAGAGCACATTTAAGTAATTACCGGAAGGTATCGAGATGTATTAGAAGAGTAGAATCTCACCAACTGTCTGTGCTATATAAAAAAAACAATCAGATAGGAGCATTGGGACCAGAGCTACATTTTCTCAAAACTTATTGTCAATCCAAGGATGTTTAGAATGGAACAAGCGTGCCATTAATATTACACAGTTTTCGACTTTTCTGACTTTTTCAAGCACAACTCACAGACTCGGTATGAGACAAACCTGTGAGCACCTGTAACCATGTTTAATCTGGGTCTTTCTTGTGTGTGCAGTTGTACGTTTACAGCCGGTGCCTGTGCAATCGTGTAGCTATGTAATTATTATGTGCAAATGTTTATGGCAAATACGTGTGCAATAATGTAGGTATAGTTATTATGCGTGAATGTTTATGGACTTTTTATGTCAACTGTTTTTATGTCAATTGTTGTATTATATTGTTTGAATTTTTTATGTCAATTGTTGTATTGTTTTGGGGACTAGGAATGAAATTTAGTCCAGCGTATTTACAGCGAGTACTCATGTACTCAGTGTTCATTAATATGCACTGTCCCGTCTAAATAAACTTATCAATAAATAAATAATGCAGTAGCTGTAGCTCATAACAAATGTTCAATGCTGCAGGATGCATGAAACTATATAATTTGTCTTGAGTGCACATCTTTCAAAGTGCCAAAGCAGTTTGATGAATATTTGACTTTTTTTTTTTTTTTCATTAAAATTTCCAATCAGGAAGCCAACCAAACGACCCCTGAGCAGCACAGGGGTCCGGCTGCCCTCCCAGCGTTTCTATCTCCTCCTCCACGAGAGCAACGGCGCTCCGATGCTCGGCCTCTTGGCCGTATCTCGAGTGGATGCTGTGTCAGTCCTGGGAACCCTGAGCAGAGATAAGGCTGCCGTTCCGGGACGACTGGAGTGCTGCCGCAGCCGTGGTGGCAGAGAGTCGGGGGTGGAGGGGCAGCGGGGGAGGGGGAGGCCTCAGAGCCGAGCGGCTCCGTATCTCCGTGGGTGGATTAACTGATACCGTCGGCAGCGTAGCCTCCTCCACTCCCGCTCGCTGTGGCTGCAGACAGTGGTGCACAACCCCGAGCGCTATCTGGTCGCAGCTCTGGACAAATGACTTTTTATAGCTGGGTTTGGTGAGAGGTGGGTTTTGTCACCGGCTGATGCACGAGCAGCCAGTCAAATCACCCATCACTATCACAGTGCAGCTGATTCTAAATTGGAAATCTAAACAGTTACAACAACTAACTATTATGAGTATTATGAAGATGAATAATAATGGAAGACTGTTATACACTGGACTTTAATTATATGTTCTTAAGTGTATATGTTCTTATATGTATGCATTTTCTTGTCACATATTCTAAAAGTATATTAGAATTTTCTTTTGAAAGTGCACATTCTTGTAATGCTGTAATTTGATCTCATTACAGTCAACATACATCCATCAACGGGTTTTAAATGCCCATGGCGTATTTGTAAAAAAAAAAAAAAAAAAAAAAATTTAGTGGAAAATTGGCTTGTATTAATCAGAACAAACATAAAAACATCAAGCCTGTTCAATATGACCCACATTGGGCTTATTTAGCCCTGTGTTTCCAGGCCTCCCACTAAAAATTGATGCTTTGTTGGACCTTCAAGGAGACAAATTAGAGGCACCTGTCTGGAGCTGCTGGACTGTCACCAAACCCGAGAGCCAGCGAGCCCTCAGTGATGTCATAAAAGGTGGAGCAGAATTTTATGAATGGATTTGAATGAGGGGGGGCGGGAAACCCGCTGTGCCGTGACAGCACTCTGGCGTGTGTGTCACCATGGTGACGTGTGCGCTGTTTGGACAAAATACATCACCTCGTGCACCTACCACCCATTTTCCATCCCGCCATCTCTCAGAGCAGCAGCAGCAGCAGCAGCAGCAACGTTCACACGGCCGACTGGGATGCACAAATCTTCCCTGAAGAACCTCAGCGGCGATGAATAACCTGTGATAAACGCGCACACAGACGAGCAGTCATCCCAAACAGCAGTGTAACCACATCCAGATGTACTCAGAAAGCTCATCATCTTAACTTGCCCTCCTCGCTGCTCTCCTCCTCCTCCTCCTCCTCTTCCTCCTGCAGGCTGCTTGTGCATGTGGTCAACCTTCCCCGAGCAGGATGCTCCGCAGGGATGATGGAGCGTCGTGTCTCCTGTGGGAAATAACTTACACCGTCATTTGACGTACGGTGAGCAGATGGGACACGGCTCGGCCGTGAGATAACCGTCTCATTATGGGATGGCAGAAACCATCAGCGTGATGAATACATTAATAAATGAGCTGGAAGAAAATGAGAACGTCTTGGATTCGGCACGCACGGTGGTGCTCCTCGCTTTAATGTGGGTTTCAATTGCCTTTTTTTTTTCTCCGTAATAACACATCAAGCTTTGATATATGAGGCATACAGAGGGATACCAATGAAATTGAAAAAGGAAAGGAAAAAACTGTCACGCACGCGCATGTCATGAGCAAGACGAGTCAGCTGGTCATCATCTAAAAAGTGATCAGTTCCAGAGTCTGTAAAATCCATTTCAATAAGCCTGTGAGACATAATTCAACAACTGTTGCTGTTGCTTCCAATGAAGCAGATACACATCTGGACACACACCTCTACATAAAAGCTGATTTTCGCATGCTTTGAAAGTTAAAATAATAATACTAATAAAAAAAAAAGAATTTGGTGAGCCGTACTAAAATTCCTTGGAGCCATTTCTTTCCAAACGCAGAGGAAGAGTGCACACCAGCCACCAGAGGGCAGCAAACAATCAGCATCTAACACAGGGGGCTTCCAGAGGTTTAGAAAGAAAGAAAACAGCCAAGAGGCTCTGACAGAATGGAACTGCTTCTGGTTGGTCAGAATACGACCAGACCAATCAGCAACCGGACCAATCAGCATCCTTCACGGGGAAACAGGCAGAGCTGCAGCTGGCCGAGGACCACAGTCCCCCCTGTAGGGGGCGCTTTTCTCTGCTCTTCGGGTCACCTTCCACTTGACAGTGACCGAATTATCTGGCATCCAAAGAACTCTGTGAAAAGTTATTATGAATCTCGTGTCATAGTGTCTCTTTATTGGGACGAAGCGGCAAACAACGCACTCGCATAAACACATCCGCCTCCATCGACATCAACTAGTCGTACATTTTTTTTCTTTTTTGGGGTTGGAGCGGGGTTACAACTGGTGTTGGATGAAGACGACACAACGTTTCCTCTTTGCTCGTGGATTCTCAGTCAACAGTCACTGAAGACGAATCCAGATCCAGCCGGTCAGTCCGGTTGCGTCACCTCCTCCTCCTCACAGTTTCTTCCTCATCTTGCCCTTTTTCTGACCCCCCCGACCGAAACCGGATTTCTTCACGTCCGAGACGAACTTCTTGCTCTTGCCGCGCAGCGACTTCATGCCGCCGCTCTGCAGGAACTGCTGCTTGTTCTGCTTCCGCCGCTGCTTGAGGATCTGATCCTTGGACTTGAGCTCCGAGCGGATCCTGCGGCCGCCGGCCGTCTGCGTCGGCGCCGCCCCCACCCCCACCTTCTGGAGGTTGGGATTCTGGGGGTTGAAGCCTCTCCAACCGCCACCGCCACCGCCACCACGACCACGACCACCACCACGACCACCGCCGCGACCACCGCCACGACCACCGCCACGACCACGACCTGGAAGACAGTCGAGATGGACAGAAAGATTAAATGTAGGGAAATGAAAACCTGCAAATCGGGACAAACTTGTGTGAGGACTGAAAAATAAAGAGCTATACAGGGCCACAAAAAGAGAAAAAAATAAGATAAAATGTTTTTTTAGTAAGTTTCCAATTCGAAACAAAAAAATTGAAATTTCGAGAATAAAGTTGACGTAAAAAAAGACGCGATTTCGTGAACAAAATTAAAATTTTGCGATTAATGTCACCGTTAAGTACGTCAAAATGTTGAGAATAAAGTCGAAAGGCGCACAGGTCTAGTGGAGTACAGTTTCCTGATGACTGTGGGTGAACCTTGTGGGATACACCTGTTTTCCACAGTTTACTTTTAACTACACGCTAATTTCCACTTTATTTGCGTCGACTTTATTCATGAAATTTCTGCTTTCTTCACAAAATTTCATCTTTTTCAACATCGACTGTATTCACGGAATTTCAACTTTATTGACAAAATTTTGTCTTTTTTTTTTACTTTAGACTTCTTACCTGCTACTGGTGTTCGCTCTCCTCCCCCTTCTCCGTCTGACTCGGCGTCGTCAATTCTGTACTTCTTCTTCCACTGCTCGTAGCTGAGAGGCAGTTAAGCGACACAACACACTCACAGCACAGAGCACAGAATCACAGCACAGAATCCGTGAGAGCGAGCAGAAGAGGTTTCTGGACGAAAGGATACAAGTTCTTCTTGCTCTTCTTGTTGGCGATGACCTGGCCGCCCTCCGTCCTGATCTTCTTCTTCGGGTCGCCCTTCCCCGAGTCGCCCACGAAGCGCTTCCTCTTGCGGTCCCTGAGGGATCACAGTGGTGCTCAGGTTGGTGCTCGGATGTCAGAATGAGGTGAGGGGAGACTTTAAGTTTGTTTTTTTTTTTTACCATCTCATCAAGGTTTTGTGCTGGCCCAGTCGGTCTCCTTCGTCACCCATCAGGTCCAGGACGGCCGAGGAGGCCTGCTGCTCGAAGGCGGTGGCCTCGCCGCCGAGGCTCAACCTGAAGCCAACAGCAGAGCAAGGGGTTGGAATTCATTTGGACTGTTTGTTAAGAGTCCCTGTTGGCTGAGTTCAGGTTATTTATATGAGGTTTTTGAATGATGCCTCACCCTCTCTCTGACTCAAAGTCTTTGGGCTTGTAGGGGATGTAGAATTCCTCGTCTTTGCCTGTCTGTCTGCTCCTCTTGTTTTTGGGCCTTTCTTCGCCATCTGCCTGCTGCCTTCGTTTTCCCCCAACCACGGCAGAGAACACCCCCTGGTGGAGGAATGAATGATAACATGTTAAGAAGCCAAATCCAAATCTTTGTTTTTGTTAGTTTTTTGTTTTGTTTTTGTTTTTGTTTTTTTAAATCCAAAAATGAATTCACATTTTCCCTTTCTTGTGGAAATTTATGTATCGCCCCTGTTAAATAAACATTAACATAAAATAAAAAAATAAGAACTCATGGAATATTCAGAACAATTCATGATGAGCATTACTCAGTTTCTCTGAACTCTAAGTCTTTCTATTTTCACCTGATGGTATGGACACATTTTTTTTTTTAGACTGGTTTAATAGATATATGTATAATACATCGAAACACTGTGATGAAACTAAAGACACGGTCCCACCCGGCGGTACCTTGAGATCTTCCTCCTCTGTGTCCGACCCGTGTGCATCGTCTCTGTCAGTGGTGGTTCTGACTGGCCGTGACGCCAGACTCTCTGCAGCCTTGTCGTCTCTCTGCTTGTTGAATTTGTCCACCAGCCGAGCATCTCTGGAGCGTTTGGTCCGCATCACCTCGCCGGCCTGCGTCTTGCAGGTCGAGTTGATCTCAAAGATTGTCTGAAGGAGGAGAAAAGTGTTTGGGTGCTTTTCGGTTTGCGCTACATTTCTTCTTTCAACTCTACAACACCTGCTGCACGGCAACGCACCGATTTAGATCTGTAGCCTTTGATGGCGTCGACGATGTGAAGGCGTTCCAGCTCCATTTTCTCCAGACCCGACCCTGAAAGAAAACTTATCATTAGGTATCAGCGAGCGCCGCCTGGATCTCACCCTGCTTCTGTCATACATTCATCCTCACTGACCTAGCAGCGGGTGGACGGCCATAGAGGCCATGTCTGTGCTCTTGACCCGTCTGATGGACTCGGACGACGGGTTGGGCCGAGACTTGAGATACTGCTTGTAGGCGTTCTCCGAGACACGGTGCAGGTTCTGGAGGTCCTGGGAGCTCTCGTGAGCCGTGATCAGGTGAGACCCCTCGTCGTCCAGGATGCACTGAGGCACGCGGCCGAACACGCCCTCTGAATCTGGACGAGGGAGGGAGGGGTTACAGCCGGGAGATGGACTAGGATGCGTGAGGAACCGGTGGTTCTGCGGGAGCTACCTGTGGTATGTTCAGGCATGGCAAACTGAACCGGCCTGCCGAGGAAGAGGTGCAGGTCGTAGACTAACGGCAGCTCATCCTGGCAAATCATGCTGTAGGCGGTGCCGCTGCGACCGGCACGTCCCACACGGCCTGACGGAGGGGAAAACAAACATGAGCGATCACATCCTGGTCCGACTCAAAGTGAACGCTTGTTTTCCGCCGTCGCAGCCACTGACCGACTCTATGCAGGAAGAGTTTGGCCTTGGATGGAAAGTTGTAGTTGATGACGTTGTCCAGCAGGGGGATGTCGATACCGCGGGCGGCCACGTCGGTCACAATCAGCACCATGGCCCTGCGGTGCACAAACTTGCCAATGTTGATCTTCCTGGCCGTGTGGTCGAGGGAACTGTAAATGTAGGCGCACTCCACGCCTTCCAAGGAGAGCAGCTGCAGGGAGGGAATAGATTTTTTTCATATTACAGGAAATAATAATAAGAGGTATGAACCAACACTGCACAAGCGGTAACAAAGACGGAGAGGAAGGAGAAGCGGCTCGAGTCTCACCTCCTTGATGTACTCCACATGATGCTTGGTGGCTACAAAGACCACCGTCTGCTCCTGTGGCTTCACCACGTTCCTGAGCAGGTGAAGCAGCAGCGCTGGCTTGTCATCCACACGCGAGAGGAAAAACGAGAGCTGAGGAAGAGCGAAAAGAGTTTTCAGGTTTCAATGCAGACAAATGCAAAAATAAGCACCTCTTCACCCATCTTGGACAGTGTTAATATATTCAAACCAAACTGCTTATTGACTCTTTACCTTTATCTGGTCGCTGAGTTTAGAATCCACATCCAAACGGATCAATACCGGTTCAGTCAGGCCTGGAAATGTCAAAGAAAGAAAACCGGGATTAAAGTTTAGGTTGCTGCTTCGCTTTCTGACCATCATCATGGACCACTTGTGAATGGCTGTGGGTCTCACCGGCTCTGGCAAACTCCACCAGCAGTTTGGGCAGCGTGGCGGAGAACAGCAGCGTCTGTCTGGTCTCAGGGAGCCGCCGGATGATTTCCTGAAGCTGGTCCGCGAAACCCATTTCAAACAGCCTGCGAGAGGGTCGCCATGGTCACACACACGGACTCCTCCGATGTTTAAGTATATGAAGCGCGATGCCGTTAAGTGCAACTTCTCACCTGTCGGCCTCGTCAAACACCACGTACTCCACGTCTTGCAACTTGAGGTTCATCTCTTGGATGACGTGCATCAGACGACCAGGGGTACCGATGATTCTGAGGAGAATCACACAATACGTGATGGTTCGAACGCAGAGTGACGTGATGGAATACAACAATTTAACAAAAAAAAAAAAAAAAACTCACATGTCGGGGTTTTCGTGAAGAGCAGCGAACTGTTCATCCATACTGGAAAGCAGCAGATAATGCAACAATTCAAATTTGAGCAATTTTTGTGCAAGATTTGAGAAAGTGTGCAGGTTCAAAAACACGCAGCGTGAAGCTCACCTGTCTCCACCGAGGATCAGGGCAGTCTTCAGGCCGGTGAATCTTCCCAACTGTGAACACAAAACGAACCTCAGCACGACACAATACCAGAAAATAACAAGTGGATGACGGAGCCCTCGGGAAACGGACCTCTTTCGTGAACTTCATGGTCTGCAGGGCCAGCTCTCGGGTGGGCGTCATGATGATGGCCCTGGCACCCGTTTTGGCTTGAGGAGCTTTCAGCCTCTCAAACATGGGCACCAGGAAGGCAGCCGTCTTGCCGCTGCCGGTCCTCGCCATGGCAACAATGTCTTTGCCATCCAAGATCACAGGGATGGTCTGAAGGAAAACGCAGACAAGATGGTGGGTTGAATATCAGTGTTGAAGGACGACTGAGAGCAAACTCCCAGAGTAGCAGTAGTTCACCTTTCTTTGGATTGGAGTGGGAACTTTGTAACCTTTCTTCATGACGCCTTTGTACACAGGGAAACTGAGACCTGGAATCATAGAAAACACATTTAAAATACTGCTATAAAGGGAAAAAAATGACGTGGACTTTGCTAACTTCTGTATTTCAAGTGAAGTAAATGAACACAGGCAATGAACTAAATTTATTGGCGTAACCAGTGGTTGTCGCTGTGTCTTACCCATTGACTGGAACCCTCCCGACTTCTTTTTCTTCTTATTTTGGGCTCGGACCATCTGCCTGGTGTCAGGCTCCACATCTGACATGCACTCCGCCAGAGCAGGGAACCTCGGCAGTTTACTGAGGGGCTGCCAAGCAGAATATAACATGTATATTACTGAGAAAATTCTAGTTTTTTTTAAAAAATTATCATTATTATAGATTCATGGTAGTAATCCGTTTAGTGATTTTATTGTTATCTTAGGCTAATATTTGTTTGGATGTTTACTTATGATGTCTCACATGATTCAGTGCTTCCCGGAATATACCAGTTGCCAAAAATGCACTGGAGAAATGATACCTCTGAACTGATTAGTTGCGATATCATTTGACTCCATTTTATTAGAGCGATACATTCTTAGAAACATGACTGAAAAGGTTTGGACAGTGTGAACAGTATACAAGACTTGTTTGTTATTGGTCTGAAGTCACTTCGTAACTTGCGAACGAATGAGAACAAACTTTACACGGAAATGTGTATTTTCTAGGTGTTATCAGTAGTGTCGATTGAAACTTGGTAGAAAGAGAAAAAGATACTTTATAGGTTTCTCAGGGGGCATCCGGATTTGAACCGGAGACCTCTTGATCTGCAGTCAAATGCTCTACCACTGAGCTATACCCCCGCCTGACCGACACACGGGCCGCTGTCTAAACATTCCTCTAGCTCGGGTTAGCTAGGGTTAACCGTTTTCCAATCAACCAACATGGTTTTCTGTAGAAAAAAAAACACTTACGGAATCATCGTCCTTTGCTTCGGCAGCTAACTCGAAGTCGCCGCTGTCAGATTCAGCCTCGGGCTCCCGGTGAGCTCCGTGTTTCTTCTTCTTCGTCAGTTTCTTCTTCCTCTGCGCCATCATGGAGATTTGAGGCGCGTTGAAGTGTCTGCCGGATGGTTTGACAGCAGAAAAATAGTTTGTTTTATTTGGTAAAACTAACTGCGAAACTCCACAATGTTCATGGTCCTTAACACACAACAACACGGGAGGCAGCCATGTCTTGAACACGTGTGTGCGTCTTCTTCTGATGCTACTTCCTCCGCTGGGCAACAGCTCTACACCGCCACCTAGCGCTTACAAAAAAACCGCCAGTTTTATTATCCCTTATTCTGATTGATTTAAGTGTTTCTAATTTGCTGCCAAAGAACGCAGATGTGATAAATTGCACTTGAAAGCCATCAATGCAGCGGCTAAATCCTGCAAAACCGTAAAATAGTATTTGCCGGTTTGCTATTTCCACCCCCTTTCAAGCCACACAATGATTTTAAAAAAAACAAAAAAAAAAAAAACATTTAACTAAGCCTTCACATATAAAAAATAAAATAAAATAAAATCTGCATCACTCTGGTGGTAGGAGGTAGCAGTAGTCGACTCTTGAATTGCAGACTTCTTGTGTTTATTATTTGAAATTTAACCAGTTTTTATTTGCCTTTTTTAAAAAATATATAATTTCTGTTTTAAATGAAAAATTAGGATGATGATTCTTACGTTATTTAAATGAAGAGGGAGAGAAAGAGAGAGGGAGCGAGAGAGAGAGAGAGAGAGAGAGAGAGAGAGAGAGAGAGAGAGAGAGAGAAAGTTGACTACATACACAGTATTTATTGTGCTAGAACCTTTTTGTTACTTTTGCATTGAATACATTACACTACCTGGGATTACGTTAACTTATTCTTAAGTGTCTGGTACATGATGTGACCAGAGTTGGCAGTATCTGTCTGCATTAATTATTTTCACCAAAAAAAAAAAAAAAAGTAGAAGAGCTCCACTGACCTGGAGCACAGTTAAATATGTCTTTGCCTCTGTGAAGCAACAACATATTAAAGAAAAAAAATAACCCTTAGGCGAGTAAAAATGAGACTAAAAAGACTGCCCTACTTTCCCATTATATGCTGACTATTTATTTATTTTATTCCAAATTTACAGGACCGTAGCCGACAATCAGGGCTTTTGTTTTTGTTGCATAACCTTTCATGAATTGACTGCATACAACGTTGTGGCAGGCGAGCTCTACCTATCCAGGCAGCCACTGTTGCACTTGCACAACTGAGAGGTTTTAATAATTGCACTGCACAGACAAAAGCTCACAGAACAGCAGAACTGTTCAGCAGACATTATGCTGATTTTGCCCTGAAATGTCATATGTACAATATGCAAAAGAAGCTTGTTGTTTTTGGTTGTAGTATAGCACAGCCCTGTGATGACGGGAAAGCAGGTAAAAAGCAGAACTCTTTTTAAATATTGCCCTGCAGCTTGGGAACAAATCTTTCACAATTACTTAATTCTGCACAGGATCAAGTGGAGTCGCTTAATAAAATGTAGTTTTTCCCATAGAAGGGGAAGCAAAAGGGGTATTGTTTTTCACCTGGAGGGCTCAGGAAAGCCCCAGAGAGTGCAGGATTTGAGCAGGTTTTACGTCATTTTGAGAAAAGAGAGGTAGAAAAATCTGTGCGTGAATCCCAATGTTTTTGCTTTTGTTAATATATTAAAAAAATATGAAGGAAAAAAAGTAATTAGAATTCACATTCCGTTCCGTGAGTACATCTCCAGCAGACGAGTCTCGCAGTCTCCCACGACATTCTCCTCGCAAACTTTCTCTCGTGAGCAGTTTGCAGTTGAACGTTTTTTAAATCACCCAGTGGAAATGTGTCCGTTGGATGATAAGGTTGACACTAATGCGGCAGCCAAAACGTGCGGAGCGCCGTTTGAAGTCGGCGGGCTGATGTACAGTAAATAAGTCAACGCCATGGCAACAGCCCCCGAGCCGATGCTCGCTGGTTCACATTCCCTCGCAGAGCACCGGGGGCTCCGGTGGCCCGGAGCCAGATCGGCCCAGGCAGCCAAGAGGCATGCGGCTTTTTTCGCGCCGGCGGAAAGCGGGCTGAAGCGAAGGCAAGCCGCCGACGGGATCCACTTTTGTTCTCAGCGGTTTAGATGTAATGGATGATGGGATTAAGTTATGCTGCATGAGGGGATGCAGGGACTTGCGCTCTTAAAAACCGGCGCTGCGGCTTCCAGGCCTTCCAGCCCACGTCGTGGCTGCCGTGCCCCTCACCGTGTCACGCCCTTACATTTGAACATCAGCCTCCTGAATTAGTCACCGCCCCCCAGCAGAGGCCGATTATCACCCCCCCCCCCTTGCTGCCCTCTTACTCACGATGAGAGGCTTTTAATGTTTCCGTCGATGCATATCGCGACCCTGCGGAAGAAAAGAGCGACACGTGTTTTAATTTTCCCCACAGGGAGCCGGGGATAGATAAGACGCGGCCTCTTACAAATCCCCTGTGAGTCGCCGGGCCCCCGTCATTGATTTCACAATATGAGGCGATAAGTAAGATCTGCGGGTGACACATACATACCGCTGATTTATGAGGACTTAACTGCAGCCCGGGCTAAGCCGCACGGCGAGCAGGCGGAGCTTTTTTTTCATCTGACCCTTTTTGGAACATAACAGAGGTCTGCGGCCGCCGTGTTTGCACACAGACGGAGTCGCCTCAGCCGGTCAGTCAAGCGGGATGAGCGAAAGTCACTGGCAAAACAGATGTCAACACGTCTCAGGTTGTTTTTTCCACGGACGTGTTCTCCAGCAGGGTGTCTGCGTGTGTGCGTGTGTGTGTTTGTGTGAGCAGCAGATGCTCCCTCTAAGCCCTGGAGATTTAAGGGGAACGTTTAAATTAAGAGATTATTGAGCCAATGGTTTGCACAGCTAAGCTTTTAAATGGGGGTAGCGGTTAAACACGTCTTCGCCATCCATGTCCATTCCATTATTTACCAAGCCCTTATTAAGTGGTTGAATGTGGGTTAAGAAGACACTTGGAAAACGCTTCAAACGTCCGGCCTGTATTATTCCGAGTGATGTGTGTTGGCATCTCTGACGCCCCCCCCCCCCCCCCCTTCGCCCCCAAACCCCACTTGTCCCTCCAGCGAGCCTTCAAACGCTGACGCTTTGAATCTCTGTGCCAGACGCGGGCGCATTCATGGGCTCCAAATTAATCTGGGCAATCTGATAACGGCGCATCAAAAAGTTTGAAACGGCTGCATGAGAGGAAAAATATGCCTTTTTGGAGTCGCGGCTGACTGTGGAAGCTGAGGCTGATGGTGAACAGGGAGAAGAGGCAATCGGGGAATGCATACGTCTCTCCTCAGATGTGGAGAAATGAGTCCCGGAGCCGCTGAGAAAGACTGGAGCGGAGGCCTGCCTGCGCCTCGTACACACGACAACACGCCTCCGGGGGCCGTGGCAACCGGTGGGCCGGCGAGCAGCTGTGAACAAGCTGGAGGTCTGGGGGGAGAGCAGAGCGGTGGCCTGGTACTGGGCACACTGGGCTGCCGCGTGGCGCCCACAGAGACGGCAGCAGCAGATGGTGGGAGCGCCGCTGGCGTTGCCCCCGCGGTTCGCAGGCAGCCAGAGAGGCAGAGCCGACTGCTGGGCCTCTCCGGCGCCCCCAGGCTGAGAGGAGCAGCACTCATATGCTTGAGATGAGCCATAATTGTGTCAACCCGCTAGCTTTTCTGTCATTATTATTACTATTATTATTATTATTGTTATCGTTAGTATTTCTCTGACGTCAAAGCTTTGACTGGTCTGCAAACTGTGGCACGTTTTGTAGAGAAGCTGCAGTAAAATCAAGATTAACCTGCAAAATTACCACATTTTGACCAAGAGCAGCTTTTATATTAATCATAGGAATGCAATTTATAGTCCACCCCTTGTGGACAATTTTTTAAAAATGTTTTTGATTCCAAGGCTTTTTGTCGTTGACGTAAAAAAAATAAAAAAAATCCTAAAAATAAAATGGTGGGCACAATATTCTAAAGTGCTTACTGGCCCACAAATGAAGCTAAGCCTTCAGGCCGAGGAGCCTCCTGCTCCTGCTGCATAAGGAGGATCCAGCTTTACGCTGCCTTTGGTGTAAAACTGCAGCGGCACGTACATCCGGTCAAACTTTCAATTACTTGATATTCCGGGTGCTAAAAGGCACTTTTTTTCTTCCCCCCTTCAGGGGCTTCAGCCATTAATCTCGCAGCTTGTGTCAGCCTTAAGGCGATAATCTCAGGGCAATGTGACGGAGAGCACAAAAACTTCTTCCCTCCTCCCCGAAAGGAAGCGGGGGGAGACCCCGGAGGACTTCTCCCAGCAGCCAATGGCGGCGTTGCAAAGTCCGTGAGCTCCCTCAAAAAAAAAAAGAAAGAAAGAAAAAAGAGAGAAAATGCTGCACTCCATTCTTCTTGTTTTGATTCGGCAGCCTGCAGAACGACTTCTCCCCGTGTTGGAACGCCGGTGGATTACTGCTCATTAACTCTGCGGAGGAGTCGCTGGGTTGTTGCTAATGGACGAAGCCTTAATGGCCATTTTCAGTCTCATCTCCGCCGCTGTATTTACGGAGGGGGGGCCGCGGCGTGACAGATGCCCCGGAATCAGAGCCCGCGGAGCAGAATTAACTTTTCATGTAGGCTATTTCCTCATCGCCAGCCTCGCGTCGCCGCTTTTTCGGCTGTTGCCTTTCAGCTGCGCGGGCCTCGGGCTGACACACACACACACACAGACACACACACACATACACACATACACACACACACCCCTCCTTCCTCCTCTAGTGTCTTAATTGCAATTTCATCAAGAATTTAAAACCATGTAGCCGCTCCTATTCTTGTCGCTGCCGCCGCGGCTCCAAACTAGTCACCTCGGGGTATTTCAAGGGTATTTAAAGGGGCTATTGTGTGTCAAAAGATAAGTCAGGAGCAGCTCGGGGAAGACTCACTTTCATCATTGTGGTACTGTTGGACCTCCCCCACCAACCCCCTACCCTCCACCCACCCCATCCTCCAAATCCAGCCTTCTCTCACTCTCCCCTTTCATGGCTTTATCACTCCACCACTCGAGCAGCTCAGCAGAATATAAATGAATGAGGGCCGTGAGATTAGGAGGAAGGCGAAAAAAGGTTGGGGACAAATATTGCGAGCGCACATCACCAGCGGCGGGCGGCTGCAACTCCGGCTGCACTTTGCGAGAGGCGCGGCGGCCCCGCTTTGCCTTGATGCGAGATGAAAATTTCGCATTACAGATTTATCGAACGTGACAAACGGGGATTCGGGGATGCAGCTGAGTTGAGCACGTGTGCGAGGTTTTTCTTTTCTTTTTTTTTTGTCTGAGCCCGGGTGTCATATTTGATGTTCTTTTCAGAGTAGGTAGACGACACTGGGCAGATGCCTGAGCAGAGAATCAAAGAACTGGCAGCGTTAAAGATGAAAGTTCAGCGTGCGGCCAGGTGGCCGAGGTCGGCGCTGAGACCTCCAGGACAGAAATGAAGATGTCACGCCACTTTGCGGCGTGCATTAAAGCACAGTGACGGAACAATAGAAAGCTCCGAGCCAATCGGATGAGGCAAAGTGGTCAATGATTACATTTTGTTTGTTTGTTTGTTTATTCTTTATAATTCCATTGCCAGTCAAAAGTTTGGTTCTCATGCTATTTTTTTTTTATCTTTATAACTTTCTACACTGCAGACGTCAAATATATGAGCAAGATATACGTAATTATGCAGTAATTACATAGTTCTGATGCCTTCATTGAGAAACTGCAACGTCAATAGTCAAAAACACATTAAATTCATTGGGTGTGCCCAAACTTTTGACCGGCAGTGTTGACTGGTAGCACCTGCTGGTAAGAAAGCAGACTGCAGACTGTGTCAACGTGAATCTTCTCTTCTTTTCTTCCATCTTTTCAGAGGAACCACCAGCGAGAGACACCAGCAGACATCACAAAAGGTCAGATTGGCAGAGTTGTGTGGCAAAGGGAACTTTTGCGTGACACAGAGCCTCTAAATACACAATGTCATGTATTAATAATAATTATCTTGCACGCAGGGTGCTGATCACTATTTTAACACGGCAGGGCTGCCCGCCGGCTCGGCGCTCGCCTGAGTCACATCCGCTCGCATCTCTGCAGCTTGAGTCATCAAATAAACATCCCTTCCCCAAATGTCAAAGTATTAAACACTTTCCTAAAGGATGCAAGAGATACACACACACACACACACACACACACACACACACACACACACACACACACAGCCCTCCACATGGCCCTCTCTACCTACCATATGCTTCCTGCAGATCGTACACACTGCTGGCATTTCTCTCCTCTCGCCCCTGTGTGCGTTTTTTTCCCTTCCCTTTGCTTTTTCGCGCTCGCTAACGCACAAACAGTGAGTCATGAGTAAAAGCAGCGCGGCAGACAATTCACACGCAGCTGCACACACTCACAAATGAAAGGAGGCACATACATATGTGTGCGGTGCGGAAAGGTTGCGGAGGGGAGGCGGGGGGGGGGGGGTTCGAAGGGGGGCAAAGTGGGCTGGGCGAAAAAACAACATGAGCAGTAATTAGGAAATCTTTGCAAGGAGAAGAGGGGAGGTCGAGGAAATGACGCTCCTGTCGGTATCACCACTGTTTTTCCCCTGTCTTCTCAAAGCTGCACCTGCCTCTTTAAATATGTCTAAATGTGAATGACAGCGATTGGCAGCCGTCTATCGTGCCGGACCATATGTTGCTGTGGGTTGGGGAGGGGGTGAGGGAGGGCTTACCACAAAGCCTGCCTTATCCGCTGGCATTACAGTCTCTAAGAAAGGATTTGCTCTTTAATTCTTGATTAGATAGAATTTTCTCCCCAGTGTGCGAGCGCACCGATACACCGTGCAGGATGACCTGCCCTATTGGGAAACCGTGCCTGCATGTGTGTGTGTGTGTGTGTGTGTGTGTGTGCGTGTCCTTTGGCACTGCTCTCCCTCTCTCTCTCTCTCTCTCTCTCCTTCTCTCTCTCTCTCACTCACAAACACACACCACAAACATGCGCGCGCCAACCTGAATCCTCCCGAGTGTGCCATCCCATTTCGTGGCCGGGCTTTAACCCACTGTGACGGGGCTATTTTTAGCAGTGATGGCTTGTCAATCAGAGATTAATCCTGATTGTTTGCTCCAATTACGGAGACAAATTAAAACAAGCCACCAAAAGAAAATAAGCGAATCACAGTTGCGCTGTTTCTTTTCACCTCTTCAGAGAGCAAAGGTTGTGTCTTGACCTCACCTGACAGTGGTGGGGGGGTGGAGGAGTTGGTGGGTGGAGTTGGTGGGGTTCATCTATTCAGCCCCCTCGCTCATTTGTCTGCCTCCTCCGTCTCTCTGCCTGCCTGCCTGCCTGCCTGCCTGCCTGGATGCTCGGCGGCTCCCTCGCTCACTGGACTCTCAGCTGGCGCTCGGCTAACACACACACGCGCGCGCATAGTCGCAACACACAGCGCGGGAGCTTCGCCGAGGCTGGAGCGCGGAGGGAGCGAGAGAGAGAGAGAGAGAGAGAGCGAGAGAGACGCGGCAGCTCTGCTCAGGCTTTTCTTTGCGGGGAAGTGGGAGTCCTGCGTGGTTTCTTCCCTCCACCGAACTGGTTCATCAGAGCAGAGGGATAAAAAAAAAATATATATATATATAGATATATATATAGATATATTATATATATATATATTATATATATCCAGCTGTGTCTCCTGTTGCTGCGCTGCATCCATGACTTTACCAAGCTGGATGGTGTACGGGCTTGGATTTATCTCGGTTTGGACACTTTGCTTGACACAGGGTGAGTATGGGGGCGGGGGGAGGGTGGGGTAGGGGGGAATGCAAAAGGAATTTTTATTTGTATATATGCATGTGTCCGTGTGTGTGTGTGCAAGTGAGTGTGTGTGTTTGTACACATTTGCAGAAAATAGGCCAGATAAAGTCACTCAAAAATGACTTCTAATGTTTTGCAACTAATATACAGTTAAACTAATATATCGTATGTATATTGGTAAATGTATTTGGTAAAAAAAAAAAAAAAAAAAAAAAAAAAGCCCTAAATGTCACTGTAACACACTCCTGAATCATTATTGCAATGGGGCAGCGGAGCAAATCACAGCGCTTTAATGAGCGCGCCATGTCGAGCCACAGTTCCAATAATAAATATGCCTTCGCTCCGCATATAATTGACCAGCGAGTTCAAAGCTGCGCCTACCAACAACAGATAACATCCATCGCCGGTCGACTAAATTTCCCCGCAGAGCAATAATGATTGACCCGACTCGGCTGGGATGCAACCTCTGTTTTCACCAGGGAGCGCAGGAGGGAAGAGTGGAGGGAGGTGAAGCTGCGTGTGCATGTGCGTGTGAATGTGCGTGTGCATGTGCATGTGCATGTGCGTGTGCATGTGCGTGTGCATGTGCGTGCACGCGATCCGATGCCCTGCCTGGGTTCGTATCAGGGTGTTTTGGGGTTTGAGTCACGTCACCTCTGATCCCGGCCGGGCGACCGGAGGCTGACGCGAGCTCCTGGACCGATTAATGATGTGGCATTTTGGAAATAGGGCAACATCTCTGACAGGCGGCGCACCAGGCAGCCTCCAGGGGTTTTAAATCAACGACAATAACGGCGGCAATGACTCGGAACCAGATCAGAAAAGATCGGAGCCTGATTGAGCACAATCTAGATCTAGAAGGCCTGTTAAGGAATATTGATCATCAATTTATGATCCTCCTAACCTGCAAACAGCTGATTTAGTTGAGCAGCCAAGACAATGTGACTGAAACTAAATTCACATTGTAACACTCCAGTTCTGCACGTGCAAACACTCACGACACTACGCAAAAAAAAAGCACCTAGGCCCCCTTTGAACTTTACAGGGAAAACATACGCGGTCGCACACGAGCCGGTAATTGATCACATTACATTGAGGCAACGGCAGATTTTGATACATGCATAATTTATCCACATTTGCAATGCAACGCCGAGCCCCGACTGCTGTCGTAATAAATTGCGCCGCACGGTGAAAGCTAAACGTCTCCTCAGTGCGTCCTCATTATGTTGACAAATGTTCCCGGCCGGCCCGTCGCCGCTTTTTTTTATTTTTTATTATTTTTAAAGTTTAATGAACGTTGGCGGCGTTGACGCAAACAGCACGCCGACATCACAGCGGATTGATGAAGCAGCCTGTTAGCCGCATGTAAATGTCCATTCTGGGTTGTTGGCTTTGTTTTGTTTTTTTCTTCTGCGTATGTTTATTCAGCCGACTCTAATTAAGGAGTCCAGTCCAGTGAGTATCAGAGTCCCGCCCTCTCCCCCTCCCCCATCTAAACCCCACACACCTCTGCATGGTGTATCACCGGCAGGGGAATATGACACATCCTCTAAAGGTTGGCTGGCATGTGCTCACAGTCCCTGCGGAGCTTTACATTGATTCCAGCAGATTTCCAAAGTGATTTTTTTTTTTTTTTGGAGTAAGAGCATTTGCGCAGGATTAGTTTTTGCTCCAGAAAGCTCCATCAGTTGGCTTTTGGGTGGGCTATTTAACCCGGGCCGGGCAGCGAGAGGCCGCCGTCCGCTTGGCGCGTCTGTGCGCAGCGCCGCAGGTCTGCCTAGATAAAGAGGGACGATTGGTTGCACCCAAAGCTGATCTTCCATCTTGTGTGCGGGAGGATTTCGAAGGTCAGACACAGGTGTGTAAGTGGTCTCAATTCGCCAGGCAATCCCCTTAATCCCTGGTGGATTTGTTCTGTGTGGGCTTAGCCCTGCTTTCTTTAAAGGAGTTAGACGCAGGGGAGAGTGAGAACGCTGCTCAGGTGAAAGGGAGGCCCCAAGATGAAAGAGGTCCTTTAAATTCACCCCTTTAAAGGGGAGCCTTTAAAAAAAATCTTTTTCAGCCTGATCCGCGAAGCAGGGGCCCAGCCCGTTTTAGATCATGGCGTTTCCCGATTCATAAGCGGCAGAACCTTGCAGCAGTTGCTCTCGTGCCGTCCTGATGAAGCCTCCGCCACTTAAGGGGCTCTGAGCGTCGGAGACACAAGGCTTTGAGATCACAAGGCAGCCGCCGGCAGGCAGGCAGGCAGGCAGGCAGGCAGCAGCTCGGGCTGGGGTTCGGGCCCACCACTAAAAGGGTGAGTCACCCTTAAGCACAAGCTGTGAAAAGTGCACGAGCGGAGACGAGGAGAAGACGGAGCAGTCAAGTGGCGTCAGGATAAAAATCGGGAGCGAGACAAAGCAGCAGCTGCAGCCACGGTAGCAGTGGCAGCAGCGGCAGCAGCAGCAGAGGAACATAAAGGGGCAATTTTTTAAAAAAGATGTTATTCTTCCTGCAAATAAGCCCCCAGTCCAATTGGAAGATTGATTCTAAATTAGGTTATGTGCAATTTGCAGCGCAGCACCGCCTAAAGGAGAGAGAAAAAAAAAGGGACGACAACGATGTTGTTTACGTCCCCCGATGTTGCTGAGATGATTCAACTTTGACAGAGTCGCTCTGCATCTTTTTAATGTGGCTAACTCTCCGCTCGGGCGTGTGTCAAAATCTGAGCGGCTGCTCGGGCTCTAATGTGGAAAAACATAATGGAGTAAACAACATCGTAATGCAGCGGGACCGTTTCTTCAAAGGCAAAATCAGACATTTAAAGAACCCATGATAATGTTTAGCCCTCTGTTTGCAGCAATCAGTAGGTTGACTTACGCTTTGTTTCAACTTCCGCATGTTTGGAAGGGGGAGTGGAGACAACACCTGACTCGGGCTTGGGGGTTCGGGGAGGCGGGGGCAAGTAGAGAATCTGTGAGTCGCATCAGCAGCTCTTTGTGACGTCACAAAGAGCTGATCTGAAGAAGTGCAAACATGCTTTTCTGAAATTTGGAGCGAGCGAAGGAAGCCAAGGATGGACTTTTCTCACTGCTGGGCAGTTGAGTGACAGGATAGAGACACGGGCGCTGCTGCAAAACACTGAAGAGGGGGAATTTTGCATCATGGGGGGGCTTGAAATCACCATTGGCGATAATCACCAGGTGTTCTGGACGGACGTCCGGTTGGACCGCGCTTGTTTTTTGGGGGGATTTTTTTGCCATGTGAATCTGCCGAGGCTCACACACTGCATGTTTTCATCATTTTTGAACGGACACATTTTGTGACATAATAGTGGGTCTAATCTGTCTGCGCTGTTCCTTCCATAGCCCAAAAGAAGCTTAAATGTCCCTGTGTGTGTGTGTGTGTGTGTGTGTGTGTGTGTGCTCGCCTGTGTTAACACGAACGCCACGTCATGTCAAATTTCACGCTGACAAATGTGCGTGCATGTGTGTGTGTGTGTGTGTGTGTGTGTGTCCCGTCCTGCAGTCAAGGGGCTGCAGTGCTATGGCTGCAACATCATCCAGGGCCAGAGGTACGTGGACGTGGGCTGCTCCAACCCCGAGGTCATCACCTGCGCCCACTCACACAAGGGCTTCAAACACCGCTTCTGCATCAAGACAGAGAGCAGTGAGTAGCCACTAATGACTGACTAATAAATTTGCCCCCCCTCCGCCCCCGCCCACCACTAGGACCCAGCACCGACCCCTCGAACATTTATCTGAGGATAATTCATGGCGGAGGTTTCGCAGCAGGACGGACACTGGCACCCTGGCGCTCCACCGGACTTTGGCATAATCCATTTTCCTTTTTAAAATACGCCCATGCGAACGGCTCTCTGTGCACCGAGGCCGCTCACCACCCCGCCTCCTCCTCGCGCCACTGAAGGATGGTTACGTAACCCTACGCTGGCGCACTTTGCCGGGGTGAGATTGCAAGTCGTTTGCGGTCTGGACGTGGAGTCGAGCGGCGGCGGCAGACGATGGTGACTCTTCTGCTGAGATCTGGGAAAGCGTGGAGCGGCCAGCTGTTCCTTACTCAGCCCCCCCCCCCCGGCTCGCGCCGAGGGAGGAGAGAATAGAGAATAGAGCGCCTTCGCAGGCGCAGGAAACCGGGGGTGATAAGGGTGATAAGGCTCCGTCACGTGTCGTTTGTTATCTGAGGGCTGTGTTCGTCTTCACATTCACAACAGTGATACAATCTAAGAACAGGCAGGGTTCTGATAAGACGTTGTTTTGGTCCTCACACATAGTTCTCATAATGTAACGCAAGTCCATTTATTTTTTTGCAAAAAAAAAATCTAGCAAAAAAAAACCATCACATCTGTTGAGAGTTTTCAGAGTCTAACTCTATTTGCAACACTAAATTGTGCAATTCCATATTTTCCCCACGTGTAATAAGGAGTAATTGAGATTACTGTACAAATGTATTTGTGTGGATGTAAATATTACATGGTCAATTCTTGAGAATAATTGAATTATCTCGTATTGTCTTATCTCGTATCTTATCTTCAGGCTCTTTAAGTTTGATTCAGAGGGAACCGACCATCGTACAGCCTGCTTGGAATAAAAGCTACAGGGATCAGAATATTCCTTGAAGAAAACAATGCATATATGTGATCCAAGTGTGGGTGAAAAATCTGAGCTGAGTGCTAACTGCTTGGCTGGAGTGTAGTTAGCGGTGCCGGACCGTGCAGTCACGTCCTGATGAGTGTGTCCTCTCAGATAACTAAACGTCGTCTCCTAATTACACACTTGCACTATCTGCTGCTTACTTGTGCATTTTCTTCCGCCTTGCAGAGCCACACAGCAGCCCGTCACTCTTCCTTTGACTGACTTGTCGGTTTGACTGATTGACTGCCTGTCTGTCTGTCCGTCTGTCTCCTCTGCTCCTGACAGCGGCCCTGGGCATCGTCCTGACCAGCGGCTGTGCCACATCCAGACATTGCCAGCAGCAGGAGCTGCCCGGGGTGCGCATCCACTGCTGCGACTCTGACCTGTGCAACAGCGCCCCCTCCCGGCACCCGGCTCGTTCACTCCACTGCGTCTGCGCACTGCTGCTGTGCCTGTGGCTGCTGAGGCCGTGGCTGTGAGAAGATGCTCGTCGCAATAGCGGTGGACTTGAGGGGATGCTTTTTACCATTTGATTTCACTTTATTTTATTTTTGTACTAGCAACCTTTAGCTGCACACCTTTAGGGCTGGACGGGAGCTGTGGGGGGAATAGCGGTGTTACTGGTGAACGCCGGGAGCTTGTATAGCTTTTGTTGTCGTAGAGGCTGAACAGTGTCAAGATATCCTGCAGAGTGCGTTTTTAACAAAGTGCAGGCGAAGACAGAGTGAAAATCCTGTGCACGTCCACTCACTCCGGGTTTAGCCCACAAAGAGCAACTGAATATTGCTCGGCCATCATTTCCTTTCATTCACATATTAAAGGCGCAGATTAAAAAATTTGTATCAGTGTTGCACAGGCTGAAAACACGTCTTCCGTTTCATTTGTGTGCAGTGTACATGATTATTCTTAGGCCACAGACTCTTTTACCTTTGCCATTTCTTTTTTTTTTTTTTTTTTTCAATTTCACTGTCCACTTTTCCGGGCGAAGCTCGGGGAAATGCACTGCATGTGGTTTTCTGTAGAGTTGTAAAAAAAAAGAGAGAGAGAGAGTGAGAGAGACAGAGAAGAATATATTGTACAGTGTAAGCATGTAATGTTGTGAATTTTCTGTATTAAAATGTTTCATATTTTTCAAAAGAGACACTTCCAGACAGGCTACTTTTGTAAATGCAACAGCACACAATTTATAAATATTGCTGTATGGGAATAAAAATGTACAATCGGTCTTCTTTTATGGCATGACAGGTGAGGATCAAAGACTGGCTGGCTGGCTGGCTGCCAAGCGCTTTTATAAATTGCTAGGCTGGTTTCCTAAAGGTGACATAAGGTAAAATTAATGGCGCAAAAATGACGCTATAATAATAATAAATAACAAATGTAGTGATGTATCGGTAGAAAAACTAAATCAACTCATGTCAATTGGTTGTCTTGTACATAATGACGATCTTGACTCAAGTTTTTGAGATTATTCTTGTTAGCTCCTTTAGCTTCGACTCACCTCTTTAAATCGGTGCCATGAGCCCACTTTGAAGCCATAACAGGGGTCCATTTTAAAATTATTATTATTATTTTCCTTTGGTGAAGAAAATTAAAACAGTGGGATCAAAGTCATTCCACTTGTCTCAACTGTGTAATCAAGCTGGGGATTTCTCCGGTGGCGGGGAGAAACTCACCTGTCCGCATCGACGCCAAAAAGCTTTGCGCGAATGCACCTGTGCAGGTGAGGTCGCATTATTGCCCCCCCACCTCCTCATCATCTCCACAAACAGCCGCATACGATGCTCTTTGTCCCAGAAGCCCATTGTACAGAGCGGAGGAAACCCTGTGCCGCGAGCAGCCATCTTGGGTAGGCAGATCACAGGCTACTTGAGCCAGGATAACCTGCATTCCTCTTCCGAGCAGCTCAACAACGCAACGCTGTCGAGTTTAACTCCCCGGTAAGGTCGGACGGCGAGGAGACACCCGGGCGGACGCCCCGCAAATACGCACACACTGTCGGACAAAGCGGAATAGCGGCTGTTGTGGTTTGCAAAATCCAGGGAGAGCAGCTTTTTTTGATTGAGTCAGTAGCCTGCGCTACCCGGGAGCGAGCTAATTGCTAAGCTAACGAGGCTACCCAGCTGATGGCTAAGGCTAGATGTTTACCGCTCCTTGTCAAGAGTGACTCGTATTTTCAGAACGAAGCGTTTCGGGAAAGGCTATTCTGCGAGAGTAACGTGGCCTCGTTAGACACTACATGTGTTCAAAATCGTGATGTGACGTTGACGATCGCACCGCTGCACCGAGCCGACACTAGCATCTCCTAGCTAATCGCTAGGCGTCGTTGGTTTTTGTCGATGGTCGCTCAAATTGCCCAGGCAGCGCCAGTACTCTAACCTGTCTGTGTCAGTGTGATGGCAGCGACTGGGCCGTCTGGAGGTTGTTTGTGAGGCGGCAGAGACAATCGAGGCCACAGATTGTCAGGGCGTTTTTTTTTTTTTATTTGTTGGGATAAATCCAAGGATCCCAGCTAGCAGGGAGCGAGCTGATGCTAGCTGTCAAAACAGTTCGTCTAGGGCCGTGCTTGTTTTCGCAAGCTTGCCTTTAAAACAAGGTGTCGTTCCGTGCCTGTTCTTTTTTTCCACCCTAACCAATGAACACCCCGGGTTCGGTCCGTTGTGTTGACAAACAGCAGATGATGTGGAAAACCGTAGCTGTCACGTTACCCTGTTGTCATGCTAAGCTAAGCCCGTTTTTCGCATGGGGGGGGGACTCTGAAGCTCCGGTGCTGATCATCAAAGATACGCAGGTGGTGTTTGTAAGGCTTTGTGGACAGTGTCGGACCTTTTTTTTTTAATTGGTATCTCCCGTGAGAGGGCCTGCGTGATCGTAAGTAGTGTGGCTCGGCCCTTTAAGTCCATGACAGCATTGTGATGGTTGTTAGCTCTACTCTGAAGCCAGTAAACAGAATTTGAGGGGGTTGTGTTAGCAGGCGCTTTAAAGGATGCGAGTACACCTCTCGCTGCGTTGGGTATGTGTATGTGGGTGCGTGTGTATTTGCACTACATTGGACAGAGCCAATGCCAAAACAGGTTGACGTAACTAATGCACTTCAAAAAAAAAATCTCAATAACACGCCGTGAATGGGAATTGCTTGCGACTCACTTCTCCCACAACTGACGTTTTGTCGCATCTCTGCATTAGTCCGAGGAAATCACATGATTTGACCTGTAGGCCGTGACATCACCGCGACCAGGAGCTGTGACGAAACAATGTGTCAGAGTTTCCTGCTTGCACTGCCCAATTTGAATCACTCACAAGCTGTGTTGTAAGGAAAGTGTCTGCCAGGCTGGAGGAAAAGGAAGTGATAGTTTGGCTTCCCCCCTCTCTCCCTTGAGAAACAATCTGAGCGATAAAGAGTCACAAAGTGCTGAGGCTGCAGCTTGGTCACATGGTTCCAACTCCTCCGCTGCCGAAGTTGTCATAGCGTTATTGGCAAGTTACAGATACATGTCATCGAGCAGCAGCAGAATATTCTCCTTCGGCCCGGCCGTCTGACTGCTGCAAAGCGTGGCTGGACACAAAGGCCCCACATGAGGGTCATGTGACATGTGATCCAGGTCGGCCTGGAAGGAACCCTTAGATGTTTCCTTTCAAATTGTCAGTCTTGTGTGTGTGTGTGTGTGTGTGTGTGTGTGTGTGTGTGTGTGTGTGTGTGTGTGTGTGTGTGTGTGTGTGTGACTACGAGCATTTCAGCATGGACGTTGTTGATACTCAGAAGATTTGACCGTCGCTCAAACGGTTGTCTGACTCACTGATAAGATATTTGGCCCCTTTATCGTCCGTCAGCCTCGGTAGTGACCTCGGTTTGCTGGTGATGTAATGTATAAAAAAAATCAAATCAAATGACTCTTAAAGCAGCTACTGAAGTGACTCTACATACACGTGCAGTTGTTTGACGCAGAAATGGTTGTTTTTAAAAAGTTACCCTGGAGACGTCGTTGCACGCCTCAAATTAAACGTCGCCGGGAAAGAGTTGGTAGGGAAGACGTGCACGCAAAAGCCTTCGCTGAGCCGCAGATCAAAAGGAAACCCGGCGATTAGCGGCGGACAAACCCGACAGGAGGCGGAAACTTAGCTGGAGCCTGAAGTCGCTGATTTTCAGTCATAAAGCTGCCGGCTCCACCAGTGGACTGTTTGTGGTTCTGGCGTCTCCGTCTGTATCTCATACAACTCAACGTGTGTGTGCTGACTGTCTCAGCGGCAGAAGTGAGCAGTTGTCACCACTGTGGGTGGTCTGTACCAGGAGGGACGGACACACGGCCAGTGGAGACGTTCGCGTCGCACTTGTTTTTTTGTTTTTATTTTACATTTTTTACTGTTAAACCAACCTCAGTCCCACCGTGATACACAGCACAGTCTGTGTATTCAGACCGATGTCCAGACAAACATTGCACACACAGTGATATAA
Organism: Nelusetta ayraudi; assembly: GCF_046127955.1. Classification (NCBI taxonomy): domain Eukaryota; kingdom Metazoa; phylum Chordata; class Actinopteri; order Tetraodontiformes; family Monacanthidae; genus Nelusetta; species Nelusetta ayraudi. The sequence continues at coordinate 1,878,672 of NW_027466133.1, read as the reverse complement.
AATTCTACAGAGATTATTGAGTCACCTGCATGTGTGTATTAGAGCTCTGAAGTCTCCTCCTCCTCCTCCTCCCTCTGTCTTTCAGAGCCACGATGGCCACTGCACCGTACAACTACTCCTACATCTTCAAATACATCATCATCGGTAAGTGGTCGACACCCAATGCTCTTGGCTAAGCTGCAAAATAGACGCTCATTGAATCCACTCTGGCCTATAATATTTCATCCTGGTTCTTCTTCCTCACCACCTCCGCTAAAAACAAAACTCTCCCGCATAATAAAAAGGCCCAAGTGCCTCTGACGGAACTTTACAGACACTTCTTCTTCTTCTTCTTCTTCTTTTTCTTCTTCTTCTTCTTCTTCTCGCAGAAACACACAATTTGGCCGCTGTGTTGTTTTTTTTTTCTCTGTTTCCCGCTCGTGCTTACAGTACATCAGCGACAGGAATTTCCATAAAGCCGCAGCCCCCCTGGCTGTTTATCCTCCTCTGTCGCTGCACAAACAGCGTTAAAAAGTCTCCGGGAGCCTCGGCGTCGCTCCTCCCCTCTCCGCCTCTCCACTCGCCCCACTTGAAATGTTGCATTTTGTCGCCCTGGCGTCCCGCAGGGGGGCTGCTGCATCATGCATGGGGGCGACGCTGCAGGCTCGACTGGAGAATGACTCGTTTTACTGCTCTCCCCTCAGCTGACCCTCTCTCTCTCTCTCTCTCTCTCTCTCCACAGGGGACATGGGGGTGGGCAAGTCGTGTTTGCTTCACCAGTTCACAGAAAAGAAATGTAAGTGGCCGCCCTGATTTTCTCGCCTCGCCTCACCTCCCCTCCCGTCCTCACCTCACTTGCAGGCTTGCCAGGTTCGGCCCGGGTCCCTCAGTCAGTCACGTCGGGCCGCCGCTCCTCCTCCGAGCGGAAGTGGGAGAGCTGCGAGCTCCACAAGGAGAGACTCTCCGGGGTCTGAGTGCGACTCAGCTGCGGCCATTCAGCTCGGCGGTGTTTAGCGCCACTATCAACGGGCCAGATGCTGTGAATCGCATTCATTCTGTCACGCACAGAGTGGTGCTAGAAGAGAAGTCTTTAGTGTCAAAGGAAATTAGCAGCGCTCGGGGATTTGAACTGAACATCTGTGAGTCTATTGACTGAGTGATTGATTGATTGATGCAGCTGCTGCTGCTGCTGCTGCTGCTGCCTGGTTGGTCGGTTGGTCGGTTCAGATCAAGCTGAAGAAGAAAAAGCTCCGATACGTCGTTGCTCAAAATGAACCACATTTAGAATAAAAGAGAATACACACTACCAGTCAAAAGTTTGCCTACATTATCTCATGCAATGTTTTTTCTTTATCTTTAGGACTTTCTACACTGCAGATACATCTTGAAGACCTCAAATATATGAGCGCGATATATGCAATAACGCAGCAAAGAAAACATGTTAAATTACTCTAAACATGCTTTTTATGACAGGAGGCTATTTTGAAGAATTGAAATATAAAACATGTTATTTTACACTTTTATTGTTTCCTACGTAATTCCATGTGTGTTCATACGTACTTTTGATGCCTTCAGCAAGAAACTGCAATGTCAATAAAATTAAAATGGCCAAAAAAAAAAAAAACAGCACGACTAACCAGCTTTTGAAGTATCAAAGTGATTAGAAAAGGATAGAATGCCCTTTAATTGTCCCTACATACATGCACAATGGGACTAAAAGCGGTAGATTTATTAAACTATATATATATATATATATATATATATATATATATTTTTTTTATTTTTTTTTTTTTTTTCCTCCTCACAGTCATGGCGGACTGCCCCCACACAATCGGCGTGGAGTTTGGCACGAGGATAATCGAAGTGAGCGGCCAGAAGATCAAGTTGCAGATCTGGGACACGGCGGGACAGGAGCGCTTCAGGGCCGTCACCCGCTCCTACTACCGCGGCGCCGCCGGGGCGCTCATGGTCTACGACATCACCAGGTGCGCCTCGCCGGCGGAGGCCGAGCTGCTCGTGCACGGAATCGGGTTGCCGCTGAGCAAACAGCAGCGCTTTGTTTAACAGTTTGCTCCCAAAGTTTTGGCCAAAGTGTGACATAGTTTCAGTGTTGTGACAAAAAAAACAAAAACCTGCTGCACAGGTTCCATTCAGAAGCAAAGGAAAGATGATTTCATTTCACAACACGAACATGTGGTGTTTGCATCACTGCTGTTGAGGCTGAACTGCAGCTTGTTTCCACGAGTGATATTTATCATAGCAAAAAAGAGATTTTTGTTGCCGTGTGCGCTGGTGAGTTTGAGTGGCTGGTAATTCCAGCACCATGAGGCGGTTATAGAAGTAGAAAGTATTTAAGAAGAAAAAAAGCTACCTCTGGATTCAGGCGTATCCATTCAATGGAAACACCTGCAAATCGCAATTGCACTTTCTGGAAATTTTCGAAATTTTATTTTGCAAAAAACTGTCATTGAAACGCAGCGTCTGTCTGTCTGTCTGTCGATGTCCTGCAGAAGAAGCACGTACAACCACCTCAGCAGCTGGCTGACTGACGCCCGGAACCTCACCAACCCCAATACTGTGAGTTATGCCCTGGAATATTACACAGTGAAAGAAATAAACCCCCGCCACAGGTTTCCCCAAATAAAAAAATCAAATAAGTCCGTAGAAATAAAACAACTTACTAGAGCAGTGGTTCGCAAACTTTCTCTGTCACGCCTCACCTTGGAGGAAGAAAATCTTTAAATTTTTGGGGTGGGGCTAGAAGCCCCAAATTTGACGTGGCTGTGTCTTGAGGGATCCCGATGAACCTGCAAGTGGCCCCATGTCTCTAGGACAAAGTTGACTTTCGACCCAATAGACTTGCATGGCATTAGTGTTTTTTTTTTTGCTGAAGTATGCCGCATTGGCCTCAAGGTGGCGGTGTTGTAGTCAAGTTGTGGGTTGAGCCAGGGTGCCATGCCTGTTGGTTGAAGATGAGGGGGTGTTGCATACTCATCATCTGATCATTGACTCAGTCATTATTTCAATAAGATGTAAAAAACAAGACCAGAAATAAGTTTGGAGACCAGCAATTATTTGAGGTTGTGGATGCGGCGGTGGAGCCTGGCGAGCCTGTTTCCATGTAATCACTGCATAACAGGTCTAATCACATTGCAGCTACTCGGGGGGGAGGGGGGGGGGGACCGTCCGTCTCTCTCCATTGACCGAGTTGCGCAACAACCAGTTTGGTGACAGACGGGCGACTTCCTCAGCAGGATTGACGGGAGCACTTCCTCCTCGTCGACCCCAGCGGGGGCGTCTGGCCGGCCCGTCTCACCTCAAGTCTGCTTTGTGCGCCCGCAGGTGATCATCCTCATCGGGAACAAAGCGGACCTGGAGGCACAGCGGGACGTCACGTACGAGGAGGCGAAGCAGTTCGCCGAGGAGAACGGTGAGCCGCACAACCATTCAACTGCACAGATTGAAAAGGAAATTTACAATATAAACTACCAGTCGAACTAATGAGCACCGTATGAATTGAATGCCTTTTCTTTCATTCTTGTGACTATTGACATTGCAGTGATCACTGAGAAGCATCAAAACTACGCATGGAATTATGTAGGAAAGAATAAAAGTGTAAAATGACTCAAACACCTTTTCTATTTAAATTCTTCAACCCTCATCCCACAAATAACCAGCATGAGTGAAGTGTGCCATTTCGGAGTGTACTGTCCCTTTAAACAAAATAAGGCAACCAGCTGCATGGCATCTGAGGTATGCCAGCATGTCACTGACTCTCATTGTGCGTCGCTCCACAGGCCTGTTGTTCTTGGAGGCCAGCGCAAAAACGTAAGTCCCCCCCCCCCCCCCCCCCCCAAAGTCAAGTCACCGACTTCCACCCCTTATAGAATTCATCACTTCAACCTGCTGCTGCTCCGTCTGCATCCTTTTTTTCTTTTCTTTTCTTTTTTTTTTTTTTTAACACCCGCAGGGGCGAGAACGTGGAGGACGCCTTCCTGGAGGCAGCCAAGAAGATCTACCAGAACATCCAGGACGGCAGCCTGGACCTGAACGCGGCCGAGTCCGGCGTGCAGCACAAGCCGTCGGCCCCGCAGGGCGGGCGGCTAACCAGCGAACCACAGCCTCAGAAGGAAGGCTGCGGCTGCTAATGACCGAGCACCACCACCACCTCCTCCTCCTCCTCCTCTTCACCATCATCATCACCACCACCCTCGTCTTCTCTCCATCTATCCTGCCTGCCCTCCCCTCCCTCACTCTCTCTCTCTCCCTCCCTCCCTCCCCCTCTCCTCACTGCACTGCAGAGGAGCAGGAGGCTGCAGACACGGACTCCAGTCGGATGAAGCTGCTTTTTCTTTTTTTTTTCAATTTTTTTTTTTCGGTGGGGGTGGTCGGGGCTACATCTCTCCCTTCCTCCTCCTCCTCTTCTTCCTCTCTGCCTTCCTGTCTCGCTCTGTTTGCGTGTCGTCCCATGACTCCTCCTCCTCCTCCACCTCCAGCCGTAGAACCGTAGACGCTGCCGGGCTTCACGCAGGTTACTGACACTTTAGACAAAACGTTCACACGCAAGACTTTTTCCTCCTCCTTTGTTTTTCTTCTTCTTCTTCTTCGGTTTTAACTACTCCAGGCGACGTCAAGTTTCTCCCCCCTGATTCGGATCACTTCTCCCTGAATCCTCCCCACAACCTCTCCAAACATCCATCCTATCTCACGCCGCCGGTGCTTTTTATATCATCGCCGCCAAGCGGGAGACGCAGCAGCTGATTATTTTCCTTTGCGTCGTCGTCGATGCTTCCAGGAGCAGGAGAGGAGGAGGGAAAACTGAGAGAAGGTGGAATTCCTCACAGATTCCTTGCTGGGGAATTCCTCAGCGCCACCTGAGACGACGTCCCAGCAAGGAATCCTGGGTGTTTTCCAGCTAGGCTACTTTAGAGACCGTTTGGCAAAAAGGAAATGAAAATACTCGACTACACATCTGTTTGGTTGCACCAGGCCCCACCCCCTCTCCCACCACCCTCACCCATCTGAGCCCCTCCTCCCACCACCACCACCACCACCACCCAGGTCATATCAACAGATTCTGTCTTTACCAGCATTTTCTTTCTTTGTTTGTTGCCTTATTACGATAATTAACTCTTTAATCTCGTGTTTTTCTTTTGACTGCGCTCGCTCCTCACAAGACCCCCCCCCCCCCCGGCTCTGTCCTGTCCAAGCTCACGTCTCTTGCACCAAACCGACCGTCGACACTCCTGTATATCAAAGTGCTGCACCGCAGGGATGACCTCGTCGTGCATTTCCGAGCAGATGTTCTTCCGCTCTCTTATTATCACTATACACCACCGAGCAGCATGACCCCACCCCCCTAACCTAACCCCGCCCCCGCCGACCCCTTGTCAAACGTCTCCAAACACGAGATAGTCAAAACTCAAATGACCAGAATGCTTTTTGATGATTTTTTTTTTTTTTTCCAAAGTCTTGTTTGGTTTTTTTGTTTGTTTTGTTTCTGTATCATAGTGACTCCCTGATTGGACGGCTGTAAATATTGCTTCTTTAACTATTCTCGGTGATGCCCTCGCTACTCGGGACGGAGGCGTTTCCTTTGCTGGCTCTGCCCAGGTCCTGTACAGTTGACGTGCTAGTGGGTTGCCTGTAATTCATGCTTGGGGGATAAAAAAAAAAAAAAAAACTCTGTAACATAGTTTCTATTAATAAATGTATGTAAAGGACAGAAGCGTAGACGCAGCCGCCCCACCCCCACACACACACACACACCACCCCGTCTGCACACTACTGAACCTGTCGTTTGGCCGAGGGGAGAGGAAGGGGCTGGAGATGTGCTCACTAGTATTTATGTCCGCAAACCTGACTTATTTTTTTTTCTCTCCGTACGGAGTGAAAAACAGCACTTTTTCTTTTGTTTGTTTTCTCTTCCTCCCCATCTGCACTAGAGGGGCCTGCATCGCTGTCTTAACTCTGTGAGGAGTGGGGGGGGGATTGGTTCGGGAAGTGTGGGTGGGCCGGGTCTTTTACATTTTCTCCCTGTCCGAGCGACCACTTCCTGCTTTTTTTTTTTTGTCTGTCCACAAGTACAAACAAAAAAAAAAATAACAAAAAACGTACATATGTATAAATTTTTAAGGAGCTGTGCTAACATTTAAATGCGTTCTTGAGTGTATATGATTTTAAAAATGTTGACATTTTGATTTTAATGACAAAATACTCTAGACAGAAAAAATAAATTATACATAACCTGTTGCCACTGTGTCTGTTTTTTTTTTTGGGGGGGGGGGTTTAAACCAGCGTGTGGTGCTGTAGTCAAGAAAGACCGCACCAACCGACACCAACACATTAGCAAGACTACAGGTCATCGAGATCAAGACATTTGGGGTACGAGACCAGGATATACAAAAGAGGATTAGGGCCACAAGAAGGAGATTTTTAAGAACTTTTTGAGTTTTAAGCTGACATTCCATGAAAAAAGTTGACGTAAAAAAACATGAAATTCCGTGAATAAAGCTGACATAAAACACCACCAGCGTGTTCTCAAAATTGAACATTGCTGTCGTTTATTGCCCATCCTTATGCCAATAGAGGCGATACCTTCCAGTTCACATGAGCTGATTTTCACAGAGGGGGAAGAATTCCACCCTGTGAAATTCCTGTGGCCGAGCACGCAAACATAAAACAAACGTTTTCCGTGCTGATTGTGACGCGTCGTCCACGTGAGCGGGAGACTGAAGGCTGCGGCGACTTCCCGACACTCGGATGACGAGACGCAAAGCAGCATGGCAACGTGTTTGTTTTGACGCGTTTGAGGACTTGGTCACAGAGGAAAGACTCCAGGTCGGTTCTGTGGACTGGAAAATATCACCAGGACCTCCAACGACAGGGATGAGTAGTTCACGGCTTAGCCTTCTAGTTCAGGCTTAACTAGTTAAAGAACTACTGAGATGAAAAGACCACAAAAGTTGGATTTAATTGCGGGGGTTGAATAAATAAATAAATAAATCCCGGAAACATGAACAGATTTCAAGTAGCACGATGGCTTTGTATTTATTGCAACAAAAATTGCACCGAGGCTAGAGGGGGAGAACAATACAAGAAAATATTTACAAAAAGTCTTTCTACAAAACTGCTGAAGAGATGTGAAGACAGATTAAGCATAGTGGTATGGTTGGTTAAAAGAGGAATAATTACATGAAAACAACCCCCCCCCCCCAAAAAAAAAAAAAATCCATTATTTTGACAGTACCATGGTGAAGTCCGGCTGCCTGCGGGTCGACTTCCATCCCTCAGTCGAGACCCTGAGGTCGCAGCACCGACACTGGCGGCCACTCGCAGGTGATCTTAAATTAAAAAAAAGAATTTGGGAACGTCGAGAGTAAAAATTCATTGGCTTTCTTCCGCTCCTCACTTGTATGTTTTGTTAAGACAGCGAGTGACAAGACGATACACGTTTCAGTCCAGTGTTTTCCCCGCAGGATGGGATGCACTCCTGTTGTTTCTCCTCCCTGGGGGAAGGAAATGCCTTGGAAAAGCACAGACCTTCACACCACATACATGACTATAAAACTCCGTAAAATAATTCTGTCGGACGAGCCGAGGAGGCCCTGCAGTGGTCGGAGGAGGAAAAAGAGTCATTTTGTGATCCCTCTTTACAAATAAAACAGCCGGTTGATGTGAGGCTGAGCTGCTACTGGTGGCTTTAGTGATTGGCAAGTGTAGAAAAGCTATTAAAATGTGACTTTAATTTAAAAAAACAAAACAAAAATGAAGTAGGAAAAGGTCCAGTCTGGGGAAGGACGACATACAAACGATACATCTGCCCGGTGGCAGATGGTGCACCCTGGTCCCTCTCCAGCACCAACTGGAGATCTGATGATACTTTTTTTTTTTTTTTTTTTGGTATGGCAATTAAACATGTGAACACCGTCACAAGCTTGTTTTTTTTCCCCCTCGTCTTATCGGCACTCTCTGCGCTCGAGTAAAGTGGCGAGTCTTCCCACAGCTCCGCCAGCTGGTTAAGGCACTACATGACACCAAAAGATGTGCAGTGAACGGTGACCCAAGAAAAAAACGACAAGACAAAAAAACCCAACGATAATAAAAACGGACGAAGGCCTCGTTTCCTCGCTCCCGCTGTTTTAAGCTATGGCACACGTTTGCAAATACTGCTCAGTCTTTTTTCACTGAAGGAACACTGGCACGTCTGAATGAATGGCGACGACGCTGCGGTACAACCACCGTACCGTTCGAGGCGCCCCCTACAGGTGAACGTGAAAATCAGTCTTTTTTTTTTGTTGTTGTTGTGTTTTTTGAGTCAGAAGGCATCCTACGACGAGATGAGGTCAGACGTTTTGGTTTTTTTGCTCATTGTCACATGCACCGATAATAATAAAAACTAAAAAAAAAACAAAACAACAACGCCGCGCCAACAGTGACGCGAACAAATACGAAAGGCCTCATGTTGCTTGTTAGTGTCACCGACAGTGAGGGGGGAGAGGGGGGGGGGACTGAGATGCGTAAGACATAAGCACTTGGGGTGGTTTAGAAAAAAAATAATTGGTGAAAAGTCATTTCGACAAAGACTTGGCCCCCTAGTGTCCAGAGTCCAGAAGACACTTGTTCACTCATATTAAGGCTTTTCAAAAGAAATCGTCCCGTCGACCTCTGCGGAGGGTTCGCTTTCTTCCCATCCACAGTGACGGCAGAGCTGCAGCGTCCAGGGGGGCGTGTCCTGCTCGTTCTCTCTTCTGCAGACTTCTTCCTCAGATCTCCGGCGCTAGCTGACAACGACGACCAGACGCACAGCTCAGGTGCAGAGTTAGAAAAGTAAAACGGTTAACGGTTAATTTTCTAGTTGTTTGGCCCGGATTCTCGCTACCTCTGCACGATGTCGCTGATCTCCTTGACCGAGGACAGCAGCTTGCTAAAGTCCTGCTGCGCGTTGGCGCCCCCGGTGGCGGCGGGGCAGATCTGCAGCTCGCGCAGGCTGCTCTCCAGCTTGTTGATGGCCTCGCGGAAGGCGAACTTGTTCCTCATCTGCTGGATGGAGTCGACGTAGCTCACGCAGTGCTTGCTGAGGTTCTTGCCGGCCTCCAGCACGGCGCCGTGGCTGCCTGTCTGCTCCGAGTTGCGGCCGATGGCGGCGCGCAGCTGCTCGGCGCCCTCCAGCACCATCTCGCGCGTCACAGCCGAGTGGGGCGTGCGCTCGGCCGCCTGGCGGGGGGTCGTCTTGCGCAGGGAGTGGCGGGAGTTCATCAGGCGGATGAAGGCGGTGGGCGAGCTGAGGTCGCCGCCGGGGGCGGAGAGCGAGGCGGCCACCGAGGAGCTGGAGGCCGACGTCTTCAGCGACTGAGGTTTGGCGCTGGCGCCCGGCGGCAGCTTCTTGGCGCCCTCGGCGGGGTGGGGGGGCTCCGAGACGCACGGGAGGCCTTTGGCCTTGGCGTCCGACGATGAGGCGGAGGGCGAGGATGGGGAAGGAGGCAGCTCCTGGGTGGGGCTGCGGGAAATCTTGCCCGCCTTGGCGTTGGCGGGCGGCGGCGGCGGCGCCGGCTTTGGTTTCTGCAGCTTGGAACGCTCGTCGGCCGAGTGCTTCTGCCGGCGAGCGCGGCACTCGTCAGCGGCGGCACCCAGCGCCGGGAACACGTTGGGCTTGAGCAGCTCGGCGTGCAGGGCGCTGGTCTTGGCATTGTCCAGGCCCGGCAGCGCCGGCCGGCGGACCGCCTTGGGCGTGAGCGCCTGCGCGCTGGGGGCGGAGCCGGCCTCCGAGTCTCTGCCGAGGGCGGCGGGCGAAGCGTCCAGCAGGGTGGTGAGGCGCGGCGGCGGGGTCAGCGTGCCCGTCCGCCGGGCGCCGTCCCCCTTCTGCTCGTTGGCCCTCTTGCGCGGCAGCGCCGGCTTGCCCCCAAAGGTGCCCGAGTCAAAGTGGCGCTGACCCAGGTCCCGCGGCAGCGTCACCGAGCGCCACTCGGTGGCGCCGTCGGAGCCGGCGGGCAGGCTGGACGACCAGAGGAAACGCTTGGAGTTGGATATCGACTCCTCCTCGCTGGGCGGCGTCGTGGCCGCTTTCCCGCCGGGCCCCGGCACCGCGGGGGCCCCCTTCTTCCTGGGGAACAGAGGTCCCGGGTAGGCGGGCGCCCCGTTGGTGATGCCCGCCGCCCCGTTGTTGCCACCGCCGGAGAACTTGAGCGAGGAGTCGTGTGCCCCGTGTGAGGCGTCGTTGGCGCCGTTGTTGAAGGCCTCGGCGTCCCTGGGGGGGTCCGGGGCCGCCGCCCTCCGCTCGTGGTGGAAGTCCGCCTCCCGGAAGGAGGAGCTGCGCTTGGGCGGAGCCGGCGCGTTCTTCTTCTTCTTCTTGATGAGGCTGAGGAAGACGCTGCCGCGCGTCTTGTCCTTGTCCTTGGGCAGCAGGCGGTCGTCCTCGTTCAGGTTGCTGTCCAGCAGGAGGCGCTCCTTCCTGGGGAGCATGGGCGACGAGACGGCCACCTCCGTCTCTGCTGGGTCTGGGGGAGGGGAGGACAGAAAAATTAACAAAAAGTGAAGAATTACAAGGAATAATATTGTAGTTTTTGCTCAGCCAAGGCACATTTACAATCACGGACCCACAAACGCACAACGGTGAGTGTCGGTGTCGGAGTCGGGGCCGTGCTGGCAGGTGTCTCCGCGACTGAAAAACTAAACTGCAGCGGATTTGCTCTCGGCTCTGCGATTACACACAGAAAAGCTCAGACCGGACTTGATCTGACGGGGTGTTAAGAGCTCAGACTGTCTCACCCGAAGGGAAACTCAAAGGAAATTTGATAGGACGGTGTCAAGGAGGCGGCGACGCAAACTTCCAGGCATTTCACCTCCTATTTTGAAAATGCTGGTATCATCGGAAACGAGCGGAAGAATTAGTCCCGATACTTGAAGCTAATCATTTTTCCAGACTGGAGATTCCACTGGAGCACCTGATCTGATCCCGAAACTCCCTCCATCGTTTTTCTGCCTCCTGCTACAACGCCAGGATTCGACTTTCGCTTTGCTGGATCTTCCACGCAGAAAGAAAACGAGGCGAGGCCGCCACCCACCTGGACTCTCTCCGTCCCGGTGGTTGTCGGCGTTCCTGCGGAGGGTTCTGGTCTTGGTGGGAAGCTGCGGAGCCTGCTGGATGGAACCCAGCGTGGCCTTCTTGCCCTTCTTGCCCAGCTCCTTCTCCACCTCTATAACAAACACAAATCACGCGGTCAGACTTCTCATCCGCGGCTCGACACGGGCGAGTCCGGGTGGGCGGAGGAGAGCGGCGCCGACCGTCGGAGATGCTGGACTCCTGGAACATGGTCTCAAAGGCCTGGTGCGTCTCGGCAAACGACGGACGCTCCGAGGGGTTCCACCTCCAGCCTGGCAGGGAAGAGAGAAGGGAGAAGACGACGTCAGTCGACGGAGAGCGAGTCCAACGTGAGCCTCAGCTCGAAGCTGCGGTGACTCACAGGCGGTCATGAGCTCGTAGACTTTCTCCGGGCAGCCCTCCGGTCGGTCCATGCGGTAGTCCTTCTCCAGCAGCTCGTACACCTGAGACAGGTCGATGCCCGGGTAGGGCGACATGCCGTAGGTGGCGATCTCCCACAGCAGCACGCCAAACGCTGCGCGAGAACAAGAGGGAGAACGGCGAGGTTCCACGTTAGAATCGAGGAGAACCGCCGAATCGCTTGCTCCGTGCCGGCGGCCTCAGCCTCACCCCAGACGTCCGACTTGATGGAGAACTTGTTGTAGGCCAGGCTCTCCGGGGCCGTCCACTTGATGGGGAACTTGGCCCCGGCGTGAGCCGTGTAGGTGTCTCCAGTCATCAGCCTGCTGAGGCCGAAGTCGGCCACCTTGACCAGGTGGTTCTCCCCCACCAGACAGTTGCGGGCGGCTAAATCCCTGCGAGGGGGTGGAGGAGGTTAGAGGCGGAGTGAAAAGAACAAGTGCGAGATGTCTGAAACCACAACAACTGGTCGCCCGGGTCACCGTGGTGTAGAAGGGGTGAAGTTGAGGCAACTGGACTTGTTCTGGCAAGATCGCCAGAACAAGTCCAGTTGCCTCAACTTCACCCCTTCTACAACAACTGGTAGAGGGGGTTGGGGGGGGGAGAAAAACTGAGCTGAACAACTGAGCTGCCCGATCACAAGAGGCACCTTGTCCAGTTTAAATATTAAAATGAGTGTGTGGCAAATAGGAGAGACATAAATCATCTTTTCCTCCCCTCTCTGAAGGCCCCTGTTCAACATGCCAGAACAAACTAGCCGCGTTACAACATGGACCTGGCTTGTCTGCGAGGTCCGTCCCTCCTGCGGGAGCACGAGCTCAGACTCAGGGATGAAAAAAAGAAAAATGCAAAAGCTATTCAGGCGAGTCGCTTCGTAGCCCGACTCTCGGATTTTTGCAACTTCCATTACTGAAAACCAATAAACACACACACACACACACACACACACACCTGTGTATGAAGTTTTTTTTCTCCAGGTACTCCATGGCCGAGGAGATCTGTGTGGCCATGTGCAGCAGCACCACGGCGTTGACCTCCTCGCGGTTGCACTCCCTCAGGTAGTCCAGCAGGTTGCCGTGGGTCATGAACTCGGTGATGATGTAGAAGGGAGGCTCCCGCGTGCACACGCCTGTCCGGACACGTGGACACGAATGGACGGACGGATGAGGAGCGAGGTGAGCGACAGCCTCTCGCGGTCACAGCACCAGTTAGGTTTGACGCACGAGGTTCGACTTGGTTTTGCGTAAAAGAAAAAAAAAAAAAAAAAAAAAAACCAAGTAGGACTTACGCGTCAAACCTAGCAGGGGCGAAAAGAATAAAAAATGAAAAATAGAAGGAAGATTAATACCAAGCAGCTGGACCAGGTTGGGGTGTTTGATCTCCTTCATGACGGCGGCTTCCTTGAGAAACTCCTCCACCTCCATCGTGTCCTCCTGAGCAGGAAAAATTAGAGGGGGGGGGGGCATTCAATACACTGCAGTTGCATCCGATTGACAGCAGATGGAGGTATTACGCAACAAGGTGACTCATTTTTATTGACAGGGAGTTATTGTGCAATGACACTTGATCAAAAAATATCCTCACTGGATTGAATCTACATTGTCACGCAACTCTTTCCCCCCCGGTGAAGGTTAGGGTGAAACTGGGGATTTTGGTATCGATCTGATATTAAGTTGATACAGAGCGAGTACCAATACCGATACTTTACAGAATACTTTTGTGAATTTGCCTTTAATTAATTGATTACGACCATGGTAAAACACAGGACAAAGCTCTTAGGCGATTCAAAATGTTTTCCGAATCAACTAACGCTAAAACAAAAGTGTTTAATAGTATAAAAATAATATCAACAATATAAAGAAAATCAAACAGAATTGCGCAAAACCTAAATATCGCGATAAAAAGCTGGAAATGGAAACTTCTTCACAAAACTTCTCAAATATCGCTAAGCAGCTATCTGTGGAAAAACAACGGCCCTTTCTCTCGGCCAGCCGCTCACCTTCAGCGTCTTGACGGCCACCGTCAGGTTGTACTTCTTCCACACGCCCTCGTACACCTCGCCGTACTGGCCGCCGCCCAGCTTGTGCTTCATGGTGATGTCGGTGCGCTCCATCTCCCACTTGTCGTAGTTGGGCGACACGCCATAGATGGTGGGCTTGTTGCGCTTGGGCGCCGGGTAGTGCAGCGTGGTGATGAGGCCGTCGGCCACGGTGGAGTGGTGGTGCACCAGCTCGGCCAGCGTGTTGAAGCGGCTCTCCGACGACACGTACAGCTGAGCAGCCGCAGGAGGAAATGGTGGGGGATTTGTTTTACATAAAACACAAATAATCTGCAACACTTGATGGATTCCCCCCATCACTTGTATTTATTTTTCCATCTATTAAAACTGCCACTACTATTTCTTCTTACAGGCGCTCAGCAGATGTTAATTGCTGTTTCATTACAACGTTAAAAAAAAAAAAAAGTCTGATAACGTAGCGGTTTTACGACCACTAAAAAAAAAAAAATTTCTTCCAGATGTTGGCAACATGGATGAGCAGAGTTCAAATCTGCGTGATCGAACTGAGAAAGCAACAAATTCAGTTTGTAGAGCATCTATCTTTATGCTCTGGACACTGGCAGATTTTCAGGAAGACTTATGAGTTTTTTTTTTTATGAACTATAACACTTAATGTGAACCCGCTGCCATTAATTTTACATGAAATCTTCTATTATTGACCAAAAAAAACCCAAACAAATCTGTTTTATTCAGAGGATTTTTAGCCGTTTAGGGAGCTTTAAAAGGCCTGAGTCAGGAGAACAGCAGCAGCAGCAGCAGCAGCAGGAGGAGGCGGAGGAGGAGAGGACACTGGTCAGGGCTCAGTGGACACAGTCTTTTCCATTGTCCGCTTCTTACATAAGCCCCTGAAATGATTCGGCCTACAATCTGCGCTCAGTATTTCTTTACTTCTGAACGGGCTCTTTGAGCGAGCCGGAGAACTCAAGGAGGAGGTCGGGAGAGTGGTGGTGGTGGGGGTGGGGGTGGGGGGGGTTGGAACTAGAACAACCTTGAAAAGGCAAAAGAACTTTGTGATCTAAAGAGGATTTGGATCTTTCTTTTTTTTTTTCATACGCTTGGCTTCTCTGCTTTTTGACCACTCCAAGAACTCCAGGGAGACAAATATTTACAAACACAAAACCTGGCTTATTTAGGACAGTGTTAATCACAGGGAGAAGGGAAACAAAGCAGCAGCTGGGGGTGCGGGGGGAGGGGGGGAGGGCCGGTGGGGGGGAGGGGCGGCTGCTGAGGTAATCCTAAATTATGGGAGAAGTCGATCATACCAGACCCTTGAGTTATGGCTCAGTGGGAGGATGGAAAACAATATGAGATGAGGAGCCGCGCGCGCGTGTGTGTGTGTGTGTGTGTGTGTGTGTCTGTGCATGTGCGCATACTTGGCTGCATCTGTCTGTGCTAATGCATGTCTCAGCACAGGCGTCAGTGTCTGGCCCAGCCCGCGTCTGCAGGCCATTATGAGCGGCGCAGCGGTGGCTGGACGGATTCTTAGCATAGCTAGCGATCCTCGCGCTAGCTCACCTCGGTGAGGGGAGGGGGTGGGTGGGTGAGGGGGAGGGGGAGGGGAGGAGTGACGCAGCCAAAAAAGCACCAGCCTGGCAAACCCGCAGAGAAAAGACTCGGGACTCCACGTGTCACCAGCAATAGAACTACACAGCTCCGCTTGAGCTTTTTATAGTTTATTTTGTTCACTTTACAACTTTCAGATTTAGGATTTTCAGCAGCGGCGTTTCCATTACCCCTAGAATTGCGTAAAACATAAATATCCAAATAAAAGACTGGTCATGGAAAAACCTCTCAAATATCACTGAAAGGTTTTTACTCTCTTCATGAGGTGGATCGTCACATGTATCCATGTAGAGGTATATCACTTAAGTGTCACTGAAACACTTTTTTTCCCCGCATTTACACGTCAGCGGCCGTGGCGTACGGGGTCACGTGACCAGTTTGCTTCCAGTGAAAATGGCGCGCTGTGTTTGGACGGAGGAGCAGTGACGGCAACACGCTTGTCTAGCGTTTACGATTGCAAGTCTTTGAACTCTTGAGTTGCAGCTGATTGAAATTGATCAGGTTTCGACTTTGGATGACACAGATCCTGAAGCAGTGGTGATGTGACCAGGAAGCAATGGCGGCCCGTAAAAAGCCCCCAGACGAAGACGAAGAAGAAAGAAGGAAAGAAAGGAAGAAAAAAAAAAAAGGCAGGATGTCACGCAAGTCACTTAAAGAGATTCGCTTATGTTGCGTCGGCAGCTGTTCCGACAAAGAAGAACAAAGAATGGAAGTGAGGGTTTTCTCAGTGGAAAACACTCCACCCCCCCCCACCAACTTTAATCCATCATAGCAACTAGCCACAATAACAACAACCTGGCTGAGACAACAGAAACAACTGCGACTGGCCCGGATTCCAATTCTTCCTTCTTACTGAACCTTGTTTACGAACTCTTTCGGTACCCCCCCCCCGCCCCCTGACCCGAGCCTCACCTTGCCGTCGGGCGCCGTGTTGATGCGGTAGTGGTACACACGGCCCTCGTAGCGCAGCGAGATGGACCTCTGGCCGGGGCTGCTCTCGCTCTCGCGCACCAGGAAGCTGCCGTTGATGCCCGAGCTGAGCAGGTACTCGGCGGCGTTGCGCGACACGGGCCCGTGGTACCAGCTGTGCTTCTCCAGGCTGTTGACGGGGGTGATGTAGTTGGACGGCACCCAGCCCTGGCCATTCTTGGTCTGCGCCTCGCACCACTCGCCGTTGTGGTTGTAGCCCAGCACGCGCAGCTTCTCCCCTAAGACGGCGGCGGCGGAGAGTACAGGTCACCCAGGCATTGATTAATTCATTAATCGTTAGTTGATTACCTAACGATTAATTGATAAGCTGCGATTTTTCCTGAGAACCTAAATTTAACAATGAAAAATGTGTGAGAAACACATTATTTAACATTTTCGTTTTTGTTTAAAAGTAACTTGTTCTTGGTATAGAAGTATACGCCACGCCATTTAACAAAAAAACCTGTGTGAAAAATGTTCAATTCACTGCGACTAATTTGATTTAATCGATTACATT
The DNA here is from genome assembly GCF_046127955.1 of Nelusetta ayraudi. Classification (NCBI taxonomy): domain Eukaryota; kingdom Metazoa; phylum Chordata; class Actinopteri; order Tetraodontiformes; family Monacanthidae; genus Nelusetta; species Nelusetta ayraudi. The sequence continues at coordinate 1,862,085 of NW_027466133.1, read as the reverse complement.
TCTTAATCGACAATTAATCAAGAATTGATTAATTGTTAACATTGCTTGTTGCTTTATAAAGTTACAGTGCATCTTTTTCTTTTTTTTTAGAGAGAGAGCGGCTCATCAGGCGGGTCTCCTGTATGCTTCCACATTCTTTTTTTTATTAAAAAACCGGCTGTAATGATTTGGAGCCTGCACAAGTATTTTCAAATGAGACATGCAGGAATTTGCAGCGTTTCTGCAGGTCGATTTAATCAGGAAAGCCGGCGCTTTTCTTTCGTTTCAATCCTACAGACTTTGGACGACTGCAAGGATTAAACCTTCAATCGCTCATTAAACTTGAGCTTGAATTCAACTAACTAACTAACGCCACGTTTTGGGCAAGTTATGCCATCTATCTTTCATAAAACAAAACAAAAACAACAACCAAACATTTTTGTTCTCTGGCTCTGATTAACATGAAGCGGAGACAGACACTCGGTTTATTCTGGCGCATCTGTTCTCCTCCCCCTCTTCCTTCCTCTGTTTGTCTGTGTGATCCATCTGCGGCGCTGTTTTACAGTCGCTTCGCAGGAAGAAAACAACCCACATGTGAGGCCGCCGTCACCGTCAGGAAGCGAGAGTCAGACGGGAACGCAAAGGGAGGAGGCGGAGGAGGAGGTTGAATCGGAACCTCAGCGGCCCTCTCCATATTTCAGTTTGCTTCGCCTCGCGCTTACCTTTGGTGATGCTGAGCGTGTTGTCGCCACTGGCCACAAAGTCGTAGAGCGCCACAAACAGGTTGCTGTCATTCTCGCTGGGTCCGGCCAACAGGTTCTCCTTGGAGTTCCAGCGGGCCGCTTCGGTCAGGCCCTGACTCTCGGCGTCCGGTTTCTGAAGAGCTTCTGCGGAGACGGAGAGGGGAGAGAGGGATTTGTGCAATGGGAAGGCTCGCGGGGCAGCACAAGAAGGGAAGGGAGCCGAGCGGCCGTGCGTTAGCCACAGGGCCCGTAGAATCCAAGATGGCGGTCCATTCATTTCAATGTAGTTGCTCGCACAGCACATACACACTGGAAAGTCCCATAGAGCATTTGCTTTTTGGGCCCATGGGATTTTTTTTGCTGCAGTACCTTAAGTGGCCACTGGTTCTTATACTACATCCATGGTTTGGCATTGATTGGATTTGAAACCTCGACTTCTTCTACGTCTCGTTGCAGCTATTTTACGTAGTCATCACTTATGCTGCCATCTGCTGGTCCAATCTCAACACAACTACTGTTGGAACGCACTCTTTTTTTTTTTGTTGGGGTGGGGGCAACTTTCAAAAGATTCCCTTTCTACTTCCCTTCCACCCGAAACAGCCGAACACAGGTCGGATGATTCAGCAACACTCCCCCCTCCCTCCCCCCTCTCTCTCCCCTCAATTCGCTCGGCCACTTAAAATTCTTACGCGTCGCCTTCAAACGAGTCTCGCGCTAAGCAGCGGGCCCTCTCAGCTGTGACTCCAAACGTGGGATTAGAGCAATAAACCCGACCATGTGACCTGCTGTGTCGTCGCTCTCCGCTTCCTGACTTTTCATTTCCCGGATTATCCTCCCCCACGCTCCCACTCCCCAGGCCCCCCCCCCCCGGCTCAGCTTTCATTTTCTGGAATACCTGGACGGCCGGCGCACACTGGACCGTGAGAACGTGTCCCAGCATGACGAGAGGGTAAAAATATGTTTAAAAGGAGAGACGGAGGAAAAAGGACAGAGGAAAAACAAAAAGTGATGCGCTCACATTTGCAGGTATTGAGCCGCATTTCAAAAAAGCTTCACCTCGCTGTTAGGTTAATTACAGGCAAACGCCGGATTGCAGCAATTTTCAGAGCCGTAAAACTGCTGGAAGGATTGCACAATGGAGAGAATGTTTCAAAAAAAAAAGGAAAAAGAAAAGACAAGGCAGGAGTTTAAACTGCACATTGGGGACCAAACATGAGGCTCATTGTGCGGCAGCTCAGCTGTCGCGGCACATGTTGGAGAGGCATCTTACATTTCATTCCTCCGCCGCCGCTGCCTCGCAAAAAAAACACCCACAGACGCCCAGCAGAGACAAGCAGGCTGGAGCGGTTCACCTTCCGCCGGGGAATGAGGCAAACGGTGTCGGTGTCACGAGGGCGGACGACAGTCGAGGCAGGAAACCAGGGCAGAGCTTGACGGCTTCGTCCTCAAAAGTCAAAGCCGAAGCCAGAACGAGGATGAAAAGTCCTGGTTGAAGTCCGTTTTGCCAATGCGGAAAGTCAAAATGTGGCACACAAAGAAAGTCGACGCGACTGTCACGGTGCTACTTTAGCAAATTAGCAACAGTAGCGCCGTTTCCATTACAGTTTTTTGCAAAATAAAAGCAATTTTTCTAAAAATTTCGACAAAGTACAATTGCGCATGAGTCGTCATTCTCATAAAATCTCGTCTCACGAGACCAAACTTACCAAGAATATTTCTGCGATAAATCATCATTTCAATGTTGTGTGCTGTCAAGAATGGTTGTTCCATTTTTCTCTTTGATTACTTGTAAAAAATATTCAGTCTCCTTCTACTTACAAATAAAGTACGCCCTTATCATTGCGATAAAGTTTGGTTTTGCGCAATTCTAGGGATAACGGAAACGCAGCTGGTGTCTGCGGAGCCACTACGGCGAGAAAACCAAAAATAAATACAATCCCTCCTTTCAAATTGAAAATTTGTCTAAGAAAATTTGTCTGCTGCCTTTGTTGCAAACACTGTTTGCCCAAAAGAAAGACGCCAAACCTCAGCCGACAGCCACGCACACTCGCACCATCTGTTAGACCAAAACTATTAAAATCCAGCACGACAAATCACTTTGTTGGTTACCGTTGAGCCACTAATCGATCGCCGCCTCCAGCCAAGATCCACTGCACTGACAATTTAGGCTAGAGCGCCACTAATTACTTGCAGTCGGCCTGCAAATGGAAAACACACCGACGAAAACAGACGTGCTAAATACATAGAGCGAAACAAATCCAAACATTTGATGAATATCAGGACGAGGGCCAAGCGACGTGATGGATCACGTTCAACCGAATGACAAAGGTGGCAAAGGTCTCGGACCTCATTTGCAAAAATCTGACATTTTTCATCTGGCAATCAGGAATCCTGAGTTTTAAAAAAAAAATGGAGAGGGAGAAAAAGGATTTGTACAGACCAGAAAAGACAAAGACGAGCTGATTGAAGAACTAACTAGCCTGTTCATTTTTCAAAGTCGGCCAAGAAATGAGGTTTTAATTTCTGCATGTGTGATAAACTGAAGGGTTGTCTTTAATTCCCATTCCCCTTCCAGGGAGTCTCGGCCCTTTTCAGCCACAAAGTTCCTGCCAGCCTGTGCCTTTTGCTCCGTTTGCTGCACATCTACCTCTTGACGAAGGCCAGCGTTCTGCTCAGACTTGTTCTCACTCAGTTTCAGACTGGACAGCCAGTCAATGCGGTTTAAATGCTAATGGAGTATCAACCCAGTAGGACTCTGAGATCTGTCGACTCAGGTCAGACAGTGATTGGATCCGTCCGTGATGCAGACGGCGTTGTGTATTCTTAACGGTGGCTGTCAAACAACAAGTAACCGACTTTGGACTTCAGCCTAACATCCCAGCTTGGTCCTCCCTCCACAGCACGGAGAGTCTCCCATTACCGTCGCTCCAAAATACACAAAACAGGTAAAAAAAAAAAAAAAACAAGGAGTGGAGTTGTACAACAGATGTGTTTTGGCTTCAGTCGAGTCCAGAGATCAAGTAAGAAAAAAGGGCCAAACTTGAGGTGCTGACCGATCGGGCCAGATGTCCACAGTTTGTCCAGGGTATAAAGTGCGTGGGCAGCCAATTCCGGCTGCTCGTGCCACACATGTTGACTTTACAGGCCAGAGCTCAGCAGAGCAGTGACACGGACGGAGGTGACGGCACCAGTTTGCAGAGGGGAGAAAATAAACGACCGAAAAGCTAGGAAGAATCTTTCAAGACAGAAAAAAAAAAGAAAAAGAAAAAGCTCGGCCGTGTTGCCGAGATGACACTAAAAATGATTAAATGTCGATGGAATTCGCCGCCGTGACTGCACTGCTATGAACAACGGGAAGGCGTCCAAACGCACACTGACGCAAGACAGACCTTCCTCCAAAAAACAGACTTTGACTTAGCAGGGAAAAAAAGAAAAGAAAGGAAAGAAAAAAAGAGAAGGGGGCTGGCTCCACTCAGTCCCGGCGATCAAGTATCAGAGCCGCTCGCTGGTTCTGATTCCATTCCTTGACTTGTTGCAATTTTTCTTCAACGCTGCAACGAGCTGATTTACGCTTCAGATGGAAAGAAAAAGCAACAAGCAACAAGCAACGAGTCGGGTCTGAAAGGCGGCCGGTGCGAAAGCAAAGCGACGACTCCATGCCGCATCTGCAACTCGACTTGCGTGCAGAGAGTTGGAAAACATCACGATGGTGGTGGTGGTGGTGGTGGTGGTGATGAGATAACACGTCGACGAAAGAGAAAACTCAAAGCGGGGCAAAAAAAAAAAGCAGAAGATGAGACGAGTGATTCGCAACAGCGACTTCATCGCGGTCATCGCACCGGCACTATTTACACTGCTGTGCGTGTGTGCAATTCCCGGAGCCCCTTGATGTCTCTTCAACATCAATCAATTACCACGGCTGGATGCCGCAGACGCCACGCCGCCGTTCTTCGAGCGGCCCAGCGAGCCTCTTTTGGACGTGGCACACAAATCCATTAGCCGCCGCCGCGACCCCGAGCGCTCTGATTGGGACGTGCGCGTAACGAGAACAGCATGTGAGGACGCACACGTTTCCTTTTTTTTTGGCTTTTTTTTTTTTTATTGTTATTTACTGCCATAGCCGGCAAAGGACATGGAGAGAGGGAGGGAGAGAGGGAGGGAGAGAGAGAGGAAGAGGCCGAGATTGAGCCCCTCCACTCATAAACAAGAGTCAAGTGGGACGCGGCCAGGAGTCAGATTTCCTTGTATTCTCTCTGCCGTCTCTCTTCCTTTTTTTTCAATTCTTTCCTCCTGGCCGAGCCAGCCAGTCTGGCTTGCCTCTCTCGCTCTCTCTCTCTCTCTCTCGCTCGCTCGCCCTCCCTCCCTCTGCTTTCCACTCCCCCATTCTTCTGTTTCCACAGTGAGCAAATTACCGTCGAGCCGTCACCGTTGCAAGCAGCTCATCTTTTTAACCCCCCGTCCCGGCGTCCCCACTGAAATTCCTGCACTTCTCAACCTCCCCCCCAAAACAAAACAATCCAAAAACAACAAACAAAAAAAAAGCCAAAACAATCTTCACTCGAGGTGCCACAAACTTCCACTCACCTTCCAAGTAGCAGCTGGAGGAGGACGAGAGCCCTTTCTTAGATTTGCACCCCACCAATTTCAGGCAGATCTCCAACATTTTCATTTGCTTGTCGTTCACCCCCCCCTCCCCCACTTCCCCGGCTGAAAAAACAAAAAAAGACCTTCTTTCAACTCGGAGGCGCCTCCGGCAGTGTTTCCGCCTCTCACATGTGTCCGGAGGTGCAAAGAGCGCTCGAGGCTCGACTCAGGATAAATAAAAAAAGTAGAAAAATTGTAAAAAATAAATAAATAAATAAATAAAATAACCCAAGCGGTTGTGGGTCTCCGGTTTGCTGTGAATCCTCCCTCCTCCGGTCCGCTGGCCGGCAAACGGCGTCAACTTTCTATCGGAGCGGCTCCATGTTTTTCCTCTTTCTTCTCCCTCCCCCTTTCCAGGGCTTCAGCTCAGCTCCGCTTTTCCAGGCTGCGGCAGACACCTCCAGACGCCGCCGCCTCGAGAAGGAAGAAAGGACGACCCAAAGTAAAAAGTAAAGTCTCCCGAGCGACCGGCTCAGTGGAGTGGGCGGCCGGGCCGTGGGAGCGCTGCTGCCATCGCCGTGTCCTGTCCCTCTGAACCCCCCCCTGAGTGTGGCGAGCGGCTGCAGCGAGCGGGGATCCGAGGAGGATCGCAGTCCGGGACGACTCGTGCTCCAGCTGCCAACAAAGGGCCTCTTTCAGGCTCGGCCCCGCTGCTGCACCCGATGACATCAGCTGAGCCCTCCCACCTCCAGCATGAGGCACACACACACACACACACACACACACACACACACACACACACACACACACACACACACACACACACACACACACACACACACACACACACACACACACACACACACACACACACACACACACACACACACACACGAGGAGAAAACAAACAAATACCGCTCCATCATTTTTTCTTTTTCCTTGTTTTTTCTCGGACAAAATCTGACAGAAAAGCCGCAGAGGCCTGGTTGGTTGAACAGTGAGCGACGTTCAGATGGGGCAGAGTTCTTTCCATCTGCTAAAGTCATGAAGCGATTAGTGGAAGAACCTCCTCCTAAAACCCCCACAGACGGCTTGTTTTTTTTTACCTTCCTCCCTTATTCAAAAATATGATTCTTCCTCTTATCACGTCTACGACTAATAGGGCCGAATGTTCAAACTCCAAATCAACCGGCAGCATGGCACATCGGAAGTCTGTGGGATTTCTATCCAATCAAAACAATTCTGGGACCACAGTAAAGTCACAGTAAAATATTTTTCAAAAATGCAACCAGTGAGGGGGAAAAAAAGAATTTTGTTACTATTTATTAAAAAACAATTTACAAAGCTACTTTGGTCTTTTCCCAAGTCTGACAGGTAGGAAACTGTGCAGTGTGTGTGTGTGTGTGTGTGTGTCAGGCCACGGGGCTGTTAAATCAAAGACAGGCTGAGTAAGAGGACATGACGAGCACAAACAGACGTTCCTGCATGGATTCAGAGTGACACGGACGGAAAAAAACAAGCAAAAGCCATCAGAGCAGCTACTGCTGTGATAGGCTGAGGTCCCATTGCAATAATTAAAAAGCTCTCGAGTAACTTTTCAAACGGGCCGCATTCATCATCACACACCGTGAGCCGACGGTGAGCCCGACTGAAGGGGGATATTTTCAGGTCTCCACTTCCACTCCAGTCCACGGTGCTTTGTGTCTGCTTGATTGCCTCACAGGTTCCCGACACCCCCTGCATACTTGTAGCTGTGGGTAATCACGAAGGGCCGGAATTCCAAGGATTGGGTTCGGAGGGGGGGATTTAAGAGCGTCCGCGACGATGGAAAACGCAGCCAGCAGAGCGTCGAGCGAGAGGTGGTGGAGTGGAAGGCGAGGTCACCGGTTGGACGGAATGGCGTCGCAGAAAAAAATATTTCAGGTTCGTCAATCGTCAATTAAAGGTGTTCGGGGGTTGCGTCCGCCCTTAACGTAGACTTGTTCAGCTACTAAGCAGGTTAGCGCGTTGACAGCCGAGGATTATTTACCACTGGGAACTCGTGCGTGTTGCTAAGGCAGTAAGAACGGCGAGAGAGGCAGAAGCTGCGTTTCCAAAATAAAAGCAATATTTTTAACATTGCTAGAAAGCACAATTGCGATTTTGCAGGTGCTCCAATGGTGTGACGTACATAAGCCGTAATTCTCGGAAAAATCTCGTAGCCGTTTGCTGTCTTGTGACCATGTATATCATGTCTGCTGGTGCGGAAATGCGGGAAAAAAAGTGTTTCCAGACATTTTTGCGACATACCTCGAAGTCGACACGTCTGAAAAAGCACCTCATGAGAGGTTTCTCAAAGAGTCCATGATCAGTTTTTTTTTATTGTGTTTAATGTTTTCAAGTTCGATATATTGTTGACAACTGTCTTCACGAGACACAATGTGTGCAACAGTCACCTTAACAAGGCCACTGGCGTTACTTTTGGACATTCTGGCAACACAGTATTGTATAGTTTCTTTCTCTGAAATTGTCTCCCTTCCTATTTTTCCTCTTTATCCAGATGCCAAAATTACAGTGGAGGTAAATACACGCTTTCTTCCGACTTCACCTGGTCGCACCCGAAGATTACGCAACAAACATCCTCTCTTCACGCCTTATTACTGCCCGCTCATCCGTTGGATGTGGGCACCGATGGCTTTTTGGGTTTTTTTTTTTATTTTTTTTTTACAGAATCTACATGTATGCTAGCGCACGCCTGAGCTTCAGCATGTTTTTTTTGGGGGGGGGGGTTTGTAGTATTTTTTAAATTTTTTATGATATGACTTCAACTTAAACAACGCTGAATTTCCACCTCTTCCTCGTTAAGAAAAGAGCAGCGGCTTCCTGCAACTGCGGCCAGTTAATTGGCCATTCTAAAGAGTCATGAAGGAGAGGGATGGGGGTGGGGGCGGGGGTTGGGGGGCGAGTGGAAGAGACGGAGGGCCGTAAAAAAGCAAAGCAGGAGGAAAAAGGTTGCAGATGGAGAAACACCAACCAAGCACATTGTTTGGACGTGAGCTCACAGGAGAATCACTCGCTGCTAATAATAATGATGACGACGATAATAACGATAGGAGGCGTGCATGCTAACGGTTAGATGACATACATCCGGCCCCGCGAGGTGGCCATTGGCTTTGGGGCCTTGTTCTTTCCTGCTCGTACAACTGCCGGTTGTCTCTCGCGGCGTTCAGTCTCCCGCAAGCGGCGGCGCAGGAAGCAGGAAGTCTTTTTAGGCTCGGTGAAAGTCGATGATTGCCACTAAAAAACACCAGCGCGGCACACTGCATTTTATGGCAGGTTTGCAGAATGACGAGGATGATAAGTAGCCGGTAAAGACATTCGCAAAGGCACACTTCCTGGGGACCATTTGCTGAAATTCAGTGTTTGGTGGGAGGGAGAGAAAAAAACAGTTCAACCAGTTGATTGATGCCCTTAAAACACACACAGACACACACACGGCTAATTAAATATCAGACAGCCGAGCACCAGGTAAGTCTCTGGCATATTGCTGTGTGTGTGTGTGTGTGTGTGTGTGTGTGCGCGCGTGTTTACTCTGGGCCCTCTGGAGGACGCAGCCAGTGTGTCTGGGACGTGCAGACCAGGAGATAAGGTGAAGGAGGTTGGTTTGGGTTTCCACATCATTTTCCACTTAGCGAGGAGAGACGGCGGACACTTTGGAGCGCCGGGCGGCGGCGGCGTCTTCGGGGTGAAGCGCCACGGCTCCAGCGGTGTCGGGTGACTCGCGCCGACGACGGTTAAACGCCAGGAAGCCGTTTTAATTTGTCTGCCAGCCGGCCGGAGCGTCTGCCGCGCTGCGACCCCGCAGCCGGTGAGCGACGAGGTTTCTGCGGTGCGACTGCTTTCCGGTTCTTTTTTTTTTTTTTCTTCTTCTTCTTCTTAAGTGCGGAAACAATGAGGCATAAATTAGAGCTATTAAAACCCCCTTTTGCCATGAAACCCACTTCTTAAGCAGTCTGCAGGCCACGCTGCACTCGTCTGAAGTGGCCATTAGCACAGACCAGTGTCAGCTCAGTTATTTTCTGTCCCATAAGAATCATAATCATAATGACAATAATTATACTAACACCAGCGGCGTTTCCACTATAGTTATTTTTTTTCCTTCGCAGAATAAAAGCAACAAAGTACAATTGCAATTTGCAGGTGTTTCCATTGAATGGTGTGAAGCGCACAAGCCGTCATTTTGTCTCGTCCCCTGAGATTTAGGGGAATCTCCATTTCTGGTTTTTCATTGCGATATTTAGGTTTTCGCGCAATCCTAGGGGTGTAATGCAAACGCGGCGAATGATTACACACTGATTCTTAGCCATTTATATTACACCCCGGATTCAAGTGGGGCAGCTATGCACTATTAACAATCCTTTAAACCCTAAAGAGGGTTTTTAGCTTCCTGCCAAAACTGAAAGCACCAGATGAAGAACAAGGAGGTCTCAGAGGGTGGAGTTATCTGTGCCCTTTGTGACGTCACGGAGACGAGCATATGTTTGTTTGAAATCCTGATCACTGCAAACACAACAGGTTCTGCTGGACGTTATTCTGAAATGTTCTGGAGAGGTGAAGCAGGCAATATAGTTTTTTTTTTCTTTTCTTTTCTTCCTGCGCTGCGGTGGCGAAGCGCTCAATTTGATTCAGACAGCAAGCCCGAGAACATAACTTTTTATATTGCATTGTTTTATGAGTGTGCCGACGAGCAGGGCCAAACTCCTCCGAGAAGCAGAGTGCGGGCCGGCCGTGCACGTACGGGTGAGTGGCTGCAAGCGTGTTTCTTCTCAATCGATACATGCAAATTATTAGTTGATTAAAGCACAGACGAAAATGAAAACACACACACGCCGAGTCTGTCATTCTGGACTCTCTTCCAGACCACGTCTCAGGGAAGAGACCCTGTTTATCCGAGTGGACCACTGGGGTCAAACAGAGCAGAAGAGCGACTCCAGCGCCCAGACTCCAAAAGGCCGCTGCAGCACTGGAGCTGCTCAGCCTCTTCTCTCGGTCCTAAGTGGATCCAGATGCAGCAAAGCACCCCCCCCCCCCCCCCCCCCCCACACACACACACACACACACACACACACACACACACACACACACACACACACACACACTCTTCTCCCCCGCAACCTCCTCCAAACCCTGCCCTCCCTCCTCCCTTCAGCTGTATGAAGAGGAGCTTCACACACACACACACACACACACACACACACACACACACACACACACACACACACACACACACACACACACACACACACACACACACACACACACACACACACACACAAGAGCGGAAGAGGGCGTCAGGACGGCAGATTGGCGGCGGTGCGGTGGAGATGGGGGGGGTTAAAGACGGCAGACGACAACAACCACCACCACGACTGTCCAGCCAGACATGTTCCAGGTCGCACGATGACTTCGGAACATGCGACTCCACTCACGCACACCAGACCAAAAAAGCGCCAGCTGAAAAACAGACGCGTCGCAACCTCGACGGCTGCGTCCCGGCGACGTAGCCCACGTGCTGCAACGGCGCCACCTGGCTACGTTTCCATTACAGTTTTTTTGCAAAAAAAAAAAAAAAACGTATCTATATCGATACGTTTGAAAAACCACCTCATGAGAGCGTCAAAACCGTTCAGCGATATTTGAGAGGTTTTTCCAAGTTCAGGCGTTTCCAATTAACAGTTTTTGATTGCGATATTTAGGTTTCGCGCAATTCTAGGGGTCATGGAAACGCAGTGAGTGTCTGCTACCAAGCTGCTGGCGGCGTGTCCCAAGCTACAGCGATGTATTTATATTTTCAGGTGTTAATATTGTGGCCGACAGTTGGTGTTTGTGTTACGACCGCTTGTCTTTCCTCACTCTCTCGTTTGAATGGCAGCTACTGCAAGTAGAAGGAAAAAAACAAAAACAACATCACCTAACTTTCAGTTGCTATAGTTTTTTTTCTTTTTTATCTAAGAATTAAAACAAAAAGAAAGAAATAATAAAATAAGTTATAACTTCAAAATGTTGCGGGATGTTTTTCTGGTGAAAAGGCGGCGTTAACCATTTCAACCAATCAAAAGGTGTCTGTGGTGTAACCACCAGCATCACATCAACAGATTTTAAAACGACATTACTGGACGATACAGATATATGTTGTAATAGATCAGGCCTTTTATTTTGCTCCCTGGACTCTACTGCTGCAGCCAGTTACCAGCCGATGCCGTGCATCGATCGCCACAGGCACAGGCGCACTCCTATGCTGCAGTTGGGTGCCTTCTTAAACCGACACCGAGTCGCCGACTTGTTTTTGACACCGACAACCGCCCGACTGAAAGCAAAAGACAACAAAGCGAGGGAGACAATGACAGAACGGCAAAGAAAAACAAAGGAGGAAGGAAGGAAGGAAGGAAGAAGGGAAGAGAAGGACGCGGGGGATTGCACCAGTTATTTGGGAAGAATGCACAAGAGGTCACATTCTTCTCTCCACTGCTGTGGCCTGACTTTTGCTGCACTCTCTCTTTTTTTTTCCTCCTCTCTCTCATGCTTCAGTGAAAATGTCCAATGTTAGGCGACCGGTGCAACGGACGACGCGTAAAACGTTCAAAGTTGTGGCCACGTAATCAAACTATGACGAGTCCGAAAGGTCCGATGCGCTTATCGCAGCTTATAAAAACAAGACCATTCTGCAGAAACAGTGTCTGAAGTCGTCGGCGTGCTGACTGCAGATGCGTCATTTACATTTGAGAGGGCTGCCAAAAGTGGATATACTGGTTTCTTCTGTATGTAAAAAAAAAAAAAACTGTAGAATTGAACCAAGCTTTAACAAACAGCAAAAGGCTAAAAAAAAAAAGAAAAAAAAGAAAAGAAAAAAGAAAAAAGAAAAAAAACAAGAAAGAAAATGGTTGGTTTCCAAATATTTCAGTCTGAAACTTCACTTTGTCCGCAGGAGTTTGGGAAGGAAGGCCTGGTGGTGAGACACACACTACCTTGATTTACACACACACAGCTGTTCGGACTTGTCACCGGCAGGGGCGGCAATAAAGCCGACTGCTTTCCAGGTGGTCAGAGGCTTGATGAGAAGGGGAGTTGGGGAGGGGAGGAGGGATCGGGGAGGTGGGGGCAAAGGCACGTACTAATCAGCAATGTGTCATCCAGCGCGGCACAAATGTGTCCGTCTCTCACACACTCACACATAGACACGCACTAGTGTGGAGCGATGGCTAGACACGGTGAGGGACAAAGCCATCAGGAGGCCAACAGCTGGCCTGGAAGAGGACACACACACACACACACACGCACACACAGAGTTTGAAACCCTCAGGGATGGTGAGAGGAGACTTCATGTGTGAAAGCAAGAAAGTAAAATTTTATTTATATTGCACTTTTCATACACGAAATGCAGTTCAAAGTACTTTACAATAAAACATGAGACCAAAACCATGCCGTGTTAACAGAGAAAAATATAGGACTGGTTCCTGTGATAATGTTAAGATTGAAAATGTACCATGGTCAGCCTACCACGGGGGAACATCAGTGGAGCAGCTCCAGCTAGAAGCACAAAACTGCCCTCAGCGTGGCAGCAGGGCTCGGTGGTTTCAGCGATCGCAGCATCACAGCTCCGTTTATCATCAGTATTATTTCACTGAAATTCTGTCGTTAGTAAGAACATTTATCCGGGGGCGAACATTTCAAGAAGATTGCAAATGCTTGGGACCACCTGTGTGCCAACACTTTCCCCACCACCTCCCAGGCAGTTCCGGGGTGTTGACGCAGAAAAGGGTGAAAGCCTGCACAGCTGAACGGCTTCCCGAAAGACTTGTGTGCATCAAGAGGCTGCGCTACTCTGCCAATTCTCACTGGAACAGTCCTGATACTTTGAAAAAAAAAAAAAAAGGCCTTGACCTCCACTGTTTAACATATAAACAGCAGGATTGAAATATTAAAAACAATATATATATTGGTATTTGTAAGCGATACAAAGAGGGGAGGAGTCAGACGGGTGAGGGGGGAAACGAGGCTCACGACCTGGTTTCAGACACGGACGGCTGCTGCTGGGAAACCTCACCGTGGACGGCCAACGCTGCTCAACCTGAAACTGGCCGCTCTCAGATAACAGCAGACTCGGGCTCCAGCCAATCAGGTGCCGCCCAAACCGCCGTCTCTTAATCCCTCACCCCACGTCCAGCTGTTGTTTTCCAGTAGTTCTTTTTTTTTTTTTTTTTTTTTTTAAGCAAATTAACAGCGATGGGGCTGAGCGTCGCAACAAAGGAGAATTTTCATGAGCAACAAAAAAATCCCAGACGACATTGTGGCGAACGCCGGGAGTTCAGCGAATGGTTTTAATTATTAAATCTTGTATTACTGCACCGGTCGAACTATGACATTAAGCTGAAACAATTGAAACGACAATTCCTCTGGTGAGCAACGTGGTCGGGTTTCATGAATTATGATCCAAAAAGAAAGAACCAGCCTTTACTACGGATGACTGCATAATCACTATAAGTTTCGCTAAAGTAGAAAAAAAAAGAAAGAAAAAAAAGTTACCACCAGGGGGCAAATTTCCCTTTCACAAACAACAGACCAAAGGCAAGGGAAAAAAAATCCCTTTTGCTCCAAACATTGCCCCGTCTTCCTCTGCTCTCCGTCAGCTCTTTTCGGGGTTAAAGGCAGGAAGACGGAGGAAAAAACACCGTTCCTTTGTTGAAGGCTTGTACACAGCGACTGGACTTCCTGACGCCGGTCGGGGAAAAAACACTCCACATCCGTCGCTTTTCACATTCAGCAACACTTAAATACTAAAAGGGGTGTCAGAGCGGGAAGGAAGCATCGCTGATGCATTATTGAAATCAAGTCAATATGACATCTGCGCTTCACTGGACACAATATCAGGCCTTGTGTTCAATATTTTTTTTGATATCCATTCCAGACTCCAGTAAAGCCTTTGCACGATCAATAGAGCATCTCCAAACCAAGTATCTCTGGAAAACAGGCAATACTTAACCTTGTGTTTACAGCTTCCTGCTAAAACAGATGCCTTGCTAAGTCCTTCCTCTTGTGTCCAAAGGGAACAAAAACTAAGGCGGCCACAAGGTGGTCTCAGAGAGCGGAGCCAGCACCAGGCCGGCTGGGGGAGTCATCACCAGTGTGGGGGTTGATACCAGCGCCCCATGTGACATCACACAGGGTTCGAGCATGCACACTATGAAAAGTAGAGGCAAAAAAAATCTATGTAAAGTCAAAAGACTTTGACGTTGACAGACTGCAAGAAATCACCGGTAGGGATCGTTCGCTCAGGTCTGTCCCTGTGACCAGTCACTGTTCCCGTCTCGATACATCGACACTTAATATCCCACCACAGAGGGAATAAAAGCAAGAGGCAGCAACGGTTCAGCGCGAAAAAAGAAAAGCTGCTGCACATCTGAGTTGGCAACCCAGCGAGATCCGACCTCTGCAGGAAGAGAACAGCACACGCTGGTGTCAGGTACAGCGGGGGGGGGACAAGTCCCTGCATGCCCCTCGCCGCCGCCGCCTCTCAGGCGGTCGCATGCAGAGGTCTGAACCTGCCTGCTGTGTGGAGCAGAGGAGCAGCTTGGCCGGCGCGCTGACAACTAGCTGAGCCTCAGCAGGAGGAAGAGGGGAGGCGGAAACAAACACACAGTGATGCAAAATCATGTGTCGATACTGACTCATCACCCCCCTCCCCCTCTCTCTTTCCGCCCCCACGGCACCTCCACTTCCCTCCCAGAGTGCAACCTCCTCCTCAGACAGAGAGGAGAGAGGAGAGAGGGGGGTCAGGGTAGGAAAACAAGCTGTCCCCCATATCGCTGACCCGTTGCCACATTCAATCCATTTACCGGCAGAAGCTTTCATTCTGTTTTCCTGACCTTCCCCGTGTCCTGTCCCCCCTCTGTGTTATGCAACAGTCGGTGGAAAGTATTCCAGCGATGGACGCTTTCAAAAGACACATTTGGTAAACTTATCAGTTAGCCGGGTGGCTGGCGTGCAACTGGGTTGGAAAATAAAAACGTTAAGATGGCTAATTTTCTTCAAAATCAAATAAAACAAAACAAAAGTGCCAGTACAGTGGCCCCAATTGTATTTTCACTTGATGCAGAACTAAACCAAAACAACTTTTGATACTTTAGAGTCCAAACTGCAAGCTCACAGCTGTGCGTCGCAACATTTATACATAGATGCACATAAAATTAATGTATTTTATAATTTTTTTCCTTTCACGACTAGTGAGAATCATCCTGAGACTATTCCAGAACTAGCAAAAGAAAACCAACAACACACTGAGTATAATAAAAAGATCAAGTAACTGATGATGTTACTCCAGGTTACTTTAAGTTACATGTGTTAAAAAAGAAAGGTCACAATGGCTCATAGGCCCCAAACACGCAGGATGCCCTCTGGATCTATACACACCACGCATCTTCCTGTACAAACACAGGAGGAGGCGCCGTCAAGCTGTGCCACACTACAAAGGTTCACCATCATCTCACAAGTGGAACTTTTCCACTGGGCTCATTTATGATGTCCCCATCTGCTCCACTGTCACAAAGTGTAAAAGTAAAAGGAGGTTTTTGCACCTGCAGTATATATATGGGAGCAGCAGTGCTGCGTGTGTTTCCCTGCAAGAACAGTGCGACTGTTTCAGGGAAGTTGTTTTGAGTAAAATACAGTGGACTGACACAATCACAGCTCCATCACCATGAGGTCAACACAATTACTTATCCATTTATTAGGCCCAAGATAAAAATAAGGATAAACCATGATTTGGGTCTACCACACATTCAATGCTCAATTAAGCATCAAAGAAGCAGCAACAAATCCCAAGTAGCGTGATAAAACAACCTGCATAGTGAGCTGGGTGAGCGCCAGAGCACAACAAATACCACACCCTGAATCTATCCCAGGTACTCACGCAAAACGTCTACAATATATATCACACTTGACAGCTGGACCCGGTTCCAAACCACGTAAACACTTTGAGGAAGACAACAACAAAAGTCCCTGCAAAGCAGGGTTGCATTTACTGAACCTAAACATATACTGGGCTGCAGGTTTAGTTGAACTGCAGTTTAATTATAAGCAGGTAAAATGTGTAACTGTGCCTTTCAGTAAACAGCACTTTCTCTCTTCCTGATTGTGCAAGCACGCCTGTTGAGGATCTGGCAGGCTGCGCTCTCGGTGATGCAACCGAGGCCGTGTTTATCTGTACACTATTCAGATTTTAAATTTGTGCAAGTGACATCTTGTCGTTTCTTGCATCTTAAGGCAGCGAATGTGGTCGAACGTTCCGCCTGTGAGCGCAAAGATCCGTCCAGTCGACTGGTTTCCATTAAGACTCTCTGTTGATAACTCAAAAAAAAAGAAACGTCTCCAAAAAAAAAAAATGATTTGTTTGCTTTATTCTTGGCCAATTTGGGGAACATAATGGTCAAAAAAAAAAAAAAAAGTTGCAACATTGCTTTGTGACCAGCAAACAAACCGTAACATCAAAGCAAAGGTCTGGCAAAGCAGCCTGCAATCAATAACAAATGACCTTAGAGTGGTTTCAATCAAAGCAAAGCATTTTTTTTTTGACTTACCATGCACGGCGAAAACATTGCAGGGCTGAGTCCCATGGCGCGATGACTCTCTCTTCCCACCCTTGATGAAGGCCGGCAGACTGGGTCTCCTCTGGTCCCCTACAAACTTCCCCGGCTGCTGCCCCATAAGGGCAGGGTGCCAGGCCGCAGCCGGGACTCTCCAAGCTGGACGGAGCTGCTCACCGTGCAGCAGTGGGCCACCCAGCAGTGCGAGGATGGGGAGACGGTCGAGACCCCTTTCCCTGGCTCAGCCTGTCCTGCACTGGAGTCTCAGGGTGTGGGGGGTCTCCTGCGTAGACCTGCGATACTCCAGTAAGTCTTTGATTATTGGGCATTCAGTTGGCTCTCGGGGGGGCTTTCTAACGTGACCTGGTGGGCGAAAAACATGGACAGGTCAGTAACGGCATCATTAACAGTATTGTTAAAAAAAAAAAAAATGTACAACTCGATGCAGGAAAATTTAATGCCTACACAACTTTGGTTTACACTTGGGATGATTTGCAGAACTGTAATATAATGGTATCTCTGGGTCGAAATTGAGATGATATACAACTTAAGCAATATTCCCTCCAACAAACAGATTTTTTTATTTGCACCATTAGCGTCACAGAGAGAAATAATTCCCCTTTTAACACATTTCAAGCCTGTAATTGACAGCCTAACGTTTGGAAAGTTCATCACGCCGATGGCTGCCTTTGACAAGAACCTATTGCCACAAACGACTACTTACAATAGGATGGAATTCGACGTACATTTCGAGGAAAAACAGAGTGGAAGTGGCAGCAGGACATGCCCAAACAACTCAATCAACTGTATTTTCGACGTGCTGCCTTTACGACTACAACAAAGGTGATGTCAAAACTTCTAATCATTAGCTAAGAGCAAAAAAGGTGGGATGACTAACTTGGATTTTTTTTTTCTTTTTATGTTTAACTTGCCACAACTTGCCGATGAGTTTTGGTGTGATAATATAACTTTGCACTGACACTTACCCGGCCACAAAACCATATATTTTGCTGCTTAGCTGGCGAACTCGAGCAAACGCTGAAGTTAGCCATGGAGGCTAACCAACGCTAGCCGGTGGTATGCAACGCCAGACCCTCAAATGCACATCGAGCCCGCAACAGTTGGATATTCATGCGTCGCTCCTGACACGTCGGTAACAAAAAGAGAAAAGGGGGGGAAAGGTCGGCCGAGCGCACTCAAAAAGTCCCCGAAAGCATCGCCGGTAGCGACCGCTATATGCCTCGAGTCGAGGCTATCCAGGGGGAGATTTCAGCTCAGTTCCAAACTTCCGCGTCCAGCTGCCGTCTTGCGGAGTTTCTTCCCTGCGGTACCCGGACTGAAGGCACTTCAATCAAGGAGGTGAAGCCAAATCGAGGAACCTCCGGCGGCCGCAGACCGACGACTCTCCCCGCGGGCACTTCCCCTCGTTCGCACCGTCCGAGCTCTTGGTTGGCGAGCGCTCCGTTCGCGTGTTTACTCATCGCTTTCACGTGAAAACCGGAGCAATAAACTTTGGCCGAGCGGCGGTGGAGTCGCTGGTGCCGCCATACTTCCATACGCAAGGTGGTTTACAGAAATATGTGGGTGGGGCGACGTGTGACGTCACGTGCGTGCGTGGGCTAGTAGATGGGATCTGGGCTGAGATTGTTTTTTTTGTTTTTTTCTTTTGAGAATAATGTGGAGTGTTGCACACACCAGGCGCTTTGGCATAAAGTTCACAAATTATACAAATCATATTACAAATGTATAAATCTTATTCATCTTAAAAATAATAAAAAAAAATCTAAGCATATTAAACTTGCGCTTTATTGCAAAAAGAAAAAACCTATATATAGGTACTACCCGAAAAATTAGAATATCGAGTAAAAGTTGTTTTATTTTGCCAATTTAACATAAAATATGAAACGAGTCTAATTTTCAGAGTTTTTGAATTTGAGTTTGTTTGTTTAAACCTCAAGACCTGATCAGCAAAATCCAAAGAAGTAAAAACTTGAAATATATTGATTTGAATATTATTCGTTTATATAATATGTCAAATTTACCTTTTAAGTTTAATTGCAGAAATACTACAACCTTTTCAGGATATTCTAATTTTCTGGGTAGTACTGTACTAGTCTCGAAAATTAAAAAAAGATTTATTACAGAAATGTTTTCTTTACACACCAAACATAAAAAACGGGATGTTTTATACATCTGTAAAGTTTACAAAATTATTTATGAATGTCAAGTGGTGACAAATTCATCCATTCTTCTTTCAACAGCAGTCCATACAATTGCATGTTTCATGCACTTTGAACAGGACAGACGGTCATCACTGATGGCGAGTCCATAACACTCCCACTCAATGGGATATTGGAATTGTGTCCAGGCCACAGCTGGGAGAGTTCTTCAACCTTCCTGTTCCAGCAGCTTCTGTTGGGTCAACATTACAATCTCCTCCATCACTTCCGGCTTTAAGATGTCCTTCACCTACAGAAGCAGCATTGGGCAGAGAAGATAAATGTAAATGCTCTTTATTTATAGAGTCCTTTACAACCACCCACGATCAAACCAAAGTGCATCACAATAAATGATCAAAAAGAAGCAATAAAAAACAGTAAGTAAAAACAACAGCAATGACAATAATAAAAGCAATGAAATAAAATGGAATCAAATAAAAATACAACAAAAGGGTTACGACGCTACTGGGTATTAAAAGTCATCTCAATAAATAACTGGTTGGAATCATCATCCTATACCAAAAGAATAAATCAAATTATATTTTAAATGGTCTTGAAATACACATGTGATAAAAACTGCACTTAAAAAGACTGTACTGCAGAATCAGATTTGAAACTGCAAACGTTTATGACCTGAAATGCTGCCCACCTGGTGATGAACTGAGCATTCGTAGCAATAGAGAACGCTGGTGTCGTATAAAAGGACCTTGTGTGCAGCCAGAGCTAGCAGGCAGTTTCTCAAGCGTGAGATCACCTCTCGATCGGCCAGGCTGACGGGCTGGGAGGAGAAATAGGTAGAAAAGAAATAGATTCAACACACACTGTAGATGAAAGCAATCAGAATACTAGAGCGATAGTGCAGCAAAATAGCATCAATGAAAACATGAAGTAACGACATTTGAATCGTTTTTATGTACAACAGATAAAACTTTACGGGCGACATGACTTCATGACCGGATACACAACGGTTAAGTGCTCTTTGTGTGTTTGGCTCCCACCTCCAGGCTGGTGTAGAAGCCCCCAGCCTCCTCTTCCTGTTGTGTCGGCGTGGGATACAGCCACACAAAGCCATTATTCCCCAGGATAATGGATGCACCACATGGCAGATTGTGGAAATGAGTTTTCTGCCTCTTGACCAGAGACGGAGAGAGCTGCACCAGGACGCCTTGGCCCAACTGACGGCCGGGTGGAGAAAACACGAGGGTCAGCGAGAGGGAAAGCCCACTGGTCATATTTACTTTCACCAATCCAAACACGCGCGACTTACCTTTCCATACTTTAAACTTCGAGTGTGGAGCGACAGCGCTCCGTCAGCGAAGATGGACTGTACCTCAGCCTGCGAAATTAAGAAAAGAGCGTTCACCAAAAAAAGAAAAGGTGAAAACAAAAGGAGAGGAGAGGCCAGTGAACAGTTATATTTTCATTACACTGATGAGATCGCCCTCTTGAAGGTATTCTCTCATGGTGAGCTCGTCCTCAGCTGATCTCCTCCTCTGAAAGACAACATCAGGGTAAGATTTAGATGACAAATTAAAATGTCTCAAATAAATTTGCCTTTAGAAGTGAAGTCAGCTGGTTGGGTTGAATGTTTTAGCATCTCACCAGCTCTCCTCCAGGCAGATTGACAGACGACAACAGGAGGACCGAGTCCAGCCGAGAGTTGGTCTCCACCTTCCACCGTTTCTGTTGCACCTGCACGAAAAAAAAGGGCAGCATGCGTCGAAAGAGCCTTCCAAAGACACCCAAGGTTTCACACTGGTACTTTCTGCAGACGATTAGAGATCTTACCTCAGTGATTCTGCCAACGATGACATCTCCGACCTCACCGTTGAACCTGCAATTTTAAATAAACAAAATAAGAGGTACGTTGCAAATAAAGTAGGCTTGATTGTTTCAATTGGAGAATTTGTGCTTCTTGTTTTCAGTTGGGTCAATCCTCCTCTTCTCCTGCTTTATTTCGAAACACTTACCGGGTCTTAAGGGGTCTGACACAGATGAGCTTGTCGACTCTCTGCACCTCTCCAGCTACTGAAGCAGTCAGCTTCTCCTCGTCAACGTAGGTGCCGTGACCCCTGGAAGTAGCAAACAAATACAAACAAATACAACAAACAAACAAAAATAAATCAGAGTGGATCCATCAAACTGCAATGTCTAAAACAGAAAAGAGCGGTCTGGTGCCAACAAGAGGCGCTGCATATGAAAAGGGAGTGATTTAATTTGATTTTGCCGCATTTTTCTTTTACGAACACCTTCTCGCGGTCTGTGATAGTCGGCGAGTCTGGTCATTTCATATCACGCCATTAGAAATGGAAATGTACACTGTGGTGAACGCGTACCTCATGAAACCTGTATCCGAGGTGATAACATCGCCGGGGACCACCAAATCCTTTCTGTCTGAGGAAGAACCCGATAAAGAGAAGGGTTTTCGCGTCGTTGGTAATCTCATGTCAGCTGCCATGCTTCTGGTTCGCTTCTTCTTCGTCTGTTCTCGCGGGGAAAACTTTTGGGCTCTACCGCCTCCTGGTGAAACGTGGTCGCAATTATTTCATTTATTTACTCACTTATTTAAAAAATTATATATATATATATATATACATATATATATATATATATATATATATATATATATATATATATATATATATATATATGTATATATATATATATATATATATATATATATATATATATATATATTCTCGGGTTCACGTCATCTTATCAATTTTGAAGAGGGCACAAATCAGATTTGACAAAATAACAACTTTATCTCCGACTGTGTGAGAGCAGTACACTTCAGAGGAGCTAACATTGCAAAAACTGCCAGCCAGTTTCTGCCGTTGCTTTTTGTGTGGTAAGGGAAACACCACCACCTGGTGGCTATGTGTATGTACAATATATATCCCTTATCAAAATGTAAGAGACTTAAAAAAAAGAATTTAAAATATACTCAAACGGAAGCTCAGGGAAATTATATAAATGTTACATATCTTGATGAAAATGCGTTGGTAAAAACAAATGCCGTGTAAAATATCATGCATAACGTATAGAACGCTAGATAATCACAATTTACATCAATTATCATTATCAGTTCATAGGTATGTAAGACCTACTCAGCAGGAAACAAAAAAAGAATGAGTCACATGAAATTGAAAATTAAATAAATGGGTGATGAGAGAAAAAAAAAACACAAACGAGTAACAAAGACATAAGAAAAATTTATTGCAGTATTTGCTCCGTCAGAAGTGAGGGGATCACTTTTTTTAGTGCTCCAGCTACAACATTAAAATCTATATTGAAAAACAGCGTAACTCCCTCTGCATATGGACACAGATACTGCACTGTGTTATTTTGAACATAAATAAATTATTTCAAAGATACTCCGTTACACAGTGTGGGTGAACAAAGAGACAAATCAAAAGTCCAAAAGTCGTTGGAGCTCGGGTCAGGTGAATAAATCCATCTGGTGCTAGTTTAAACTTCAAAAACACTTTATTAAGAACATCATCAATACACCAACTTTCAACATTCAGTTTCTTTTTTTTCTTTTTTTTTACAGAACTATGTTCAGATATAAACATGTGTTTAGTTAAACTATGATACAGCAGAGAGTAGAAATCAAACAACAAAGCTGCTGCACAACAGCGAAGGAACTCCCACAAAATGTTTCCCTAAACATTCCCTTCTCGCGTGTCTCCTCTGCGCCGGAACAGCCGAGTGTTCTCAACACTCTGCTCCCCCCGGCGGGTCTGCACTCTCGCACCCACGTGGTCTCTCGCGACATTAACACTTGGACCCCTCCCTGGCAGCGTAAAGCGCCCGTAACGTCTGTGCCACCTTGTTTGTCAGCTTTTGCCCGCTCGTCAGGGATATTTTCTTGTAAATGATGTCCGACTCCTTGATGGTGTCAACCCAAGGCACCTTTTTGCGACCGTCGCGTTTCTTCGCCACAGCCCAGGGCCCCGAGTAAGACCCCGTCATCCAGTGTATGCTGTAGCCGTGTTTGGTCTTCTGGATGACCCTGGCGATCTGCGGCCTGTCTTTGTATTTGGGGCGGCAGATGGCGACCACGTCCATGGCCTCCACCGTCTCGTTCATGTGGCCCGAATCCACCCCCGAATCCCTGCCCTTTTTTGCCTTCCGCTGCAGAGGGAGGGAGATAGAGTGAGGGAGACGTTTTAAGAAACAGGGGACGGACAGAAAACAGACATCATGATGGGAAACGCACTCTGATACCATTCACAATTGGCGATAGGAGTTAGGAGATAGGTATGATTTAAAGATGACAGAGGATTAGGGCCACAAGAGAAAAAAATATTACAAAAGAAGGAGATTTTTATTGAAGTTTTGATTTTGAGTTTTAAGTTGAAATTTTGTGAATAAAGTCAAAATTTCGTGGAAAAGCCGATGTAAAAAAGACAAAAGTTCCTGAATAAAGTCGACTTTAATCTAAAAATTTCAACTTTATTCTAGAATTGGAAACTTGGAAAAGATTTTTTTTCTCTTCTTGTGGCCCTAATCCTCATCCATATTTAAAGGTCCCACACTAGCTTCCCCCTTTTTTTTTTATTTTATTATCTTACACTTTGGAAAAGCAGCTTCATGCAATTAATTACCCCACAAGCTTACTAAGATCTACACCAAGTAGCATATTTAGCCCTGTGTTTACAGCTTTCTGCTAAAAGTTATTCTCTGTAGGAGGGAGGATTCAAAAAAAGGCCACACAGCTGTGGCTCATCCTATCAGTTCACATGCATCTCCAGCATTCATTTGCAGCGTTACAAAATATTTGGATTCTTCTCTCTGTTTGTGCAACCCTGTCGCCTCTGAATTACAGGAAAGCTCCAAGAAACCCACATTTTCCGCACCGATAATGTGCGACCTCTGCTGCCGCCTGCCTTACATGTGCTACCCAGCTGACTTTTTGGCCGAGCACAAACGTTTTCTTCTTCTCGAGTCGGCTTGATTACAGGGATTACGACCTTCTTACCGCAGGGGCATCGTCGTCCTCGCTCTCCTCCTCGTCCGTCTCCGCGGAAGCGGTGTGATTATTGTTTTGGTGGTTCGATGGTTTGGAGCCCTTCAGCAGCGAAGAGATGGCTTTGTTTCTGGCGTTGGCGCTCGCTTCGCCCTCCGCCTCCTCTTCGTGATCCAGATGCTCCATCAGCACCTTGAACTGGGGACCAAAAGCAGATGCAGCTCACCATTACAACCCAAAGGTGCTTCTGTTGGTTTCCCACGATGATAAAAACAGCCGATAAAAAAAATTCAAAGTTACGTACGTCCAAATACTGTTTCACAATATGCTTCTTGGCCTCGCAGCTGAGTTCCTGGTTGGCTGCATCGCTCTTCAGGTAATCGAGTGTCTGCCGAGGGTTGAAGTGCACCTTTGACTTCCTGTTCACAGCCTTGTCGTAAACCTTGGCCGACTCCGTGGGGGAATATTTCTGGATTTTGCTGCAGTGGAAAAAAAACAAGCAAAATATTCTGTTGAGTCGTGCGACACATATTAATTGCTGGAAACTGATTTGTGGTCTTGTTGCTGTTTTTGATACCTGTCTGAGAATCCATAGAGGTTCTTCATATGTTGTTTCAACACTAGCAGCAGCAGGATGCCCTGGGAAGCCACAGCAAAGTCCAGCAAAGGCTTCGAATTTTCGGGGAGACGGTCCATCAGGAAGTCCTCGTTGTCTATGTCGGAGTCTGAGTCTGCAGAATTCTTCTTCCTGGGCGCCTCCTCTTCATCACTGCTACTGCTGCTGCTACTGCTGCTGCTGGACTCACTACTACTACTACTACTACTGCTGCTGTTGCTGCTGCTGCTATTTTCATCCTCGTCAGAGCTGTTTCTCTTCCTCCGAGACTTCTTCTCCTTCTTTTTCTTCTTCTTCTTTTGTGGCTTTTTCGGCTTCTTCTGCTTTTGCCGCCGCACAGGCTCCTTCCGCAAACACTGAGACGGAAAACAAGGTCATTTACGTTGGACGTATTACGAGAGCTTGGCCTTCGCTCGGCTTGTTGATGTATTTTTGGAATCCGACAAATCTGCTCACCTCCTTGAAAGACTGGAGCAAGTTGCTGCCAGTGACCGACAGCATAATATCTACATGGTGCATGATGAAGAGCGGCTCCTCCTGAGTCTGGTACGGGAAGCAGGCCAAGTTGTCCGCCACAAACAACAGCATGTGCACTTCTGTTTTCTGCGGTAGGAGGAGGAGGAGGAGGAAGAGTGTGAGGAAAACGCGTCACTAGCTGCGTTTCCGTTTATTATTATCTATTCCGAAAAATGCAAAAAGAAAGTGTTTCCATGACACTTTTCCGATATACTGTATATATCTCCATATCGATACGTCTGAAAAACCACCTCATGAGAGCGTAAAAACCTTTAAACAATGAGAACTTACAGAGCTGTCGTCGAACAGGTTGAGCAGGGAAATGAGGAACGCCCGCCGATGTTGCCGGTTCCCTCGGACCATCGAGTAGAGGTGAGAGCAGAGGGCCGAGTCGGAGTCGTCGTGGCGAAACCCTCGAACCGCCACACTTTTGGTCCCCTTGATGGCGTGCTGCACCTGGTAGGACATCTTCAGCCCTGCCACGGCCTTCATCTGAGAAAACACCAGCAGGGAGAGCATCAACACACGAGATCATATCTCCATCCGCGGCTTTTAGTCCATCGTGAACCAGCAGGCCCTCACATGAATGAAGCCAGAATACTTCTTGTCAATTTCCACCAGCTGCTGATCTGCTTTGTTCTTCATGGTCGGCTCGGGGTCCGTTCCCATGGCAACCAAGTAGGGCACGCACTAAAACAGACGAGTTTCATAAGCGGCGAACAAGTTGATTTATTTCCCCCAATATTGGCAACAGAAAAGCAGCTGTTTGTGCTTTAATGAGATGGCACCGCAGCGAGAGCGCGGAAATACCTGCACAGGGTGGATGAGGCCCTGGTTGAGAGTCAGCGTGATGACGTTGAGGGCAAAGTGGCGAACGGTGGACTGAGTGTGCAGGAAGGACTCCAGCACCTGCTTCAGGTAAATCTGCATGATGGAGCTGCTCATGCCGGACGAGATGTCACCCATTTCTTTGAGATCCTCTTGCTTGGCTTGCTTTTTCCCTGGATTAAAAAAAAAAAAAAATACACACACACAGTCGGCATGACCCATCAAATAACCGCCGTGCTCCTTCACAGAGCTCAGGTTGCTTTGCGAAGGCTCACATTCACGGTCGGCCTCCTGCATCCGCGAGTCTTCCTCCTGCAGGTACGTCTGCAGGTTCTTCAGCACCTGGATTTTGCGGTTGACCTGGCTGTTTTCAGCTAAGAGAGTGTTGTTGTACAGGACCTTCACATCCTGCACAAACATCAGCTCGGGGTGCATGATGAACTGGAAGCCTGGAGAGATTTTTAAAAGGCGTATAAATAGCGTGTAGACACTTTCTTTTAATATATCTAATATTATTAATATTAATCGTTGATGAAGATGAGATGCAGCTTTACCAAGACCCATGATGGCCTTGATCTGGACCTCCTCGTCTTCATGAGTGGTGAAGTACAGCAGCAGATCCTGCACTTTGTCCTTGATGACAATCTAAGAGCCACGTTGGAGAAACCCGCAGGGCGAGTTACAATGCGTTCGAATGGAGGTTGCAGACAATGCAGAGACACGGCCGGAGCTGCGTGCGGGTATTTTACCTTGTTGGCCCCCTTGAACTCCTCCTGGTCAAAGTCAAAGTGTCGGCAGAGAGCGCCCACGGTGAAGAGCGAGCGCAGCAGCGTGGGCTTGTTAGTCGCCAGCGTGGAGCTGTTTGGGTCCTCCTGGTGCTGAGTCTTCAGCCTGGCCAGAGCTCCTGGAAAACACATGAAAAGGGGCCGATGAGTATATGAGCTTCTGTGTATACGCATAAAAATGACATGGTAGAAACAAAAGCAGCCTCACCATAGAAACGGTTGAAACAGGCCCAGACAAACTTGTAGTTGTGCGTGACTTTGTTGACGACGGCGCCCAGGCAGCTGACGGAGTGCTGGACAACCTGGAGAACGACGGCCAAAGTCAGGGGAGAGACTTTTCAAAAATCTCAGAGATGAGTTCACATGTGAGGGAGCAAGGGAGACGCACCGTCATCCCGTATTTAATGATGAGCTTCATCAGGTCTTCCTCGATGGTGTTGAGGAAGTTCTCGCTCGGCTCTTCCATCAGAGGCACCACCAGCTCCAGGATCTTGGCCACATTGCAAATCATCATGAAGTCGTTCTGCGTCTGCCGTGTCAACACACAAACACAGGGAGGCCGTCAGTTAGAAAGTCAACCATTGGAATAAAAAACACCATAAGATGCAAAAATTAACACATTTGGGAATTAATTCAATCAATCACTAAATTAAGGGAAGCAGCTGCAGTGATTGACTGCTCTCGATGGACTGCAGAACAAAGAGGTTCAGGAGATCATTCATTCCAGCAGCAATAAGACTGCACAACAGATCTGGTTAATGTGCACGTTATTGTATTGACAGAGGTTTTTTTAACTTAGTTATTTCATCATTTACTACCTATCTATCTATCTATCTATCTATACCCATATGAAATGTGTTCCACCAAGTCAGAACAGTGCTTAAAGTGCAGACAATGGCAAGCGGTGGTTGCTATGGTTTCCCACCCATTAAAGCACAATGGGTGGAAACAACGCGGAGCACTGGCACGTTGCAATCGGCTGGAATGTGATGTTTAAATTTGCTCATTGTTCCTTAAAAATGTCTTTCTGCTCACATTGCACTTGGTGGTCAGGTAGGGCTGCATGGTCATGGCGTGCTTGATCATCAGCTGCGCTCGGATCTTGCTGAACAGGTAGAGAGTGGTGATGCAGGCCACCAGGCGGTCCGAGGTGACGCCTCTTTCCTCGCAGTCTGAAACGCAAAAGCAGAACCGTGTGGAAAAACGTGAGCATTTGAAATAAAAAATGGGCATGAACGATATTGCCAGCAAACAACTCTTTACCTGCGAGAGACTCCTCATATTTCAGAATGTGCTCCACCAGGTTGTCCACCAGTTGGACGCAGGCTTTCTTTGCAGGTTTGTATGAGGCTTGCTCCTCTGATTTCAGAAGCTAGGTTAGCACAGTGAGCACAACAATAGGGTTAGATGCTGCTGGAGAAAATATACACACTCACACACACAAAAACAGCAGCGATTTAAAAATACCCACAGCCACAACTAAAAGTCACTTACATTTTGGAGAAGCTGCTCAAACCAGTCGTAGCCCGAGTCTTTACATGCCAGCACCTGCAAGGAAACCCAGTGATGTCACGTTAGACGATAAACACGCTCCTTGTTCTCACAGCAGCACCCTGAGTTCTGTAAATATTGGCAAAATTAGTGAGTAAATAATATACAAACCACATCTGTGATATTAAGGATCTTTCTGTCCATGGCATCTTGGTCGTGACTGGGAGTCGGGGTGAACCACAGCTTCTGGAATGTCTCGTTCACCAGTTTCTGCAAGGGAGAGTAGTTTTGCTTTGCATTTTAAATTCAATTCTTTAAAACCAAAACCAACGTCGGACCTGAGGGAATAAAAACAGGCAAACCTTGATCCCCTCTTCGTCGTTGACCCTTCGAATCATTCTCACACACATCTCAGTGATCTTGTGGAAGCCTGGCTGCTCAAGGCAAATATCCCTTAAGATCTTAATGACCCTCTTCCTCACGCTGATACCAGTGTCCTGCCAGAAGAAGACATAGGTCAATAACTTTGGAGATAAAACACATTTGTCATAATTCTTTTTTTTTTTTAATACAAATACATGCAAGATTTCTTTAAAATAAAACTGTTATACAAAAGTAAATCTGCAACACTCCTTTCGACCTTTAGGTGGCATAACAATCGCTTATTTCAAGAACGTTGAAAAACTCACTAATTTTTTAATACATTTTGTACATTTCTGTTCATAAAACCTGAGGTGTGAATGAAGGAGGACTGTAAAAAGAAAAAGAAAAAGAAAAAGAAAAAGATTACCAGGATTCTTTCGATGAGCATGTCGTAGTACTGCTCGATGAGCTGTGGGCGGCTGAGCACGAAGCGGCCGAGGAGCTCCACAGCCGCCTCTCGCACGCTGGTGGAGTTGTCCATGAGGCGACAGTGAACCCCGCGCTGCATGTCCAACTGAAAAAACACACAAAAAAAGAGTGTTTTAATTCACTAGACAACTGAGACCAAGTCAGTGATTTACTGAGGTGAGGATCCCTCAGGATAATTTTTACGCAAAAACGTGAAGTTATCACATTTTTACATGATAATTTTCACATCATAACATGAAACTTTCATGTAATAACATGAAAATTATCATGTAAAAACGCGATACTAAGCGGGTTTTTTTTTCGAGGGTGGCAGCAACGCACTTCCATACTAAACAAAATCTAAAACTGACAAAGTATGTATTTTTCCTTCTTCTTCTTTTGAATGAAATGTTGAACTCACCCGCGCCAGAATACTTGGATCCACAGCCACGACTTCAGACAGACACTTCATGGCTTTCGTTCTGACTGCTATGGCGCTCTCACCGAGCACTCTCAGAATCTGTGCAGGGGGAGAGGCCACATGAGGTGACACAGACCATAACAATCTCACCAACACACATTTGCGTCAAAAAAATAAAAATCCCCTTACTTGTGATAAATAAATATCAAAGCTCTGTGCAAACGGCCTCATGGAGGCCAGATATCTGACGATCAGACAGGAATCCTCGTAGTCGACCGAGTACGACCTGGAGGAAGCAACTCATTCATTAGTGGGGAAGGTGAGGTGAACGGCTTCGGGAAAATGAGGAGTTATTGAAAGTTAACGAGTATTCACCCCGGAGAAGTGGAATGTGTTGCCTTCATGGCCTTGAGGAGAAATTTCTTCCGGGCCTCGGCCCTCTGCATGATCTCTTCGGTCGTTTCGGTGTCCCCGGAATAAAACCGACCTTTCAAATCCGTGTCCATCTCAGTTTGGGACTTTATCGCCTTCTCCGCCTCGCTCGCTGTGTCTCTGAACCACTGGGCCAGATAAAACTTCTTGGCAAACTGGCGGAAAACAGAAATAGACACACGTGAGAGGAGGAGGGGTGGGGTGGGGGGGGTTGAAAGGCTAAACACGGTCACTTTTATATTAAGTAAACTGTGACGTCGACGATTGCAGAGCACAAATGCTTATTACTGCGCGCAAACAATGATCATGCAGCCCTCTGGGAATCACGGGAGAGACCATAATGACACGTGTGCACATCTGAGTGCAGGCAAGATGAAAGCTCACCACCAGAGAGGTCTCTGACTCTGTGTTGGCGTCGAGGTAGTCCAGCAAGGCCTTCTGCAGCTGCTGCAGCTCGTCGTTGCCCGAAGTCTGCAAGGTGGAGGAGGGGATGAGCCAGTTGTGGTTTGAACTAGGGTTCAAGAAAGACAGAAATCCATCTTCTGGACCTTTAAGGGCACCCCCCTGCCTACCTGACTGAGTATGCGGTCGATGTCCCCCTGGTCCACCGGGCAGGTGACGGCGTCTTTGCGCAGGCTGGAGGCGACGGTGCCCAGGTAGTCCAGCGAGGCCACCCGCAGCGCCATCTCCGTCTGCTTGTTGCTGAACTGGTGCACCTGCGGTGCGTGGCGGGACGGAGACCATATGTCATGATAACAACAACAACAATAACAACACGTTAATCGTGAGAGGACGCGATGCCACCCACCAAGAGCCGGCCGAGCAGACCGAGCAGCAGCTCGGCCACGGGCCACTCGGGCCTGTTGACGGAGGACAGCAGGTCGTGGACAAAGTTCTCAAACAGAGGCCTGTAGTCCTCCTCCCCCTGCTTACTGCCGCACCTGAGACACACAACAGCATGGTAAAAAAGCTGCAGACAAATATAATATGACTCAGCTTTGCGGAGGAGCGCGCGCCGGACGGTCGCTTACTTCTTGAGGAAGACGGACAGGAAGTTCTGCGCCGTCCTCATGGCCGTCTCGTAGGAGTTCATGACGAGGACGTCTTTGTCCACCTGGAGACACAGTTTTGCATGTTTAAAATTGAACATAACACTTTAGGTAGTCACGCTGTCTCGTCGAGCAGGCAGCGACCTTCTTTTTGTGCTCCTCCTCTGCGTCCCTCTCCGAGGGGAGCTGCACCACGCACTGGATGAGCTGGAAGACCAGGGCCGTCACCATCTGCACGTAGACGGGCTCGCCTTCCGAGTCGTTGCAGTTGAGCCTGACGGCGGGAAAGAGTATTTCTGATTATTCAGAGGAACTTTATGTTTATGAAGCAAGCGCAATAGTAATAATAGAAAGGTCACCTGAAGTTCCTCAGGTTCCGTTTGCTGGTGGGCAGTCTGGCCAGGGAGGTGAAGATCTCCTCCAGGATGAGCTGCCGGTGCTTCTCGTAGCGGGAAAACACCTGAGGAGGAGTTAAAGGTTAAACCTCCAGATTAAAACATAATGGTGAAGATCATGAAAGGCAAAAAAAAAAAGACTACAATTTGAAGTAACAGCTGGTAGCGACGGGATTCATTTCAGCGGTAACACTCACGGCTGTCACCAGGGTGATGCCGCACAGCTGCAGCTCGCTGACGTTCTCCACGAAGAAAGGTGTGATGCCCAGCGAGGACACCTACAAGTTGGATGGAAAACACAACAGGCCTGTGAGAGAGGGTTTTTTTTTTTTTAATGGAATTAAAGTTTTAAGTCCCAAGCACAAGAACCTGGAGGATAGTGGTGTCGGTCAGCAGCTGGATCTCCAGGAGCTCCGACACGCTGCTGATGATGTCGCACACTTTGCCGTAGAGCACGACCACCACCTTCTGCTTGTGGCCAGAGCTCTTCGACTTCTTGGACTTTGATGAATGTGTGCCGCCTTGTGAAGAGATAAAACCCCCTCACCCGTTAGACCAGAGCAGAAAAAGTGCAAAACATTGATTATACAGTAGTGGAAAAAAGTTTTCAGAAACCCTTTAAAATCTTGCTCAATCGCAATTATTGCCAAGAACTATTTAGCAGACTTTTGTGTGTGTGTTTCAAAAGATTTGGAAATGACTGTGATGTTTATTGCTTGATGTTGGAGTTTTGTGGAGAAGAAGCTGGCACCTCCGTGGGGATCGGCTCTGTAGGCCGGGTCGTACTGAGGGTACAGCGAGCTCTGCAGGTGGAACTTGATGTACTGCAGCACCCTCTCGATCACGTCCTCGATGTAGACGGCTTTGGGCATGTGCGCCGCCGTCATGATGTTGAGCGCCGCCAGGCAGGCGTCGGCCGACTTGGTCACGCGCTCCATGATGAGCTCGCGCCACAGACGCTCCTCGTCCATGGAGTCGTTGCCCTGCGACACGCCGGAAAAACAATGAGTGAGAGATGAGACGAGAACGGCAGAAGAGAGCAACGCCCCAGCGAAAAAACAATTAAATCCACCTACGTGATTCATCATGGTGGAGAGTTTGACGCTGTCGCGGATGTTCATCTCCAGGATGTTCAGCATTTTGACCAGTTTATGAGATGGAAACTGAGTAAAGAAACAAACACATGATGTCCCGGAAGCTCAAGACCGGCTGCGTGAGTCGCTGTATCAAAACCCGAGCGCTGATTTTACCGTGTTGAAGATGCCCATGGCTTTCACTTTGGCGGAATCGCTGGCCAGCTCGCTCAGCTGCTGCTTTCCGAGGAGGAGCTCCTCAGGAATGTCGTCGTCGTCTGCTTGCGTTGCACAAAGAGAGAGAGGGGGCGGGGGGTATGTAATTTGCATCTCAAGATGAAACACCTGCGGCCGGCTCGTGCAAGCGCGCAACGCTCACCTGCAGCCGCCAAGTCTGTGTCCTCCTGGTTGTCCAGGACATTGTCCAACGCTGCCGTGAATCTCTTGCACGCAGACGAGTCCAACATTTCTAATAAACACGCAAAGACGTGGTTTTAACCAAGTGTGAACATTTGTCGATTATAAAATCGTCAGCAGGAAGCACAATACCGTCTAATGTCAGCTTGGAATCCTGCAACTTCCTCTTTTTCTGTTTCTCGTGTTTCTTCATTTTTCTGACAACTGGAAAAAGAAAAGAAAAAATATATATAATTAAAGCTGCAAGCAGCGTTAACGGGACTGAGCCGTCGCCGCCGCACGCCGATGACCCCAAACACCTGCCAACCCCTCCCGACGCTTACCAACCTCTCCGGATGCCTGCCATCCCCGCCTGACACCCCCCTTCAGACCCGGGTCAGCATTTGTGAAAATTAGGTCTTGATTGAACGAACGCGTGGTCTGGGGCTCAGTCCCAAAATATATATGCATATGTGTATATAAATGAAAGTCTATCGGATATCAAAATCAGAAACGGCAGCAGCAGATAAACCAAAATATTGGAACAAACATGATACATGATAATACTCGTAATTAATACAAATGTGTGATCAACTGGTGAAACACAGCAGCTAAAAACAGTACCGTCGTTCAGGTTGGGCGGTGGAGAGCCGTCACTTGACTCGTCCGAGTTCCAGTCGCGTCGGCGGCCTGCGGACGCCCGGCGAGCGGCCTGCTGCCCGCCGCTCCTGCGATGCTCCCCGGAGCTCCTCCTCTCCTCGTGCTTCAACTTCTTGTCGTGATCTTTCTTGTGTCTTTTCCTCACGTCTGTCAGAGAAAAGGGGGTGAAAAAATAAGCTTGAGGACATTTTCGCTGAAAGACCAAACACTCTTTCTGAGCAGGTGCACTCACACTCGTCCTCGGAGCTCGTCTGGTTTTGCACTTCCGCCTCGGCTTCATCAGAGTCTGACTCCACGTATTTGGGCCTCTTGCTGACCACGTCGTGCTTCCGCTTGTTCTGGGACTCATGAAGTGACGATTCTGGAAACAAGAGAGGAGAAGGGATTACAGGACATGTGGCTGAGTGACCAGGATTTCAAAACCAGAGTGATTATTCACAAAAATGGAAGTGAACAAAGCGGCCACACCTCTCCCTGGTTTGTTGGAGTTGGACCACTTCCTGGGTCTGGAGCGCTGCGCTTCCCGGCCGTCCTTGATGATGCGCCTCACCTCATCGGCACTGAGCCTCTGCAGCGTCACCGTGGGCGACGCCTTGTTTTTAAGGCTCTCCACCAGCGACACCCGCTCCAGCCGAACTAGCGGCTCCACCCAGCCGCCCTTCAGCTTGCCGGGCAGCGGCGCGTCTCTGCCGTCCCGGGACAGTTTGGGAATCACAAAGTTCTTCAGGCTCCCCGACTTGCCGCCCAGCAGATACGCCGGGAACTCCACGGCTTTGGTCTCCTTGCTCTTGGCCGGGCAGCTGACGCCGGCGTCCCTGCCGTGGCCGCCCTCGCCGCCGGGGTTTTCCGTCCTGGGTCGGTTCTGGCCGTCAGTGGGCTTCCTGCTCCGTTCCGGCTTCCCCGTGGAGCCGTCCACTTTGTCGTGTCGGTCCGGGGACTGCCTGTGGCTGTTCTCCCTGGCCGTCTGGAGCTTCCTCTCTCTGTCTCGGTCTTTGTCCCGACTTCGCTCCTTGTCTCTGTCTTTATTCCTGATTCTGTCCGGGTCTCTGTCTTTGTTTCTGTCCTTATCTCTATTTCTGTCCCTATCAACTTCTTTGTCTCGATTTCTATCCATGTCCTTTTCTGGGTCCGTGTTTTTATTTCTTTCCCGACTTTTGTCTGTTTCTTTGTCTGCGTTTCTGTCTTTGCCTTTATCTACATCTGTGTTCTTGCTTCTTTCTCTCTCTTTTTCTATTTCTTTATCCCGCTTTTTGTCTCTGCATTTTTCTATTTCTGTATTTTTGTTTCTTTCCCTAGCTTTGTCTACTTGTTTATCTTTAACTCTATCAATTTCTACACTTCTGCTTAGTTCCTTGTCCATTTCTAGGTTTTTACTTCTTTCTCTGCCATCTCTATTTCTGTTCTTATCGAGGACTTTGTTTTTATCTCTGTCCTTATCTGTATTTTTATGCTCGTTTCTATCTTTGTCTTTATGCCGTTCCTTCTCCACCACTCTGTCCCTGTCTTTTACAACCTCCCTGTCTTTAATTCTGTCTCTGTCTTTATTCTGATGTCTGTCTGCGTCCTTATTTCTTTCCCTGACTTTGTCCTCGCCGTGTTTTGAGACGCCGTCCGCCTTGCTGGCCGACTTCGCCGTCTCGGGCTGGCTGACGTGCGGCTGGTGGCCGTCGTGGTTCTTGTCCGAGTGCCTGTTGTGTTTCGGCCGCGCCGCCGCGTCCGGCCGTTTGTTCTCGCCGTGTCCCCTGTCATTGTCCACTCTGCCGTCTGGTCTCCTCTTGGTGTCGCTCTGCCTTTCTTGACTCACTCTGGGAGACTCTGCTTGGCCATCCGAGGCAGCCCTCCTGGGGTTGTCGGCGTGCTGCTTGCCGCTCTCAGTCCTGTTGTCAGCCGGCACTCTATCCGCCTTCCCGTCAGACTTGACGTGCTGCCGGTTGTCCTCGCTCAACGACTTGGAATCCAGGACGACTACTGGCTGTCCGATCAGCCTGCCGGCCTTCTCCAGATCGATGCTCACCATCAGGGCGGGTCGGGTGCCGCCGTTGCTGGCGGGAATCGTCTTCTTGGGCGTCAAGCTGCTGTCCGTGTTGCTCCCTTGCACGGCGGCGCCGTCCATCGTCTCGGATTCCTGAGGATACGAGTCTTGCTTCCGTTTCTTCAGAGGCTTATCTGCAAGGACAGAAAATTCAGGTCGTATCATCTGCCAACACAGTTTAAATTAAATATAAATCCACCGGCTTGTGGCCAAACGCTACCTTTGTCCTGGACTTCTTTCGACCAACGTTCCCTCTCACTGGCCGTCTCGCGTTCTATCCTCTCCATCTCCGCCAGCGGGTCCATCTCGGCATCGTCGAAGGCGCCGACCTCGGCGGCGACAGCGGCAGAGGGGTCCTTGGTGGTTTGCCAAACGGGAACCTGCTGGCAGTTGGGCTGCTCCTCGGCACCCGAGTCCTGCGACAGGTCCTGGTCGGTCCTGGGCAGCTGGTTCTGATCCTTCACCGGCTTGCCTTCGTGGTCCGACTGAACAAAGCTTTGCTGAGAAAGTTCTCTGGGTCGGTCGGCCTCGGCGGACTTCACGCGCGATAGTTTTAGCGTCAGCCTCGGCGAGTCCTCCGATGGCGAGCTGACGATGCCGTATAGGGTGCTATCCTCCGTCTCGGCGCTTTCTGCTTTGCCCTTCTCCTTCTGCTTCTTCTTTCGTCTGTCGGCCGACATCAGGAGCACGTCGGACGCCGCGCCCGCAGGCCCATCGAGGGGGAGCGGCTGAACGATGAGGGGAGGCCTGGAGACTGGATGGCGAGGACAACAGAACAGTTATTTGGTAAAGAGCAATGTGTCTGGTGGGGGGCATTAGATCTGATCCCCAGACTGAGGAATGACATGTTGTGGAGGCGGCGAACCTTTAGCCGTCCTCTCGCTCCCGGCAGGGGAACACACGGACTGCGGAGACTTGACGGGAAAATCAGCAGCTCTCAAGGAATGCTCGTTCTCCTGTTCAAAACACATGCAGTGTCAACGTCACTGTGCTTCTCTCCTTTTACCCAGTCACTAGCTACGTTTCCATCACAGTTTTTCGCAAAATAAAAGCGATATTTCTAAAATTTCGGCAAAGTACAATTGTGATTTGCAGGTGTTTCCATTGAATGGTGTGGTGAAGCGCGTAGGTCGTAATTCTCGTAAAATCTCGTCCTGTGAGATTTTCGAGAATTACATGTGCGTTTGTTTGTTTACGTTTGCTGTCAAGAAGGGTAATGGAAACGCAGCTACTGTCTGCCCAGACCCATTGTCACATAGCCATCCCGCAAATACCTCATTTCCCAGCCTGTGGGCCGAGTTCACGTAGTCTTCGCCCGGTCTGATGTTGTGATTCGACGATTTGCTTGATAGCTGCCCAGAACCCTTGTTGTCCCGGATGTGTCTTGCTCTACCTGTGAGTGAGAAGACGGACAATGGTGCAAACCGCATAAGCCTGACACCTGATTGAACGCAATTTTGCCGAAGTACAGGAGGAGGAGGTGAGTTGTCACCTTGCTGAGACTGTTGGTGCTGAGAGTATGTGGAGGAGTTGTACGGCATGTAGTCAATGGGACTCTGCGGGGTGTACGGACTCGGTATGGGGCTGTTCTGCTGAGGCACAAATCGAGCATCGGAGCCAGACTGAGGGTTTGGGAAACAACTGGGGGAGGAGAAGGAAGGCAGGCGTTCACAAGTGTGGTTTTCCTGCATTTCAGGCTCTCAGCATTCTGGCTGCACTTACCCAGAGGGGCTCTGAGTGACGGAGGCCGACTGATAGTTTGATCCAGGACTGCCACGTGCTTGGTTCTGAGATATCTTGTACGGTTGAATCAGCGGCTGCTGCATGACACCTTGAGCAAAATCAAATGAGATTTGTTGGTGTATCGGTGCTTGTCAGAGCAGTAAAACACCATCAAAAGTAACATGAGCACAAAATGAATTAGTCACAACTTAGGATATTTCCATTTTAGCCTCTCGTGGTGTCACGTGTGTTGCGATGGTTAGAATTACAGTGCTGTGACTTTGCAAACTGTCATACAATCATATCACTGCCTTCTTTTTCATACCGGTTTTGCAGCCACTAATGTCTCAGTATTGAAGCACAACGGCATGCACCATATTTATATAATATAACCACTATTTTTGCCTGGAGCTCACTGAAGGCCGCTGATGCAACTTTCACCTGCTTATTTTGCTGAACAAGGCCGTTTGAAAAAATAAAAACAGATGCAGACCTGTTTATGGTAATTCACAAATCGGCACTTATACCAAAAACAAACACAGCTGAGCCTTTAATGCAGGGATCACACAACATGAATTCAGGCTGATTATTAAACGATTTGGTCCGGGCCAGATGCTCCCAGCGTTGGGCCCGATCACTAACACTGGGAACAAGACTGGAATACAGCAGTGTTCCATCTGAAACGCTGTGCAACATTCCAACCAACCAGAAGCCCTTTTGTATTTCCATGCTTGATGTGACATTTTCCCCGACCAATAGGATGCTCTGACTCGTGTATAAATGGTGAATTCAAGGCATCTTCCAGTCTGTGAAATGCTTTTGCTTTAGATCATGAAATTGTTATTGGTATTTTGCATTGTTGTGTAGGCATTACTCCACACTGTCTCTGCAGGATACTGTGTACCTACTGGAAAACTAAAGAGCTCCTTTCGTTAAACTGGCGAGACTGTCGAAACTCAACATGTCTCATCCTTGCCACTCTGACCGTTGCGATGTGTTGCGACCTACTTTTGTCCCTGAAGATTTTGGGGTTTCTTGACAGCAGAGTTTGCAGAAGCACCGGCATGTCCCCCTCGGGTTCATCGTTGCCCAAGTTGTCCTTCAGCTCACTGGGAAGCAAGCAAACACCGTCAGTTGACAGGAAACAGACGCAGCTTATTATTGCTCTTTATCGCTACAACTTCGAAGCTGTGACCTTAGCAGCTTGCCAGATCACACTGATGGCTAAAACTTTGCCCGAATGAATCTCTTCTTGCACATATAGCATAACTTAGTTGATCCGTTAGCCACCAGAGGAGGGCGGCACGGGGGCCTTACATGTGCTCGGTGGAGACCTGGTTGAGGCTCTGAGCCAGCTG
Source organism: Nelusetta ayraudi (assembly GCF_046127955.1). NCBI lineage: Eukaryota > Metazoa > Chordata > Actinopteri > Tetraodontiformes > Monacanthidae > Nelusetta > Nelusetta ayraudi. The sequence continues at coordinate 1,823,362 of NW_027466133.1, read as the reverse complement.
AGTCACCAGATTCTCATCTCGACACACCAGCAGGCTGCCAACCTCTTCGGAGATCCTTCCATTGTAGAGGAGACTCTTGGCAGTGGTGGCAGGCAGAGGAGAAGGCAGGGGCAGCTGGTTCAACACTAACGGCATGATGGGGGGAAAACAACACAAACATGAGATGAAAGAAGATTCACTGATGATTTTTAAAACTGAATAAAGGTTAAATTTTCATTTCAATCTCAATCTCAATTAAAAAATGACAAACTTTTCTAATATTTGACAATAGATGACAAAACATGAATATATGCTTTCTAAAGCCAAATAAGGTAGAGAGGATAAACCATTATTTTAGTACAAGCAATTGACTACTTAAAGTGACTATTATCTTGTAATAAAACGTGGTTTTGGGGTCCCGGTGATTCTTTCCCCATCTCAAGAACAATCGACATTTCATGAAATCACCTGTGCATCGCAGTTACCGGGTTCAACCCACATTACATACAAACAACACACAAACGAGTCTTCTGCCTGTCTGGCAGCCAAGGTTGGTTGGCCTCTGTGTAAAAATCGGTTAGCGTGTAGGCTTTGTGAGGCGGCGTAATGGAGAGAACGGTGTTTTCACTTACAGTCTGTCAGGCTAGCAATTCCAGCAAGAGTAGTGATGGGAACATGAGGCATATCACCATTCATGCTGAAGATGAGGTCAAGAAGTCGTGGCAATGCACTGGCTGCTCAGTATCACCCGTCTCCTCCGATCGCTCACATCGCCAAAACACACTGTGGAGACGCAGAGAGAGGCAGCAGCAGTCACACGCGTGTTCATTCGAGCTAGCGGTTCAGTCAAAGTGCATACGTATAAAAGTACATGCAAATAAAAAGTCTGTATTTTTTCTGAAACAACACATTACAGTTGGGGGTGGGGAAATCACAACAATACATAATATTTACATTTTAGCGCATTGACCGACAAACAAGTTATCTCTGAGCCACACTGACATCCGACGTTACTGACACGGTGTCGCTGACCTCTGAAGCCTGAGAAACACACGGGCGTATTTCACCAAGTACTGTCAGAGAAACAAAAAGACGCTGGCCTGGGATCAACACCGGTCCAGCATTTCCATAGCGGGGACAAAGGGCCACGCGGAGGTGAGAGGCAAGTTGATGATGTTGATTGTTCAGCTGCCACCACATTCACGCTATAGTTATTGGTGCGCAGCAACATCACAGCAGAACATGCGAATTGCTCCGAAAACCGATGTTACTAATAGTAATACAATTATTATTACCGCTGAACCTATTCCAACTCGGACTGTCAGTGCATCCACCAAACAATCAGACTGGAACAGCGGGGTAAGAAGTGAGTGTGACACCTGCCGCCCAGGAGGTAGAAAATGTTTGCCATGTCCCCTTTAATAAGGGTTCATGCCTTGTATGATAATGGGGTAAGCGGTGGAATAGGCTTTCTTGGGCATGTCATCTTCTGAGTGTGCAAATTACACTGCCAATAAAGCTTCACCCCTGACATATGCAGCTTATGTCGGCCTCGCAGCAAGCCTGGGCATGTCTAATAAGTTATTGATCTATAGGACCTGGTGGCGTCGACACCATCAGGATCCTTCGCTTCTCAGACTCGCACAGAATCCCGAGCATTCCGCATGAGAATCTCCCCCAAAAACAGCTGGGACGTTCACTCCCAATCAGACTGGCACTCTTGACTGACTTCTGATTAGTGGACCTGATTATTTGTTGACCTCCCCAAGTGAGTGCAACGTGTGATGCAAATACATTTAAATGCTGCCAGGCTGCCCTTCCATGCTGCAATTGTTCATTTAAAGAGACAAACGCTGCTAGTCGCCTCCTTCCGTGAGATTCCGGCAGCTACCTCACAACCCTCAAAACTATGTCGAAGTTTAGTTCATTAAGTTTCAGACTAAACGAGCAATTCTCGAATCTCCGCTACGCCGTGGAGAGACACCTAAAAAAAAAAAAAATCCCCCTTTTGTTATGGTGTCAGTTAACACTAACCTCTGTGTTAATGAGCTGCAGGGACCCGTGACAACATTAGCTTGTCTTAACACACAACGTATGACGATATCGCAACTCGATTAATCTTTTGTCTTCGGCTACACGCCGGCTATAAAAGCACGATAGTCTTACCGACCTTTGTGACAAGAGAGTCGCAGCCCAACTCGGGCTTTTAGTCGCTAGCGACTAGCCACTACCGGGAGTGCAGCTAACGTATGCTAGCTAACTAGCACGGCAGAAGTGGAAGTTGCCCGAGCTAGCATCACCGGAGAGAGAGTGCATCCAGCCCCGGCTAGCCGTGCAGCGGGGCTGCCTTTTACTCCCGTGTCGCCCTCGTTACAACACGGCTCGCACTGTTAAGTTTCCAATCCCATCTCATGCCTGCTGTGGCCTGCGCCGTCGCTTCTCCGGCTCATGTAAAAGTGGTGGACCTAGGACTTGCCTCGGGAAGCATAACCCCGACCTGACGCCGGGGAGGCAGGGGTACAAAGCAAAAAAAAAAAGAAAGAAAGAAAAAAAAAGACCCCATCACAAATCACAATTATCCCCCATTTGGCTGATCCCCTCTGCCGCTTCCCAGAGGCTGCCTGATGTGTCTGGCAACGCGTCGCTCCAAGCACACCCCGGGATGTTTACACGATTTGATAATAAAGGTAGTAGAAGGCTGAATCGGGATTATTTACCTCTGGATGTGATGAGAAAGAGAAGTGGTTCTGGGTAGAGGAGGAGGGGGAGAAGGAGGAGGAAGTCTAAGAGGAGGAGGAGGAGGAGGGGGAGGAGCACGGGCAGGATGGCAGCTGGAGCTGCTGAGGAGTCTCCGGCTCCCGTCTCCACACCGTTCAGAGCCCCGAAGAAGCTGCGGCTAACACAGCAGCAACAGCAACAGCAACAGCAACAACGGCGACTCTCGTTGGACGCACCGGGGAATTCTGTTTCCTTACGGCGAACATGTCTGCCTGGAGCGGAAGAGCATCCCTCCAGACTCCAGACCGGCCTTTAGCTACCCAGCGACGGCTCCCGTGGCGCTGTTGGAGCCTTCGCTTTGCGCCTGCCGGTTTAGATTTAGAGCTATTTAAAAAAAAAAAAAAAAAAAAAAAAAAAAAAACCAACAACAACAACAACAACCGTGGATCTAAAATAAAGGAGGGGGTTGGAAATGGCAGGAGGCTGTGTTTTCGTCAACCCGCACCCTCCAACCCTCTCCGCTTGTCTAAATGCCGACCGGAAGAACCGGTAGAGAGAATAACTCCCTCAACCGGCGGGGAGCCAGGCGAACTGCTTGCATTCAAGTCTGTAGCCATGGACGCGACAGTGGGGCGACATCCCCCCTGGTTCTGCCACCCACATCACCTCCCTGCTCCAAGCCAAAATAGTCAAATTCGGGGGCAGAAGTCCACAAAAAAAACAAAAACAAAAACAAACGTGTGCTTCGAATCCCTGCAAGTGTGTTTGGAGCTTATTTTCTTGTGGAATGATGTTGGCAATTTGGTTGCAGGTCCTTCGAGGTTGCACGGTGGGAAGTTGCGTTTTGTTTTTGCAGAACTATTGCTGTTGATAGTAACTAAACAGTCTTAACAGCTGTATTGCACTCGCTTTTGTCTCTGGCATTTGACTGGTTTCAATGCAAAAGAATATTAATATATACACGCGTGTAGACAGTGTACTAAGTATGCTACTTTAAAAAAATAAAAATGTTACATGTCCTACGTAACGCCGTCTTGGACCAGCGCCCTCTGAATCCTTGCTCTCACACCAAGCCCTAATTTCATGTCCTCTTTCAGTACATCCGTCAGTCTCCCCCTTTGTCGTTTAGGCCTCTACCTGGCACATTCAGAGTGACTATATTATATGAAATAGCAAATGGCCTGCACTTGCATGGCCATTATCGAGTCTACCGGTCTTTCAATGCGCTTCACGCATTCACACAAACTATTCCCATTCGCACACTCCCATCAACTAGGAAACTAAGCATTAACTCACTCATTTATAGAATGATGGCACAATGGAATCAGGAGGCGGAAAAGGATCCAAACCCACAACCATTTTGAATAGCCTTCCTTGGAAAATGTTCTTACCCTCTGACCTATAAGGACGACACGGATAAAGTCAGCCCAAGTCGTCAAAGTCCAAGAAATTCTACTTGTACTGCAAGCAATTCAGTAAGATCTGCTGTATTGTATAATAGCTACATACACAGATTGCATTCAGTGGACGGAAATCCTGCCCGAAATTAAACGTAGTCTGTCCAGTCTGATATTTATCATCTGTCAGTACATTTGTTTTGGTTGGTGCTCATTAAAAGAAACATTAAAAGAAAAAAGCAGCAATTGGAACTGATTATAGTCACCTGTGGGAGTTACCTAAGATTGGAAATCCAATCCTTTAATCTGCAGAAATATTCTAATAATAAAGTATAATTCACTGTCCAACTGGCAGCTAACAGCGTGAACGTGCCATCAGCTGATCTCTGAGCAACAAAGACTCCTCCTCTCTGTTTTTGTTTCTCACACGCCTCCATAACTTCAGGAATGTAGCAGTACATATAAAGACATACTTGTCCCTTTACGAATGACCAGGCTATTGTAAGCCAAAGTTTCAATGTCATCATTAGATACCGAAAAATATTTCTAAAGTATCATATTAATAATTAAGTGCAGATGGCACAACCTGGTGAATAGTTTTGGGAGAATTCCCACTGTTTATTCCACTGATTACAAAATACAAATTGTTGGGTCTCACTTCCAAAATGGACAAAAGCAGCAAAAAATGTAATGAAAATGCAGTAAATTACAATTGCATGTAGCACAACATAAGTCAGAAGATGTTTTGTTTTTTTGTTTTTTTATTAAAAAAACAAGCTAAGCGCCTTCAGAACTCTCTCAATCTGTTTTTGTGTGACTGAATCGTTTTCCTGAGTCATTAATAAAACAAGCTGTCAGATTTCCTTGGGCAAAATACTGACAACCAAATATGGTTACATTTGACTAAAATGCTTCATTTTGGCAGTTTGGCAGCGGCTCATGTTTGAACATGTTTTTAGTAAACTTCCATTTAGTTTTCAAGTAAGCTCACACTGCAAAACGCTTAACCTGCTTTTGGGCTATTTCATTTATGTTCTAGTTTTAATATATTTCTGGGATAAACTGCCTTTTGTTGAAGGTAAACATGTACTGCATCTCGCAACACCTGGCTGCGCACACACACACACATGGGAGAAAAGAAAGTCAGCCGTTGACGCATGTGGGTTCACGAGTGGATAACATGCCTTTCAGGACCACAGGGTTTCACGCTAATTACTCTGCTTCAATGGGTTTAACCATGAGCCCCAAACCCGTGACGGTCATGAGGATTTTCTGCCTCTCTCTCTCTGCTCTCCAGTGCACAGAGGAAAGATATTTGAGGAGTGACATAACACAGATCTCCCGCAGCCCACATTTGAGAAGGCGTCCCGTCCGGAGGAACCATTCTCTGCAATCTAATTATCCAATTTGGTAAGATGATGCTTTGTTTGTCTTTATTTCCAGCCAATGTTTCAGTGTTTTCAGCTGCTCATTAGTGCTTAACATTTCAGTTTGAAGCTTTTTGAACTTTTTTATTTATTTATTTATTTTTCCCGGGAGGTGGTTGTTTTGAAGCAGGACAAAGCCAGCCAGGGGATTAAATCAAAGTTCATTTTCTTTCTGCAACAGGTTAAAAGGGATAGAAACAATAACTTTTATAAAAACTGACAGGATTTCTTGGTTTAATGTACTCAGAATTTGTAATAGGATGGGTAATATGATTGTTGGGCAAGGACATTTTCATTTTAAACAAAAATCACAAACATTAGTTACTCACAGACATACTTTATTCTCACTTTGGTGCTGGAATACATCTGGCCAACCTATAATATTTTTAGTAAGAACTGCAGTTAAAAAAAAAAGTGGTCATCTACAACACCTAAATCTGTTGTCCCGTAAACTAGATGATTAACCGTACAGTTCTCTTAAAATGTGTCAGCAACTTTTGACCGCCTCGGAAAATGAAGTGCTGTAAATTAAACTGATTGAATGTTGCTGCACAACATATTGATCGAACAATGTCGTGTTAAGACATGTACAATTTGTCTTTGGCACAACTTAGACTTAAATGAAACTTAAATTGATTTTCTGAACACTTCCAGCTGAATGCGTTGCAACCACACAGACGGGATGCCTCGTGGAGATTTCAACATTTACCTTGCAAGCAGCAGACGAGGATACGTGAGGGCCGAGGAGTACGTTCCATCTTTTTCACACTGGCATGAAGAGCAGTGGCCTGTATTGTTTTTTTTATTACATATAAATGTGGTTTTCGAAATATGACATTGATATTTTAACATACACTAATGTAGGATAAAAGAGACAATTGAGGGCAAAACAAAAAGCTTTTTTAATATTCTCTTTGAATTGTGGTACAAAACAGGGCAGTGGGCATCGTCCTCCTGGTGGTCATCCTGGCAGCTCTCCTCATCCTTGGCTGCTGGTTCTTCAAAAAGAGAAGCGGCTATAAAATAATCAGGGTACGACTTTTTCCTGCATATTTCCAATATTTCCTTGGCTGTAAGCTTTCTTTCCCTCCCTTTGTAAAAACCCTATGCTCATTTTTGTGTGCTTTTTTGGTTCCATTTTATTTTTTCACCACCAATCCTAAATCTGTTTCTTTTCAGAGCCCCAGGCCGGGCTCGCCAAGTCACACAGAAGGCCAGTACTCAGAGGCAGGGCCTTCTGCAGAGAACAAGATGGCACTCACCGACTTCGGCAGCTTCCGACCTGTGGTAAGACACAGGAAGTTACCCCACGGCTGCCTTGACAGAGCCTCTATAGTCTCTGTAGTCGTGTTCTTGTCAGGAGCCAAATTATTACTAAGGTATAGAAATCGTCTAATTAAAGGTATAGGTTTCATGGTCAACAGAAGAGGTAGAATTCGATAAAACCGACTAAAAGTTTAGTACAAAGCCCAGCTTTCTAACACGTGAGGCTAATGCAGCTATGCCTCAGGGGAGAGATTAGTTGGTCACCGGACTGGGGGGATAGTCTGCTGACTGAAAAAATATTGGAAATGAAAACTTTTCAACTCCCAGCCAAGCTGTGTGAATTATTGTGTGCGTTCCTCTGATGTTGGGTGTTACCAAAGCCAGATTCAGTTGGTAACCTTTTCGATGAAAGCAGTCACCAGATGACAACCTTTTCTTTATTTTTTAAAAGTGTCCACCAGAGCAAAAATTAAGATAAAGATGAAACAGAAAAAAGTGTTTATCGCCATTAAAACGCAAACACTAAGTTGTAGGTTGTTCTTAAACTGAAAAAGTGTTCCTGCGTTTGTTTGAGTGCTTCATCGTCTTTTCCAGATTCCTAACGCACCTCCTGCCTATGAGAAGATTTCTTCCGGAACACTGCCTCCCCCCTATTCACCCTGAAGAGCAACTGGGGAACACAGAACCTGAAAGAACAAAGAACCGACTCTTAACGTATTAGTTGTGTGATGATCTACAAATATATATATATATATATACATACACACATATATGTATGTAAATAGTTAAGAGACCTTTCACAGAAACCAACAAAATGTAATGTATATTGTGAAAACTGTTTCAATAAATATTATTCATCATCATCTTCATAACAAGCAGAGACAATTGCAATGTTTATTTCCATGCAGTTGCGTCCATGTTTGTTCAATGAAAATGTACCTAACAAATATTTTTGAAAAAAATGACTGTGATAAAAAATAAATAAATGTAACCTCAAAACATTTTATATGGGCTCTAACTTGTAGTACAAAGCCAACAATTAGTTAAATTTTATTTTCTTCAGAGAACATGTAGTTTTTTTAGTGACTGGATGAAAAAGACATGACAGAAACTGAACTGATTTTTTGTTGTTGTTCATACTGACAAAGTAGAGCATCTTGTGCCAATGAATAGAATATGAAATATGACTTTTTGAGCTTCCAGTGGCACTAGAAAATATTACAAAAGCTCAATTTCAAAGTACGTCTATCTACCCTCTCTTTGAATGGATTTGTTAGTCAGGTCTCAGTACTGGCCATACAGGAAACAAGAAGAAAGGAAGAGTATATATAACATTCAAATGAGGAAATCTGTAACAGTTTTTTTTTTAACTCAAGAAACCTATCACAGCATACAGTATAATTCTAATAAGTCTGATGATACAATTTATGTATGGGATACAACCTAATGAAAGGTAGGAGTTCAACTACAGTTGGATATAGGCCCTGACAGTCAAAACAACAAGTCCAAGTCCTCAGTGCTGGCACAGTCTTCAGCTAATTGGAGCGCTTCTCTTCCGCATCCGGAGGCCGTAAAGCAGAGTCTTGTGTGTGTAGTGCTCCAGAGTTACTATTGTGGGAACGCGTCAGTGGATCCATCTGTTTGGGGCAGGTAGTTAGCAGTGCTGGATCGGCCTGCTGGCACTGAACTGTATTCAAAACAGCCCCATCTGGGCCGACAAGTATCTTGGGTGCTTGGTTGGTATGCATACCTAAGGGTGAGGTATGCAATAAGTGCTTTCCAAGTGCCTGGCTTGATACAGGAACAGGCGTTTGGAGGCTGCCTTTTGCCTTCGGGGAGGTGACTGGTTGAGTGGCGGGAGTGATCAGGAGTGCAGCGTTGCTGGAAGACAGTGTGGTGGTCGCCGCCGGTGCCGCTCCAAACCCGTCAGTCACACTTCCAATTGGTGTGACGGTTGCAACTGGAAGTGCCTGCACCGCAGAACCTGCACCTAGCGTCGGGGGAGCAGCCACCGTTGGCAATACCGCTGTCCTGGTTTCAGCACGAGTTTGCGCGACTGCGAGAACAGTCTTTTTGAGTGACGGGTGGTCTAGTCCTGTATGCACAGTTCCGGATGCTGCCTGCTGGTTCGTGATAATGTGACCAGGGGTTGGTGCTGGAGTCGCCTGCTGGGCAGCAGGAGAAGAACTCAGAGCTGGTGCACACGCAATCACAGAAGCTGCAGCTGGGATTGTGGAAACGGGTGGACCGGACATCAAGGGCAGGGACGAAGCGGGCGCTGACACGATGGACAAGGGGTGCGCTACCAGAGGCAAGATGGTGGACAAACATTCAGCTTGTGCAGGTGCACCAACAGATAAGCGTATTGAGGCTAGCGCGGAGGGCTGGGAGCTGAGGGCGGGGGTGCTGGTTGCGCCCGGTGAACCTACGGCTGGGACGCCTACTAATTTTGGCGGAGATGAGACTAAAGTGGGCGTACCCATGGCAGGTAGAGAGAAATTACCAGGCCGTGTGGCAAGTGACCTCGGCAAAGCTGCCACCACGTTGGTTGTGCATGGAAATACAGCCGAGCCACACGTTCCTGCCTGTCGAACTGATGGGATAGTCGGAATGGTTGGAAGTAACGCAGGGCTGACGGCAGGTGTGCTCGCTACAAACGGGGAATTAACCACTGGCACACCAGGCAACCTGAGTGGAGACTGGGGCAAGACAGACGCTCGAGGGGCTACAGTGAGATGGCATCCTTGTTGGGGAGGAACTGGCGCTCCAGTGCTAGGAACACTGGCAGCAGGCACTTTCTGTTGAGCGGGACTGGAGATGATGAGGACATGGCTGCCTGGGCCTAAACCTTGTGGAGGGACCACAAAACGGGCATTGTTGAGCATAATCTGTGTGCCGCCAATGAGCGGCGTGGAGGTATTGATGATAATCTTCTGCTGGACCGTGCCAGTGGCAGAGGTGGACAACGGGGTGTTTGCGGGCCCTACTGCAGGAATGGTTTTTTGGATCTTACTCAGGGCTAGCTGTGATGAAGAGGAGAAGGGTTTTTTTTCACCAATGCCACTTTGGCTATTGGAAATCTTCTGTGCAATAGTAGGAGTAGTAGACGTCTGGGCCGGGCTACTCTGCATGGTAGGGGACGAGTGAGCCGCACACTGGTTGGACTGTATGTTTGTTGACGTACCAAGGTCCTTTCTGTTACTTGCAGTCAGAGCGGCAGTAGTGAATGGCGACGTTAGGGAACAGAGTTGAGGGATCGGGCTGAAGGAAGAGGTGCACTGCTGTTTGGAGCTGGAGGTCAGAGGGACATTGGAAGCAGACTGGACAGTGATGCTGTTCGAACTTGTAACGAGGTTTAAGGAAGTGGCTGTAGCGTGGCCTGTGTCACAGATGGACATTTGTGAGCCCAGAGATGAAGACCGTGAGAGGGTGTCCATGGTCTGTCCAAGAGTTGCTGTCCTTCCAGAAACCTGGAATTGAACTCCTGGGGATGCAAGGGAACAGATATTTAATACGGCAAGACAGCCACAACAATAACACCTGGTTCACATCGGCCACGGAAGCGCAGCGAAGTGGCGCACCTATGAAAATCATGCGCAAGCTACAGATACTAGATACTGACAAATATAACGTACACAAATATGATCACATCATGCGGTATTTTATCTTGAAAATTGCTTTTATTTTGAAAAAATAAACCGGATTCTCTTGTGTTTCTTTGAGTGACTTCCTGTCCAGCTTGACGCGGATCTCTCGTGGCTCATGCACAAAATAGACCAGATGCCGAAACAATAGCTGCACGGTGCGAGCCGGCCGTGAAGGTACTTCGCGTCTGGTGTGAACGACACCATCGGTTAACGAGGGCGCTGAAAGCAAGCGGGCTCTGTTGTGTCCGGTGTGGACCCGGCCTAATACACATGAAAAATAAACAAACAAAAAAGTCAAACACACCCACCTGAGGGCAATGCAATGTTCTTGACTTTGGACAATGTCTCCATGTTGACCGTGCAACCTGGCTGGCCGGGGCCATATCCAACTTTCACAGGCTGACTTGACGATGAAGTTGTTAGCAGCCGCCCACTGACCCCGGTAGCCACTGGCTGCTTTGGACTGCTTTCCAAGGAGGTGGCAGACAAGGGCACGGCCGGCTGACCGATGTACATGACTCCTGAACTCGTAGTTGAACTTGTGGCAGTCGAGACGGAGGAAGCAGAAGACGAGCGGGTGACCAGGATGAATTTAGCGACTTGGGGCTGTGCGTCTGCACTCGGCCGTTTTGCGCCTCTCTTGCCCCCAACATCTGCTTGCGTGAGAACTTGGTGAACACCAGAGCCACTTAGTGACGCGACCGCGTTTTTTACCAATGTCGCTTGAAATTGGCAACCAGCAGGAGCAGACTGTTCATGTTGAGAACTTGTTGTTGTAAATGGGGTACCAATAGGGACGTTGGATCCCTGACCTGAAGCAAAAGCTACTCTTGCAGTCTGACTGTGAGGGCCAGTGCTAGGGACGCTATCAGTGACAGAAGTGGACTTGACTGAGTCCTGCTTTTGAGCTTGTGCTGCTGAGGTACTTGTTGGTGTTGGAGAGGAAACAGACGTGGAAGCTGTTTGCAATGCTTTGGATATGAGAAAAGCTTTAAACTGAGGTGAAATTGTGATGACTGGGTTGGTGGTAAAAGAACCAACCTGATCAGAAGACGTCTGAACTTTGACAATGCCTGTGTTGCCGCCTCTAGTCGTCACCAGGATCGAATGTGAGTCACGTATACAGACGGTCCTAAGTTCCTGTTTTGGATTTGGGGATTTTTTTACTTCAGCGGAGACTTCGGGAGGAGGATTTTTGATGGGCGGGGGATTCGACATGGCAGCTTGTGCGGCACTAGCTTGAGAGGTGTTGACTTGGGCCTCCCTGGACTCTGTTGTTTTCACAAGTTCTTGTTGTGGACAAGAGGAAACAGAAGGGGAAGGAGTCCTCGATGTTCTTGTGTTTTTCATGGGAGCCACTTGCTGCACAGGGATTTTGCTTTCCGGAATGGCGAAGCCAGGCACATTGGTGGACATACACATGGGACTGGTCACTGTAGAAACTGGGACCTGAATGCCCGTGGACTGCATCTGATGTGAAGGTGAGACCGTTCCTTCAGTTGTCTTGATGAGAAGATGAGAAGGCAGTATCACCACCTGCTGCATTTTCTTCTCTCCAGCGTTCTGGTCCACAGCAGGGTGAACAGCGATTTTCACTGGGCTGCTGCACTCAGATCTCACAAGTTGTCCGAGCCTGTCTGGTACCTTGCGTACAACCTGCACTTGACTTTGAAGTACCGTGTGGCTCGGTATGGCCTGCAGTGCTTTAGGAAAAGCTGCCGTCACTGTGGCCATTCCCTGTTGCCTGTGTGCTTCTGTCGGCTGTGGTCCACATGCGTTCAGCTGGGAGCTGGATGGAGACGCTTGTGCTTTGGAAAGTCTTGTCACAGTTAACACAGAGGTAGGTACGGAGACCAAAGACCCTTTGCTCTGTTTCTCGATCTTGTTGCCCACTTGGTAATCAGTAGGCCGCTTCATTAAGGTCACTTTGTTTCCCACACTCTTGGCCAGCAGGGTGGGAATGGGAGTGTATCCTTTAGGTAGCCCAGTGGTGGGATGCAGAATGGGAGGTCTGGGTGACACTGGATCCTGGGTTTGCAGTCCTGATGATGCCCACGATGAGTTTGTATCCCTGGACTGATTAGGTAGAACCGGTTCTGGCCTTGGCTGTAGCCCGGTCTCGCCGCTTGAAGTAATGCCGCTCTGAGCCCTCGGCTGCAAACTGACGCCCTTTTCTGTGCTGGCCAGAGGGTGATCTGTGTGGTTTGGGTGGACGTAGGTCAATCTCTCTCCATCAGACTCAGCCGCAAAGTCCCTGACGCTGGCTGAGGATGTAAGAGATTTGCCATGCATTAGGACACAAGGATCAATTCATTATCCACAGCATACAGATTGAATGCCGAGATGGGAAATTCGGTTTTAACACATTGTGTCTTTAAACCATTGTGATTGCATTACAGGAATTCAGATATTTAAACAGTTTTAGATATATTTTCTTTTAATTTTACCTCCGCTCCAAAGACCCCTGGGAACCACATGTTCCAAGTCTTCCTCCTCTGCTCTTCTGTAATGATCCGAGAGAGAGAAAGCCTCTGGTCTTGTGACTCCGTCTTCGTCGTCCTCGTCAGACGATGAGGATGATGAAATGCACTCTTCACGCACAAAATTATTGTACTCCGGGTGCTTCTTGAAGTCATCAAATTCCTTCTTCAAACGGAGCCTTGAAAAAAAGAGGAAAAAAAACAGAGCACAATTTCTTTTTGGTCCCGGGATATGAATTAACATACAGACCAAGCATTGCTTGAATAAACAAAAGTATCTTTAGAATGAATGATCTAAAGATACTAATCTAGAGTAAAATTACTCTTACCTGTTCCTCTGAAAGGCCTTCACAAGTTTGGGTTCCCAGGGCATGAGCTCATTCAGTAGTCTGATTAGAGTGCTGTGGAGCTCTTTCACAGCTTCTCTCCTATAATACCATCTACCCTGTGAGCAGAAAAAATGCAAAGGGGATCCTCAGGATATGGGGAAACATGCTCATTCTCTACCAAAGACTTACAAACTCTTTTAAAAGACACCAATTAAAACTTGCCAGTCTTTTTTTGGTGCTCTCCAAGTCGTCCAGTTCGTCTTCCGTTTTACTGATCAGCTCTCGTAACTGTTCCAGACTGGTACAAACCAGCTACACAGCAATAACCACAGACCAGTAGAGAAAATTACAGCAGAGAAAGAAAAAGAAAGAAATCCTCAACTAAAAACCGAAAAATACAGGATGGGATGAGGCGGTTAAATTACTTTTGAAATAATACACCATTTGTGGTGTAACATTGCTCTATTACACTGCCCAGAAAAAGAAAGTGAGTTCAACTACCTTGAATGACGGCTCAGCTGAAGGTTCATCTTTAACTTTCTTTGAGGATTCAGGCTTGTTGCCTATCAAGAAGACAACAGAGACACTTTAAACTGCAAGAATTCGGTGAATCGTAAAATAAATTCATAAAAGAAAAATGAAAAATCAAAATGGAATTTGCTCAAATTAGATGGACACTGCTACTGTATGTGGACAACTGGCAAGATTGCGGGCCAGACAGAAATTTTGGATTGCAACCAAAACACGTCTCTTTTTGTTTCACTTCTTTTTTCCTCTCATATTTTTGTAAAAACTAATTTATAGACAGCAGAAGCAAATTGACTGACATCAACGTGGACCCGTTCTCACCCGCTTTATGCTTTTTCTTCTTGTCTTTTCTTTTGATTGCTGTGGAAACTTTCTCCTGCGCTGCAGACTTCGCTCCGTCAGCTGCGAACAGCCGTGTCCTGTCCGTGTGCTGCAGCTGCTTGCGCGCTCTCCTCGCCCTCGGCATCTGTTCCCTCCCTCGCTTCTTCTTCCGCTTTTTCTTTTTAGTCCAGATTTTATCGCTAGCCCTCTCTTCGCTCGAGTTCTGGCCACTCTCTGAGGTTTGGCAGCCGTCGGCGTCCTCAGAATTAATATTAGAGGTTTTGTTTTCACAACATTCCACGCAGGCGGATCTTTGGTGGCCCTGATTGAGACTCCCTTCCTCCGTTTTGCAGGGGGAGGCCTTGCGCGCTGTACGGGCAGGTGACCTGCCGGTGTAGCAGTGCTCCCCTACATTCAGACAGGGCTCCTGCGTCTCGGCTTTAATAGTCCGTTGTGAGCCCGATGGGGAGTCCTCCTCCGCTTTCACCGGCAGGTCCGTGGATTGATACTCCTCAGTCTCTTCCTTCAAACGACCCCGGACAGGCGTGCTGTGTGCCAATGTGTTAGTGCATATCTGCAAGTCAGATTTAGAGTCAACGCCGGCATCTCTATCAGAGGACCCGGATTCAGAGCCCTCCTCCTTTTTACACCTTTTATTATCTGCTTCTTCTGCCCAGTTTTCCTCCTTTAAAGTCCTCAGTGCATCTGTTTCCCCATTCCTAATATCATCAGTCAGCTCTGTGTCCACCTCCATGCCGCCACCACACCCACTGTCCAGCTTAACATCCTCGTCCTTCTTTGCGTCCAGCTCGTTCCCAGGCTCTTTCGCAACTCTCCGGACCAGCGCAGAAGGAAATGGGAAAGCCGGTGGTGTGCTGAGGCTCTGGCAGTAGATCCTCAGGTCTGCCCCGCAGAAGTGTGGGAAATGTATGTAGGCGTTATCCTTGCTGTCGTAGCCCAAAATGGACTCCCTACATTCGTGGATGGGCTGGGAGAGGAGGGCGTCCTGCACATCTTTCTGCGTCTCGTACACACTGTCGCACAGGCCCTTCAGGAGCCAAACTCGCTGGTAGAAGGGCAGCAGATGAAAAGGTTTCTCCTCCAGCGGACTGACCTCCCCGAGCACGGCGAAAAACTGGTGACAGAGTCCCAGCTGCTCGGCCCGACTCGGCTGATCCTGGGCGGCGCCCACCGCTCGATACCAGCCCACGACTCGCTGCCTGAGCTCTGATTCCCAGCGGCGGTAAGGCAGGGCAGGCCGGCGTTGCAAGGTGGCCCTCCGCTGTGGCGGCGATAGCAAGGAAGACATGATTTTGGACAGCAGAGAGCTGCAGCGGGGCATGAGCAAGCTACGTTCCAGCTCGAAAAATATAATCTCTGGGAGGTTGAGTGCTGTCTGAGCCAGGCAGAGAAAGTGGCCAATGGCAGGTAGTTCCCAAAGGGTGTCAACGGTGTGAGGAAAAGCTTGGGAGAGCAACGTCTGCTCCCACTCCTCCACTTCTTTGGCTGACATCTCCTCGGCCTCCTTCTTCTCGAGCTCACGTTGCCTGAGGAAATTAAAATACACGTCGGCGTCTGTGAATTACTGCCAATTCAATGTGGATTATTGTGGATTCAGCGAAAACCAAATTCACAAACATTTCAGACATTATTAGTGCCCCAGAAATGAGCCTCTTTCATAAGTAATTACTCACCTCTTTTCATCCTTTGCTCTCTGCTGCTCTTCCAGCCGCAGGGTCTGGACCATGATGGACTCGTGCCCCCCGACGGTCATGGTGGCCAGGCTGCGCGACGCCAGTCGTCTTCTCGTCGAGGTGCCCCCGGAACTCCGTTCCTCCTCCGCACCGAAGCGTCCTTTGGAAGTCACTGCCAAGGTTGTCTTTTCTCGCAGAGTCCTTTTTTTTTTTTTGACAGATGGAGAAGAAAAACTGTGTAAATCCGGAAGTTCTAGTTAACAGCATAATGCACCAATGATGTGATCCAGCAGACAAAAGCTTTAGAATGCTATGGAATATAAAGATTAAAAGAATTACTAATAAAAAAAAACTGACTATCAACACCAAGAATATAATTTGGGGAAGTAGTACGACGATAGGAGATGGGTTAAATTATAATAACAATAGTAATTGTTATTACATAATGACTGATCAAATAGTGTTAACTTGTTTATCTCTTTACAAGGACAAATGCTTTATTAAGGTTACGAATGTCAAAGTCTACCTTGACAACAACGTTAGCTTTTGCTCCAGCATGATTTCCAACTTTTGAGCCTGCTTGGAGATCCAGTGGTCAACCCCGTGGCGGCGATAGCAATTCTCCAACATCAGCCGGAAGTCTGCAACAAACTCTGTAATGTTCTCGTACTCCTGGTTGACAAACTTCTCCTTTATCCTCCGCAAGCACGTGGACTGCTCCTCCTGCTGCTGCTTCTTCGCCCAGGCCCGAACCCCTCCAACGCCGTCCTGGGTCTCCTGGAGGCGAATTGGTTGCAGGAATGGGCTGGTGATACCTTTGTGCTTGTCCAGGAGAAAGCTGGAGAATATCCTATAGGCTTGTTGGACCTCGTAGTTCATGTCCTCCTCAAAGCTGCTGCTGTTGGTGGAGATGCAGACCTCCGGGAGGGAGAGGTCGCTGCTGGAAAACTCCGACATTCCGTCATTGCTCGAGGCAAGTTGGTCACCTTCCGCAGTGTCGTCTCCACTGTCACCAGCGCAGTGCACTGATACCATGGTCTCAACTTCACAGGTGCCATTGCTGAGCCCATCCTCAGTTATGAGCAGGTCAGCGCCTTCTGAGCCCTTATTTACTTGTTTGGACTGCGAGGACATGTTCAAGATGGTCCCCTGAGGAGCTGAGTCTATTCCGGGCAGGTTTAGGAGCAATGGTTTGCTGCAAGTTCCACTGTTTTGGTTTGTTGCGTCCTCAACATCCATGGTCGAGGCACCCTGAAGCAGGTAACAGGTGTGACCTATGGTAAACTTGGATGATGTAAACACAGCTCTGACATGGTGTTGTCGCAAGGGGAGCAACTAGAAAAAGAGACATGAGAAGAGTTTGAGGGAAAATCCAAGGCAAGAAGCCCGAACCAAAACTTGGGACTGATGTTATAACATTTTTCTTGTCACAGACACTGAACTGCTAGGCTAAGTTGGATGACATAATATTCTGCCATGGAAGCTGTTCTTATAATAATGATAATGATAATAATAATAATAATAATAATAATAATAGTTACACGAGAAAGAATACATGTTCTCATCTCGGTTGATTGTGTGAGAATTACAAAGGGTAAAACTTATTTTACCAAAAAGCATGATCTCTGCAAACTTTTCCCCCCCTTCTACTCCTGGCACCGTTGGCTAGTTAGCCTGAAGTTAGCTCCTGGAGAGCTAGCTCACGGCAGTTCCGAAGGCAGTGGGTAAATAAAGTTTATTCCGTCGGCGAGCATCGACTCCCATGTAGCGCACATCTGTCACACTTGTCTCCCGATCACGTGGAAGACGAGAGCAAAAACAAACGGAGGCAGAGCCGCTGGACGTTACCTCTGTGTTTCTCCGCGCTGCTTCAGACATGCACCGCACTTCCAACGCCGCTTTTAGCAAGCTAAGCAGATGCGGCGACGGTGGCTCCGTAGCTCGGTTAGCTCGCTATTGTCTCGAGTCCGGGGCCTGCAGTTGCTGCGCTCGCTGTCCATGCTGGAAATTTTGTTGAAATGAAACGTCCAGCGGCCGCGACGTCGTGCGGACACCTCATGTCGTCATCACTCCGGAGTCGTGTCAGTGACGACGGCTTGGGCGAAAGGGAGCGTTAGCCCGGCATTGCGCTAGCTGAGCGTCCGACAGCTCATAATAACAGTTGAGCAGCGGGCGCAGCTAAACCGCTAAGCTTGTTTCCCCCCAGCCCAAGTTGACAACTACTTTTGTGACACCTAAACTTTTATGCAATTCCCTTTGTAAACAGATGTGCGTCTTGTGCCATTCCCACCCCCTTGCCGAGTCCTCCCCAGAATACAGGAAAGCTATGGGCTATTGTGCTGCCTACTACTAGCTCGTTTGCTTCAAGACTTCTGTTTCGTTCACTTCCACCCTGCGTGTGCGCCCAATGCAAATGTACGTATCATGTCCTGACGTACTGGCTGGTCCCTCCTGTCGCACCAAACCCTGTCTGTATTTCCAACCCAAAACATATAGACACGTACTTTTCATTTTCTGATATACATATCCCCCTTTATTAAAAAAAAAAAAAAAAAAAAAAATCAGTCTGATAACCAGATAGTATTTTGTTATTTATTTATTATTGAAGATGTACTCCCGTGAAGAAAGAAAACAGTCATCCAAACACCGCCACTAAAACTGGGTGACACATTTACAAACAGCAGAACCAGACTATGGACTCTCATTCATATTTCAAAGACAACGAAGTGTTGTGGACCCTCTAAACTTGAGCCAAATGCACGGGTGCACACAAGCCGTTTTCTAAGTGACCGCTAGATGTCGCCAATTATCAGTGTAAGATTAGCTCAGCGTTTTTAAATCGGTGCTTTGTGTGTCTGCCCTGTGTATGTACAGTCTCTCAGCAACCTTATAATGCTTGCTCGCTCGTGTGATTGTGTTTGTAACTAAGGGGAAAGCGTGAATTTTCGTTTTAGTGATATAGAGTTATGCCACGTTTGAGCCATGGCCTTGAATATTTTAAGTACGCAGTATAAATTCAACGAGTGGATGCCAGGTGTAGGCCTGCTGCTCCACCGGTATCTCGCTTTTGGTAAGCTTAGAGAAACTTTCAATTAAAATATATTTGTAAATCTCACATTTTCAGATTTAATGAGATGGTTTTTGTGCTTTATTTTCTTTCATTTAACAGTGTAGAAGAAGAAGAACATTGCAGTCAACTTTGAATTTGATTACTTGGCGCTGATATATTATCGACAGAGAGGGGGAGGGGGGGGGAGGAGTTCTGTCCGTGTGCAGAGAAACAAAAACCAGGCATTACTCCTGGCCATCTGCCTGCTTCCCATTAAGACCCTAAGTTTATTTTTCTGACATATCTTGGCCAGTACTTGGGCCTGTTCTTTGGCCCAACTCATTGTAAGGGGTTGGAAAAGAGGCAGTGCAACTTTAAAATGAATTACCTGACCAAGAATAAGCAGCTCATGCGCAGTTGATGACAGCAGTAGCATTCTTGGTGCGCTGTATCATAGTAACCGCCTTGTTGTTAAGACAGTGGCATGGACATGGCGCTAAAGAGGACCAACGCACACACCTCGCAACTAGGGCTGCCAGCAAAAGCAACAGGTTGAGCATATGTTGACAGCTAATTGCATTTTTTTTAAACCACAAGATCCACGTGTAACCCATTGGGATTTTAACAAAAGTATGGGACCTGGGCTCTATTACGTTTATTTGAATATACATTTGCAAATTGTGATTCTCGAAGCAAAGTAGTGTGTATGTGTTTGCTAAAATCAAGCAAATTAGTAATAATAATAATTTAAAAAAAAAAAAAAAAAAAAAGGTCAAGTACATCGTAATAATAATAATAATTGATTTCATTAAAGTCCTATTCATTCACAGAATGTCAAATTGATGATTAGGAAGGCCAGTTTTTATACACACATTAATTTTTTGTTGATACTTACCCAATCCAAAAGGTCTACAAAAATCCTGCACATATGTTGTTGTTGTTGTTTTATTCCTATTCCAGCGTGTTTAGTTAATTCAAAAGCAATCTCATTTCGCAATCTTATATCAAAGTGACTTTTTAAATGGCACGTTGCCAGCCGGTTACAAGTGTCCGGCGCTGTTCTGTCTTCGCTGTAAACACGACGTAGAGCTGCGGACGCGGCTCGTGTTTGTTGGACGTGAACTTGGTGCGCTGCGCCTTTAAGCGCGCAACGTTTCTCGCTTAAACGTCTTTTCGCGAGATTTGCTTGGCGCCGCGACCTCATGTGAGACGCCTCCTGCGCGAGCCAGTCGGACGTTGCCTGCCTCTGCAGAGGGAAAACGCAATGGAGCCTTGATTAATTCCTCGCCCACCTCCCCCGAAGCAGCGCAGCACGTTTCGACTTCTTTCTTTCTGTTTTGGTTTGTTTTCAACCACGCACACCGCCCTTGCCCGAGCCGCCCGCCTCTGGAAATCGCCACTCGCGTCCCAGCGCCGCTTCATCCGCAAGTGATTTGACGCGTAACAGGGCGGCGCAACGATGTGGATCCAGGTTCGCACCATAGACGGGAAGGAGACGCGAACCGTTGAGGATCTGTCGCGGCTCACCAAAATCGAGTCGCTGCGCCTGAAAATACAGGACATCTTCAATGTGAGCCCGCAGCAGCAGCGCCTCTTCTACAGGGGGAAGCAGGTAAAAAGAGAGAGAGAGAGAGAAAGAAAAAGGCGATTGTGTCACCCACCCCCCGTTATGCAACAGTCGAAAATTTTCTTCGCCAGGGCTCTCTTTTTGTGCGCTGCGAGCGGGGTCCCTCTCGCTTGTTTTGCAGCCGTGTCTGACCCGCGCGAGCTTCCTGTTTCGATAGGAATCCACCGCCACTTCTTGCGCAAGAGCCCCGGGGTGCGTGGTGGGCCAGCCAGCCCGCGAGCCAGCCTGCCTGCCTGCCTGCCTGCCTGCCTCGGCGTGGCTGGCTGGCTGGCTGGATGTATAGACGGGGCAAAGGAAAGAAGGAAGGGAAGAAAGGAAGAAATTCAACAAAGCCAATAATATTACACAATTGCACGGGCAGCAGCGTTGCATTGTTTACGTTGCGTCCCCTGGTGGGAGGGGTTGCGACGCATGCAACAAATGTCTGAACGGCCGTGGACATGTTTGTTTACATTGCAGCCGAGAGCACAACAAACCCGCACGGCGCCCCGCGCGTTTGTCAAATCAGTCCCAATCGTCAATCGTTGCCATTAAAAAAAAAAAAAAAAAAAAAATTGTGGGTAAAAACAAGAATCACTCGAGGGTGTTTTCTAATATCTGTTGTTTCCCTCCTGAAGATGAGGGTTTAGCAGCGGTGGACTAGCAGACTGACATAAGACGTGCGTGCACGCGGTGTGTTATGATGATGTTAATGATTTTTTTTTTTTTTTTTGAAAGAAGAGGGGGGAGGAGACTAGTGGCTCCACGTGCCCCTGACAATGTGAACGCGAGGAGCCGTGTTTACATTGTTGTTGTTACTGGTCTGAACACAGAATCTGATCAGATTTATTTCTAATTAAAGGCTAATTATGATATATTATATAATTTTACTGTTTTTTTTTTAAAGAAAAATCCCAGTCTTCAGTGGAAATGCTTCACATGATACATTATCCAATAGTAGTTCTCTACAATGGTATTTCCACGTTTGGAAGGGATACAACTGGCAGTGTGGATTCAGATGATGGAACCAACACCTGGCTGGAGGTGTGGCCACTGAATTGGTGGGAGTAGAGGTTTTGCAGCCCCTTATGAGATCACAAAAGTCTGATTTCTATTGTTAGAAAACATTGATGAGGAACATTTCTTTTGAATGTTCCTGCAAAAGTGTGTGTGTTTGACCTGTCTTGCCTGTTTATCTGCAGATATTTAGTTCTAATAACATAATGCAAAGATCATTCTCTACCCAATTTAGTTGAAGTTTAAGCTTGTCTTTGCTGATTAGATGTAATAGTATATAATAATATCTTCTTTTGGTTCAGATTTATCTTGTGTCAGCGGGATTATTGCAATAATAACCATGACATTTACTTCTTAGCTTCCAAACACATTTTGTGGCTTGCAATAGGATCATTATTTACATGTTTGTATTATCAAATTCATCCGTTATTGGTCTGGGTTATGGACTTCAGCCATATTGTCCACCTCAACTGTTAAGTTCAATCACATCCTACATATATGACACACCAGATGAAGTTTGTTAACCTTTAGGATTTTTCTTATGTAGCCATAATACTTGTTATTAGCCCGTAATCGTTCTTCCTGATTTCGTTACCACTAAAAGGAAGCTAATTGCTCCTTTCGTCATTAGAACTGACCGACTACTTTCTGACGGAGCCGGGAAAGATGGCTTAGCAGGATTGCTCAGAATTGTAAACTGCAGCTGCTGTGCAAAGTATGATCGCATTGGCCTATACATGTGATTTATAAACCAGAGTTTACACGGTTGTCAGTCCTTGTCAAGAAGCTCACTGTGCAGCGGAACACTATGCTAACTCCCGACGGCATGACTCAGAAAACACTGGGGGCGCTCCAGGAAACAAATTAGCTCGGGCGTTGTTAAAAAACTCTTTTTTTTTTTTGGAGGGGAACGTTGTTGCTCAGTGGCCGCAGAAAATGTTAAAATGTTTTCAATGCAAAATTTAGACTGAAACTACAGTTTATGTGTTTGCTTTGAATGAAACCTCGTTCAGTGTTTGGGAACCTGAACGGTTTGTATAATAGCGCAAACAGTTTAAGGACATTATCTGTCTCCCACACACCGATTTTTGTTTTTAATGTCACTCTGCCTTTGCTCGACATCTTTCGTAATGGAAGAAGCGATAGCAGAGGTGTTAGCCACCATCCTGATGCATGATAGTCGTAGGTGCGTTGGCGTCGTGGCGGCTTGTGGTTTTTTTCTCAAGTGACGTACGTCACTGGGGCACTTGAATGAAAGTGTTATGATCCAAATGCAAGCGGTGTTTACGTGCGCCTGGCCTTTTGTGTTGTCAGCCAAAGGAACGCTGCACCATCGTGCAGAGGATGGCTCAACCTGCAGTTGTGGATGCCGTCAAGTTTCTTCTTTCCACTCTCTCATTTTGTCATTGTGCATGATTTACAACTTTCTGTTCTGTTTTTGTGCAAAGGCGAGCTTTGCGTCGGTGAGAAGTTTTCTCAAAATTTTCTCAACAATACAAAGCCTTGTTTGTTTGTTTTTTACTTCACCATATGGGAAACTTTTACTTAACTTCAAAGCACAAAGAAACTGACCCTGAATATCTAGTAAATCCAGTGCAGAAGATAGATAGATAGAGATAGAGAAAACAGGAGTGAAGAAGTTGAACCGCATGCTTTCTTTTTCTGGTTAAAACACAGTAGCTGTTCTCTGCCAGCAAGACACTGGGGCCATTATTAATTTATTATTGTGGTGTAACAACAATACAAAGCTTTTGTCAACACTTTACTCTCAGCTGGGCAGAGAAGCTTCCCGGAAGCGGCGGCAGCAGCAGCAGCAGCAGCAGCTGAGTGAAGACCTCCTGTTGTTTACCTTCAGTCACACAATCCTGTATTCATGGGCACTGCGTTGGCCAGATGAGGACAAAAAGAATTAGAAGTTAAAGACCGCTCGCCCCAAAGTCCAGGGTGTTCCGCTCTGAGTCACGCAGGCCACGACCAGTTGATTTTTTTTCTCTGGATTGGCCCTGCGGTAAAGGCTGCGGGACTGGAAGAGGGAGTGAAAGTATTTCACTTCCCTGGAATGAAAAAGAATAAAAGAGAAGGTCGCCTTTTAACCCCTGTTTGCCCTGTCAGGGTTTTTTCTTCTTATTCCCATTGTGTTCCATTTTTAAACCAACCGAACCAAGCCATCTTGACCCCCCCCTCCGCCCTCCAGTTTTTAATGAACAAGTCCGTTGCCGCCTCAGCCGAGCCGCCAGAGTTGTCTTTCCCGCACGCTGGGCCTTCCTGGTGAATCCTGCGATTCCTTCATTTAACTGGAAAATAAGCAGGGATGCAGGGTGAAGGGTTAGCGTGTGTGTGTGTGTGTGTGTGTGTGTGTTGGCGGTGGGTGGTGTGGGCGGTGATTAGGGGATTTCCATGTGTTAAGTAATGCGTGGAATGAGCCAGCGACAAACAGCAGCGCACACCAGCTAGTGCCCTCACAGGCCTTTTCCCCCCTCAGCCTGCGTCGTCGGGCTTCTTTTTTTTCGGGGGCTGGCAGCAGAAGAACTGTGGTGTAATTCCCCTTTTTTTCCCCTCTCTCTCTCTCTCTCTCTCCCCCTTTTCAAAATGGCGTCTTGTTTTTCCTCTCCGCTCGCTCCGCACGCTGCCTCGCCGCCTCAGTTCAAAGTCGCGCCTGCCCTTCCGTCGGGAGGGTATCGCGAGCCGGCGGCCGCGCAACTTTCTGCGCTTGTCGTCGCCGCCGCGGTTTTTCCTCTTTTCCTCTCCTCCCTTGTTTTTTTCCCTCCTTCCTCTTCTTCTGGTCTTAGCCTCGTGAGCTCCACGTCGGAGCTGCGTTTCCAACGTGCTCTACGTCGCCGTCATCGCCTCGTAGACGTGCCTTACTGCCCCTTTGCCTCTAATTTAGCAGTTTAAAGGCCTGTTTATCAGCTTGTTTGTCCCTCAGTGTGTCGACTCTTCTCGCTACAAGGCCGTCGTTTCCCCCTCGTCTTCTCGTTCTCTGTCTCCCCTCCAACCAACTGAGGCGGCAGCAGCAGTGGCAGCAGCATGTTTCATGTTTAAATAGTTGGCCCGTCTTCCTGGGCGGTTGGCTGCGGCCTATTGTTGGGCAGTTGGAAAGCTTTATTGGCTTGCCCTCTTTCACACAGCCGCGGTGACCTAGATATCGTTGCACTTTGATTATGCGCACGACGTGGTGCGATGCGGCTCCTCGATCGATGTTTGTTTTTGGTTTTTTTGGTTTTTTTTCTTTAAACCCCGGATGCCATTAAGCTGTACGATTTTTCACGGAGAACCCGGGGGAGGGGGTGCAGTGGCGGCAGCGGGGGAGACAGAGTTTGGTTGCAGCCGTGCGTGCAACCGGCCACACCTTTCTGCGATAGATGGGCCGGACAAAGAGCAAAAGACAAAGGGAGGCATTCTTCTCGGGCTACATCGGCGCTTCCACATGTTTTTATTATCGCCTTTGCCACTCCTCGTTATCTGAGCCCCGTGACTTGCCTCGGCGTCCTGCTTGATAGCTACCTGCAGCATGCATCGCTGGGTTTTGCAGCATGCATCGCAGGGTTTTTACTTCCTGTCCTTGCAGTACATAGAGAAACTGTTTTGTTTTTTTTAATTTGGATTTCAGTCATACGATGTGTTCGAAAGGACCAAAGCTTTAAACACAGCGGTAAAATCAATAACCTAAAAAGAGCACAGATCACTGCTAAAAATTTATATTTGAGCGATAAGCCAGCTATTGACTAAATCAGCGAGTAAATCAGTCAGTTTCTTTGGGTTTAAAGGACCACGCCGCTAAAAGAAATTAGACGGTCATCGATTGCGTTTTTTTTTTTTTATTAAAGTCTTCAGACAAAGACAAAAAAAACAAAATGGAAAAAAAAAAAAAATGTCGCCTACAGGCGCGCAAATCAACCAATGAAGACAATTCTTTTGGTTAAAGACTGACGGCCTCGAGTGGAGCGAGGGATTAAAAAGATCAAGATGGAGGCTTTGCTAGCTGGTAAGCAGGCACTCAGACACACCCCGTATCATTGTGTTTTTGGAAATATGACCCATTTTTTCCCCGGCTCATCGCTAAGAAGGCGCGTGGGCGGAGACGAGGGCGAAGGCAGAGCTGCGTAGGAGTCGAGGGGGTTTGGATGTCTTTTGCCTGAGCAAACAAGTTTTTTTTTTTTTTCCTTTTCTTCCTGCTTCCTGTATGAAGTCTCCTCTGTAACGGCACTTGTGAGTCCGGCTCTGGTTTCACGTCGGTTAACCCTCCACTTAGAACCTCAACGTGACACCTAGCTCAGGGGGCGGGGGGGAAACAAAAACCACGCGCACACAGCTTAATGTTATTGTCCTGCGAGCCGAGCGCAGAACCGTTACGTTGATAAGGATTTCTGCAGCCCAGAAGCCCGACAAGGGCGAAATGCGGGCGAACAGAAACGGATCAGCCGTATCTCTCTTCTACCTCGGCTCCGCAATTAGCCGTATGTGCACGTTAATATCAACAGCTGTGTTCCATTATTAGCCGTGGCTTGAGGCTGGTGGCGAGCGCGGAGAGAATGGGGAGTGGTTGCATAAGGTGCTGGCCGATGTTTCATTTTGTTTACCGCTGTCAGACCATTCTTATTAAATAGGCGGTGGTTTCTCACAGCAGCAGGGCTTTATTTCAAGGGGTGGGGGATGTTTATTAATATCTATAAATATGCCCACACTGACGCTCAGTCAGTGTTTCCCTTTCAAACTAAACGACTCAGAGTGTCGGCGAGCCGTCTGCAGGCTCTCCTCCTGCTTGACGACGCGACAAAGTGACACTCGGCGTTCCTTCGGCAATTAAGGACGGGTGCGTCTGTTGGATAGCTAACAGGAATGTATTAGTGTAGTATTTTCCGTAAGTGGTGCTCCACTGGCAGTGAATTAATTCGACGTCCCACCGTCAACGGTCGGCGGCAGCACATCATGGGATGCTCTGTTGGTGCCTTGTTAACCTGGTGAGCATGAAGCAGTGGAACGATAGCAGACAAGTCATACATGTAAAAACTTGCAACAACCTCTTGAGGTCTGATGGCCAAGTGGAGATTTAAGGACTGTGATGTATAAAAAGAAAACAGAATTCCATGAACAATTAAAACGTAATCGATGTCATTTGAGAAAACAGAGGCAGATTTCATTTGGCCATGACGCCCCCTGGATTTTCTGAGTTGCTAAGTTAATATAACCAGAGTGATTCATCATCGACATCAATAGACAGAGTAGACACCATGTTGTTTTTCTCCCTTTGTCTTTGCAGCCACAGGTCTTTTCTCTTTGAGCAGCAGTTTGTTCCCTCGCCGCGGCGCTCGCTGCCGCAATGAGACCTTAATCTTTGAAAAGGCTGGCGGCCCGAAAAAACGCGACGGAGGAGGGAGACGGCTTTGTGGAAGGGCCTGCTAATTTTATTCCACCCCAGACGACCGGATATGTGCGCTCGTGAGCTGCGCGAGCCTATGCTTTGTCTGCGGCGTTGGTTGCCATTACTTGCGACGACGGGACGAGGGAACGTCTCATTTTCGGTTGTACGAGCTCAACGTTTGTTTTTTTAAATAAAGGTCTCATCTGTCATTTATGCATAAAGCGTTTTTCCTCCTATCCCCCATCCGGCCCCCCGTATGTTGCCTGTCTCTTTGTCTCGAAGGTTGCCTCGGCAGCTTGTTAACGCTGCTGTAACACCTCGCAGCGTTGCGCGGGGAAGCTGCGTTTCGTTTTTTTATTTTTGCTTTTCTGTTTTCTCTCCCGCCTCCCCACCACCGTCGGTTCCACCGCCGCCTCACATTCAGGCGCCGCGCGTGAAAAATCTGCAGCGTTATTGCACCTCGATACTCAGGTTTCGCTGCGGAGTTCCTGGTTCATCAGCCGCGAGTTGGTCGTGGCCCGCATCCCGAGCCGACGTCTTGTCTGTCGGCGTGTTTCTTTGTCGTGAAAAATGAACAAGCCAAAAACAGAACCGTGGAAAGTCGGCCGTCAGACAAAGAGGAGGCGGAACGGGCAGACAGCCGAGCGAGCCGGACGCGGGGAATAAAGGCGTTTGCGCCGCCGCTCCTCTGATCTAAATTTCATGAGACTATTAAGAGGAGGGCAGGGATGTGGAAATTGCGCTCTCTGCCTCCAGTGCTTACACCTTGCAGCCACCCCCCCCCCTCTCCTCCTCCTCCTCCTCCTCCTCCTCCTCTTCGTCCTCAAATAACGAAGAAGCGGAGGGAAGCGAGAGCGGCGGCGGCGGCCGATGTGCTCGTCTCTTCGGCACAACAGGCTCCAACTGCCGTTTCCAAATGGAAAACAAATAAATGAAAAGCCGATGCCTGTAATGGGTTTTTTTTCTTAGCGCGACCGCTGCACCGCCCCCGCCCCCAGTAAATGAGTTTTTGAGCTGGTCGTTGTTTTGTTCGCCCCCCCCCCCCAGCGGACAGACGGTTGGGTGGAAAACGGTCATGTGACCGGCGCCCGGAGGGGGTCACGCTGACGATGCTGCTGGTTTCGGGTCGGCCGCGACCGGCGCACTTGACTCCGGTTCGGCAGGGTTTCAGAGGGGGGTTGGGGGGGGTGCCTCTCCTCCAGTCGTCATGGCAACCCAGTCACTCCGTCACACCCCCACCACCACCATCCCCTCACCACCGCCCCCCCCCACAGCCACATCTCCTATCACTTTTATTCATGAATATATTTCTTCCGGCGGTTAGTTTATTTTTTTCTCCGCTCCGGGTGGCGTATCTGAGCGTAGCTCCGTCTGAGCGGTTATGTAAACTAAAGCGGAGGGTGAAAAAAAAGAAAGAAGAGGGCCCAATTATCTGAAATGGCGCCGACATGGAACCTCCTTCATAATTTGATGGTGAATCACTTGCTAATCGTCCGCTCGTTTGGGGACCCGAAGCTTCGGAGGAGCGGCGGCGGCGGATTCCTAATTTAAGATTTTAAGCTTGTAGATTTACCGACGCGTCGTGTTTGCATTTTAATATCCCCACGTTTGCCTGTGAGTGTCGGGGCGACACACACTCGTTTTTGTTTTTTTCAATTTTTGTTCTCTCTCTCTCTCTCTCTCTCTCTCTCTCTCTCTCTCTCTCTCTCTCTCTCACCGCGCCGTCTTGCGTGTTCTTTGTTTGTCCTTGAGAAGCGGCGGAGCGTATTTGTCTGAGGGCGCTCGCCGCTGCCACTGTGTGCATTTCAAAAACGCAGAAATGTGCATCGGGGAGGACATTTTAAAACGCTCCCGCAGACCCTTCAAACGCGCCGCCATTGGGCAAATTCCATCAGTTTAAAATTTAATTAAGGAGGAAAATAAAGAAAGGAAGAGAAAAACCGCAGTCAAATTCTTCGGCCTGTTTGTAAGAAAGTCGAGTGAATCAGTCTCGCTTTGCCGCAGAATTGAGGACGAGAGATCTCAAGGCTGAAATCTTAATCGTCCATTTGCAATAAGCTGCAATAAGTCAGCCCGAGGCCCCGGGTAACCCAATCAGCAGCCTCTCTGGCTGTGACCAAAGCAGGAAATGGCGACGGCAAGCTGTTTGTTCAAAATAAAACACAGAACAAGAACAAGACAGAAAATGAATACGTAGATAGATGTTTGTTTGTAGGAAGCTTTCATACATGGATGCTGCCATATTTTAAATGAATGGTTGTGTAATGTTTGTGCTGCTAATCCACTGACAGGGGAAATATTCCGTTACATAACATGTATCTCATTTAAAATATTGAATAAATAACGATAAGAGATCTCTCTCTCAGTGCCGAGGTCATTTTGTGCTTGTCGCCTCTTTCAGATGGAAGATGGACAGACCCTCTTCGACTACAACGTGGGTCTGAACGACATCGTCCAGCTGCTCATCCGCTCGCCCGCCGAGTCGGCCGACAGCCCCGCCCCCAGGGAGCCATCGGCACCCGCGGCCCCCTCAGCTCCCTCCGCCCCCTCCGCCGAGCCCAAGTCGGACGCCCGGATCCCTCCGGCCCCGCTCTCGCTCTGCTCCCCCGCCGCCATGGAAACCAACACGGACAATGACGCTTGCAGGAGCGGCAGCGGCGGCGGCGGCTGTGCGAGCGCTGTCGCTGAAACCAAGCCGGACGCCGGCGCCACCAGTAACTCAGCCAACACCAAAAACGGGCTCAAGGCCTCCAGCCCCACGAGGGACAACCAGCCGCCCACCTCCAGCAGAAACACGCTGACCGACCCTGGGATCGGCGTGTACAAGGTGAGGGCGGGGGGCGCGGCATAACTGCAGACATTCCATGCTCAGCCACTCAGTGGTTGTCTGTTTTTTGCCGAGATGTCAAATGAAATTCTTACAGCGCTCTTAAACGACTCTCACTCACCTCCCGTAAAAACCTTCCTGTACGACCAACGTGTAAATTAAAGACCCCATTTCATAGCCGTTCCAGGATAATAATATTTCATCCCTGACTGCCGCGGAACAGCTTCACACGATTAATAATAGGAAAATATTCTCTCTAGCGTCTGTGGCCCTGATAGGTTTTGACAGGATGGAGACACACTACTCACTATTTCAGTGATGTACTTAGCTCTTTTTATTTTATGCACTTTCAATATTTATACTAGTCATTCACCCTGTCCATCATTTTGCACTAATTAATCTGTGACCTTAGTTTTCCATTATCTCTCTCTCATAAAGTTATTTGCCGCCTGGCTTCCATCAACAATGACCCTCCTTTGCTTTCATGTGTGCCCTTGAGTGAAAGTTCATGTGTATTCATGTGTTCTTTTATTCCTTTAGCCGATTCCACACACGAGTAACTTTACGGTTCCAGTCACTGGCCAACTCGTGAATCAGAAATTGGCTTCAGTCTGTGTTTTTTGTTTTATGTGGGCCTACTTTTTCTAAAAATTTCACAACTGATCTTTTTTTTTATTTATTTATTTATTTATTTGCCTTTTGAACTTTTTTAATGTGTGGGCCTGGATTCTTCCCAGTGCCAAAAGTCTATTTTTGACACTAGGAGATCAGTACTGGATGTGAGCAGAGGAGGCGCTATAAATTACCTAATTTCAGTTTTTTTAAAATTAGTTTAGTTTTTTTTTTTTTCAAATCACATGCCGACTGTAAAGCTTCAACTTTAAAAACATCCATTCCTCTCTGTCAGAGATCCCCCTGCGTGACCACTCAACTCAACACTCAACTAAAATGCTGATATTATTTCTTTACTTTGTTTAAATTACTGTTCCTTCGGAGTGAGATCATTGTATATGCCTTTTGGGTTTCCGACCTGAACTGCACATTTCTAGTGTCTTTTTCTCTATCAAGAGAGACATGCATATGTATTGTTCTACTGTATACTTATATGTGTGCAAATAAATAATTCTGATTCCAATTCATCTCCGCCGTCGCAGATCAACGAGCTGGTGGACTGCCGGGACGTCAGCATCGGCGCCTGGTTCGAGGCCAGCGTGGAGAACGTGAGCCGCGCCCCCAAAGGACAGATCACGCCCCCCAAGGGCAAAGTGGGCCGGCCGCCCAAAAGGACTAACGGAAAGCTGGAGGCCGAGCAGGGCCAGCAGGGCGCCGCAGGACACGACATGAACAGGAACAGTGCGGCGCCGCTGCCGGCAGGCTCGGAGAGCAACGGCGCCTCCACCTCTCAGACGGACTCTGCCGCAGCCGCCGAGGCGAAGGAGAGGGAGGAGGACGTAGTTTACCACATTAGATACGAGGAGTAAGTCACGGCTCTTTAAACAGGGCTGGCAAAATCACCATTTTGCTAAAGCAAACAACACTGGATCTGCATTTTTCTGCAAAATCCTGCAAACGCCGCATCTGTTAGGAGAAAGAGGGGGTGTTGGTGGTGGTGGTGGTGGTGTGTGTGTGTGTGGGGGGGGGGTTTCTGCCAGTGCGGCTGCAAAACATCAGTGAGATGGGTTGGAGGAGAGCAGCCTCTGCTTTCCGCCGGCGGTCGGCGAGGGGTGGGGGTGGTGGTTGGGGGGGGAGAAAGCGAGAGAGGGAGAAAGAGAGAGAGAGAGGGGAGGCCGTTTGATGCCACAATTTGGACTCCATCTCTCTCTCGCGCTCCACACTCCGACTCCAGCGAAATTCATTCAGAAGCCCCATGTTTCCATGGCAACCCGGGAGTTCTCCGGAGCATTACTTCTTTTTTTTTTTTCTTTTTTCACCCCCTCGCTCGCTCGCCTCCCTCGGCTTTGCCCGGTAATTGCGGTGAACATCACACCGGCGAGATACAGGCGAGCCGTGCGTGCATGAGTGTGTCTGTGTGTATGTATGCGCGCGCGTGTGTGTTTGTCACAGCACGTTACTCTAGAAAACTCCATGAAGGTTTGATTAAGGCAGTCTCGCCCTGCTCCCTTATGTAGCCTTTGCGGAGTTGCAGCCACCAGACTGCTGCAATTAAATCGCAACAGATTTGAATGTTTTTCAGCCGGGTTTGTTCGGATGATCTCGCCTCTTGTTTTGACTCGCTGGACAGCTGGGAGGGACGGCGGAGCAACAGGGCGAACGACACAAACGCCGTCTCAATCTCAATCTGGGACGTCGCAGCAATTGCCAATTTGTGATGTTCCCTCTAAAAACGACTCCGTCACAAACACCTGCAGGATTTTTTTTTTGTTGTTGTCGTGGTGGTGAAGAAACCCGACTCGTCGGCTCTCCGTTTCGCCTTTGATCAGGCGGCCCCTGTTTGCTCGCGTCTCTCTCTATCAGTAATTCCTTCCATCAGTTTTTTTTTGGCCGCTTGCAGTGCTAGTGTGCACACACCTGCATACACACACACAATCTGAAGGGAGAGCCAGCCTCAGGAAAACGAACCACTGCAAAAATTTTGGTTTGCACGACGCTGTTGGAGACGGCGCCTCGGCTGCGTATAATGAGCCTCAAAATACTGGCGACGTGTCGGGAGACGCTCGGCTGCTCGGAGGAACCAGTGGAGACGAGCGTGCGCACATGTTGTGTGTTTATTCCGCACAAGTGTGTGTGTGTGTGTGTGTGTGTGTGTGTGTGTGTGTGTGTGTGTGTGTGTGTGTGTGTGTGTGTGTGTGTGTGTGTGTGTGCGGCTCTCTGATATGGTTTCCAGGGTAAATCTTGGCTTAGCTCAGCATATGTTAAAAAATCGATAGCGCTGGGACGAACAAATTTAGACGCGGGAAGAGCAAATACGTGTGAGCTCTGCGAGTTTCAGCCTGTTGAAATGTGCAGGTAGATTTCTTTTTTAAAACTGCGCTCAGTCGTTTTGTTTCTCTCACTGAGGACGTCAAAACACACCAGTGTGGCCGAGGTGATGAGAGGATTTGTTTAGTGGTGTAGTGTTGAATCACACAAGCAGTTTAAGACAGAAATTCTATTTTATTTTTAATGTTATTATCCGATTTATTTACGTTTAGAGTGTGACAGTCTTTCACTTGCCGATTGATGTCAACAAAGCACGTTTTGAAGATTTATTTTGAGTGTGATTTTGAATCTTTTTGAAATTATTTTGCACTTCTTCTGCACTGTTCGGCCTCGGGTCCAAAGCGCTGAGGTGTGTTCGTGCACCACAAACCTATTAGCAAAACCGCACTTGAAAGTCAGGACAGCTGGCGTCCCTTCGGCTCCCAGTGTTCCGCGACGTTGTGTTCGCCTATGTCACATTAAGGGCTGCAACTAATGATTATTTTTGTTGTCAACTAATCTATCGATTATTTTTTTCAATTAGCCAATTAGTCACGATTATCTTCTTCATTTTC
Source organism: Nelusetta ayraudi (assembly GCF_046127955.1). NCBI lineage: Eukaryota > Metazoa > Chordata > Actinopteri > Tetraodontiformes > Monacanthidae > Nelusetta > Nelusetta ayraudi. Next base: position 1,790,221 of record NW_027466133.1, on the reverse strand, counting down.
AACACCTAGTTTGGACGTCTGTTTAACCTTAACACTTAATTCTTCACACTTGTGTTATACAGTTGTACTCTGACAGCATACGTTTTTGAACAAATATAGCATTTAGCATTTATTCATTTCAGCATTTATCTGTGACATAATTGTTATATTTTTCAACATAAAATATCATAGTTACATTATTTCACAATATGCAGTGTTAACCACATTTAAATACCTTAAACAGATTTCTTACAACTTAAATATGGAATTAATATGCCCTAACACACTGAGTTACAGAGTGTTACAATTCAGTATAAACGCGAGCATTGACAAAGGCGTAATTCACTGATTACTGCCGTAAAGTACGCATTTACTTGAGTGAACTATAGTTCGCTAAGCTAGCTTGTTCCATGATTTTCCGACATGCGAAAAAGCGTATTATGTACTTACGTCATAGGCTGATGATTAATAAACGAACAAGCGTGTGATCCAAACATAACTTTCGGTTGAAGTTTTCGAGCCTTTTCAGAGAAGAAGCCATTCTTCTTCTCTGTTTTTGCTGGACAAGTGAGCACGTAGCGACTAATCGTAGCAGCCTTCGCATTGTAAACAAACCGGAACCGTGAGATTGAACGACAGAGCCGTCACGCATCGGTTTGTTGCATCACATCTAAAGCAGCTATTTTAACAGATATATGAAGTCCAGCGCAGTCTGACAGACCTGTGGTCCATAAACATCCAAGATGGAAATATATGAACCATAAAAATTGGGGTCACTTTATCACTTTTTAACCTCCCAATATCAGTGTTGGTATTAAACCACCGCGAAAATATCCACCCCTTTACGTTGTTTTATCGCAAAACCCCCCCGGGGCTTTAAAGTGCGCTGCGTTTGATCACTTTATCCAGAATATCGGCAGCCGACGCGAGACAACGGACGCTTATTAAAGCATAAAGGATCACTTGTAAATACCAGCTCCGCGTTTCGGGCCTGAATGTCGGCTTTGATAAGGGACGTTGAGGAATATATGGGCAGAGAGGAGGACGGAACAGACAGGAGATTTATGGATGTAGTGGAGAAGAGGATGCAGAGGATTAGAGGGTTAGATGGAAGCAGGTGATTGGCTGTGCTCACCTCTGATGGGAACAGCCCAGAGGAGATGGAGGAGATGATGATGACGAAGTGTTGTCATACAGCTGTGGTTTGAAATTTGTTAAACAATTAAATATTGATATAGTTGATATTGATCTATATGAGCTTTAGTTGTAAAAGGAATCATTGTTTAAATAACACTTCAATGACCCGTATTTTTATTAAATTCACTTTTCCTACTAATTTTTTAATAGTGCGTCTCCAGAAATGAAAAACGTACATCCTGTATTTTTCTTTTAATTGACTCCTCCTCTGTTTTCTGTTTTGGTGAACACCCCCCCCCCCGGTCCCCCCTCCCCCGTGCCAGTGGCTGACCCCCCTTCTTTTTTGGTCCCCCTTCCAAACACATGCGAGGTCCGGCAAAGCACCAGTTAACTGCAGCATGCTGTAAACAGAGGGCTAAATGAGGTCTTTCTCTGGACATCCATAAAGATTTTCTTTTTCTGGATAATAAATTAAACAAACGCGCGGTTTCCTGTCGACTTTGGCTGCGCTTCTCTTACCCGCTGGCTCTCGCCGCCGCCGCCGCTCCATTAAAATCTACTTGCTGTGACATTAATCGCACCGATGCTTCAATATTCTGTTATGCCATCGTCGCCGGTTGCTTTATTTTTAGAGGCCCCGCAATTTAGCTCTGTCACGTTATGGTTATTGAATTTAATTACTGCTCCATCAATACAACAAGCATTTATTAGCTCCACTTAAACGCTTCTGCCGCTGTGCACGCTAAGTCGCTGCCAGGCGCGGATTTTGCCCATTTTTACAGTGTTAGTTTTCCTGGGGAGTAATATAGAGCTGCCTCTCGCCATTAGTCAACCATATTTTTGAATATATACATTTATTTCACTTTTATTGTATATTTGTAACCAGATTTATGGTGCTTTGTCCTCTCTGCGGTTCCCTGCCCCACGTAAAAAAAAAACAACAAAAATCTGATGTAGTTCCCTGTTCTCTCTGCAAATATGAAGACCTGCTTGCACGTGTTTTTTATTCCCCGCAGTGATTTAAAGCGCCTGTTGCTTGCCGTCAACCAAATAGTATTTTTATTTAGCTCATTTTGTGCAACAAAAAAAAAACCCCGACCACAACAAAATCTATAAATCGCGGCTTGATCGTGAACGTGACAGAAACCTGGACGCAGAGCAACTCCACGGGCACGTCGACCTCTGGCAGCTGCAGGTCTGCTGGTTATTTTTTCCAAATCCAGTCTGATCACAGGACCTGAGTTTGTTCATCCCACCCTTTCCCACTCCAACCCTTCCCCGCCCTCATCAGTTCTTTTAGTTTCATTCGGGGGGAATTTTGGTGTCATTTATTGGTTGTTTTCTTTGCTGTTTGGTTTCTGATGGGTCTAAAATGGCTCTTGGTCGGCCCAGCGGTAAACGATCTCTCACTTTGACGCCTCACGTGTCGCTGTGCTCTCAGCGCCGGAGCACCTGCGTCTGGTCGCACTTTGTGTGCGCCCTGACAACCGGCGGCTCCTGTTTCCCCTTGTGCTGCTCCGTGTTCCCCTTCTGTTCACGCTGAGACCCATTGTGCGACCAAGTTGATGTCCCTCTCGCTCTCTTTTTTTGTGCGTGTGTGTGTGTATGTGTGCTGCTTGTATTCACCCCCCTTTACTTCTGCTCTGCTACCCCCCCTCACCCCCCCCACCCCAAAAAAAAAACCTCCATAATCCCCCTGGCCTAAAAAAAGGAAATCCCTCCGTTGTGTCCGGGCCTCCTCTTCCTGGGAGTGTTCACTAGCTGCGTGCTACGATTCTTCCACTCTGCCACCGTCCAGGGTCTCCAATCAGCGCACAATGAGCCCAGAAAATGCGGCATTGTGGGTCGGGGCGGGTGTAAAAAAAAAAAAAAGTGGTGGTGGTGGTGGTGGGGGGGGGGTAACGTTTTGTGCATTATGACGATCGTAACTCTGCGAAAACCAGAGTTGTTGTGATGCTCTGCAGGCCTTTTTCATTCGGCTTCTTGGCCGCGGAGCCGCAATGGAATGGAACTCACATAATGCCTCTGCCCCGCGGGTACCCGGCCGCCATGTCAGCGAAGCCGAGCTTTGCGAGGCTTGCCGGAGCAAATTTTCAGCGCTAGCACACACGGCAGCGGTGGTGGCGTCGGGCTTAGAGCGTAATTCCAAATGTTGGCAGGCGGACAAGCTGCCGAGGCTTCCAGCAGCAGGTAACGATGAGTGACGAGCGAGAAAAGTGCTCCAAAGTTTTGCTCCAAACAGGAACGGATGTACTTCTCTGTCTCTTCCAATACAAATTAAATGAAAAGTGCTGGACGCCACGGCAGCGGTGCAGTGATCGGCCTTCGCTCTCAGCAGCTGAGAGGGGGCTGAAGCCGGAGGGGCAGCAATAGAAAATGGATGGATTGAAAAAAGCTGCAAGGAAAAAAAAAATACTGTGGAATTTGTCCTTAAAACACCAACAGGTTAATCCAATCTGAATTAAAGGCAGTAATAACAGTTATGATTTGTTTCCCCCTGTGGGTTTTTGACCTGCCCGTGAACTGCAATCTTTTTTTTAAAAAATGTTTTCGGCTGATGGAAACAGATTAAAGGGCTGGATTTGCATTTACCTAAACTGCCGCGGATGTGTGAGTGATGTTGCTATTTTCTCCAGTGACTCAGGATGGATGTTTAGATATCTTTTGTTTTTATTAAATCTATGCAAAAAAAAAATGTCGACCATGGATGGGGGTTGGATCGCTCGGGGTTACAAGTTTTATGAATTCTAGCACGTGTATCTTGAGGGAAAAAAAAAATTTCACATCAGATTTTACAAGTGCTCTTTTGTCGCTCGCTCGCTCCCCCGTGAGCAGTTTTACTGTAACAGCGTGTTTAAAAAGCTTCACTTTCCTCCTCCTCCTCCTCCTTCTTCTTCTTCTTCTTCTTCCTCCTCCTCCGGCCGCAGTTACCCGGAGAACGGCGTAGTGGAGATTCGCCCGATGCACGTGCGGCCCCGTGCCCGGACCCTGCTGCGCTTCGACCAGCTCCAGGTGGGCATGCACATCTTTGTCAACTACAACATGGAGACGCCGGAGGAGAGGGGCTTCTGGTTCCATGCCGAGGTGCAGAGCGCCAACCAGGCGTCGCGTACCAACAAGGAGCTGCGGGTCAGGATCCTGCTGGGGTGAGGAGCTTATACCCTGGGTGGGGGGAGGGGGGAGCAATTCTAGGGGTAATTAATGGAAACGCAGCTAGTGTTGGCTCCAGTGTCAGCTGACGACAAGCATTTTGTTTTTATTCTCTCCCTAAATTCCCCTCTTCCCATCTTCGCCTCAACCGTCCTCTTGATGTCGACCCTGTCCAGGAGGGAACCCGGTGATGTCATCAACGACTGCAAAGTCCACTTTTTGGATGAAATCTACCAGATGGAGAAGCCGGGGGCCCGGCCGCTCTCGGCTGCAGACGGGCCGTTTAAACGTACGTAAAAGGAAAAAACAAAAAACAAAAAACAAGTTTCCAAAGCAGCCTCGCTCGCTGTCGCCACCCGGTGGTTGTGACTCTGCGCTGCCTGTCCATTTGTGTGTGTGTGTGTGTGTGTGTGTGTGTGTGTGTGTGTGTGTGTGTGTGCATGTGTGTGTGTGGAACGCAGGCAAGAGCGGCCCGGAGTGCAAGCACTGCAAGGCCGACCCGGACGCCGAGTGCCGCTTCTGCTCGTGCTGCGTGTGCGGCGGCAAGCAGGACGCTCACATGCAGCTGCTGTGCGACGAGTGCAACATGGCGTTCCACATCTACTGCCTCAACCCGCCGCTGGCCTCCATCCCGGACGACGAGGACTGGTGAGAGATGGTGGGGGCCGCGGGGGTAAGAGGGGGGCTGAGAAGAGCCGGGCTCAGCAATTAGCCACAACATCCTCCCCCCTCCCGCTCAATCCGTGACGGCTGATTAATGGTTGTTTGCCACGAGCGGGAGTGTGTTTAAGCTGTAATTAAGGGTTGATTGGGGTTAAAAATCAATAGCAGTGACGGTGCAGTTCGCCACACACACGGCTCTGTAGCTGGGAGGGGCCCGGGGGGGCGGCAGCGTCCTTCTGTTTGTCCGTGTCCCGCACGAACGACTCGGTGAAACATCACCAGCTCTGGAAGCTTTGTCCGAGAACGACCCAAAAGTCTGAGTTTCACCCACCTGCCTGCTATTATTGCTGGAGGCTCTGCTGAGTTTTACTTGAGGGAAAGAATTTCAACCGGTGCAAGTTTTGTTGTGGCCAAGTATCGGTTTAAAGGGAAAGAAATGCTGCTCGTGTGGTGCCCCCCAGTGTTCAGAAGGCTCCTCAGTTCAGTCAGTGCTGAAACGGAAACGCCATTGTAATGTTTCTAGCCTCAATGTAGAAGAAGCAAAACAGCTGCACCTTTACGGTTTGAAGGTCAACGTTTCAAGCCAAATGGAAGTGCCGAGTGTCTAGGATGACACCGCGCAAGCAGCAGGGAGACAGTTTTTGCTTTTTTTAAGTTGGAGCACGTTGGCCACAGCTTCTGCTGCCTGCAATTTCTTCACTGCACGGTGCTCCAGAATACAAATGACACCAGAGCCTCCGTCAGCCTGGTGGTGAGTGGCGGTGAATTTTCAGTTTTGGGTGCGGGACGGTGAAGGAGACCCACAGAGCTGCTCTGCTCTCCACGCAGGTACTGCCCCACCTGTAAGAACGACACCAGCGAGGTGGTGAAGGCCGGAGAGAAGCTCAAAGCCAGCAAGAAGAAAGCCAAGATGCCTTCTGCGACCACGGAGAGTCAGAGGGACTGGGGGAAGGTGAGAAGCTGCGGGATGCAAAAAAACAAAAAACAAAAAAAAGCAGGCAAAGGAAGGTGAAGATTTATCATGTGCGGAGGCTCCACTGGAGTCTGGAATGAAAATTGAAAGGTTGTATTAAAGCTATAAAAAGAGACCTTATTGAATTATTTTTGCGAGGTGAAAACTTTGGTAGAACATCTGATGGTTCTTATTTTAGCCACAAATTAGCAACTTTCTTGGAAGTGCAGGTGGAAAAATAAGGCTTTTCTTTTCCAGGATGTTTTCTTTGAGGACTAATTGCAAACAGCCTGTTTTTCGCTTGAGTTCTACATAATATAGCGTTTTTTTTTAAACTCTAAACCAGCAGCGATCATTAGCGGTCAACAGCTGTGCTGATCATTTCTTATCTGATCAGGAGGACCAGATAAGCTTTTGCTTTTGCTTTAAAAACAAAAAAGGGCCAAGTGATGTTTATTGGCGTGCAGCTGATGTCCTTTTACGGTTGTAATTGCAGGGTATGGCCTGTGTGGGGCGAACTAAGGAATGCACCATCGTCCCTTCCAATCATTATGGACCCATTCCCGGTGTTCCCGTTGGAACCACCTGGAAATTCCGAGTTCAGGTGAGCGAGGCAGGCGTTCACAGGCCGCACGTGGGCGGGATCCACGGCCGCAGCAACGACGGCTCCTATTCGCTGGTGTTGGCTGGCGGCTTCGAGGACGAAGTGGTGGGTCTCCGACTTCCTCTTTGTTTTTTGTTTTTTCACATTGTTTTTAAATTCCTGGGCAAGATGTTCAATTTGAAGTTTTAATCGTTCCAGGACCGAGGGGACGAGTTTACCTACACCGGCAGCGGAGGTCGCGACCTCTCGGGAAACAAGCGGATTGGAGAGCACTCCTTCGACCAGACTCTGACACACATGAACAGGTAGGAGGAGCCTGTCAAAGCTCATTATTCCGCATCGGGCGATCCGACTCTGATCCCACCTCCCCTAACTCCTCCTCCTCCCTTCCTCCTCCTACCCTTCCTTCATCTCTCCCTTCTGCAGGGCACTGGCCCTCAACTGCGACGCGCCGCTCAATGACAAATTCGGAGCCGAGTCCAAGAACTGGCGGGCGGGGAAGCCGGTACGGGTGGTGCGCAGCTCCAAGGGGCGGCGCATCAGCAAGTATGCCCCCGAGGAGGGAAACCGCTACGACGGCATCTACAAGGTGGGAACCAGGAGGAGGCCGGGGGGGCATCTTCGCATCTGCACCATCGGTTTAGTTTACTGGACTGGCAATGTGCCGGCAGCCAATCTTTCCCAGTGGCTACTTGAGGTACTGCAACAACAAAAAAATCCAATGGACCCAAAAAGCATTTTTCTCATAGACCTCAATACAAAAATAAATGCCTTCAAAACGGCTAACGGGACGACTGTGACCAGAAACGCGATTCATAGCAAATCTCTCTGTTGTAGATTTTTCAGTTATGGTCCTTTAGTCATTTGAGTGAACGATCAACTTTCAGGACGTCGTGAGGTACTGCACTTTGAAATACACTAAAAAAAAGACTCTTTATTGTTTGTCTGGTGGATTCAGGTGGTTAAATACTGGCCAGAGATCGGAAAGTGTGGCTACCTGGTGTGGCGGTACCTGCTGAGGCGAGACGACTCGGAACCGGCGCCGTGGACGCCCGAGGGACAAGAGAGGATCAAAAAACTGGGGCTCACAGTTCAGGTAAAGGCAGAGAAAACTGGAAGCATCACAACCAAACCTCCTCCACCCACCTTCCTCACCTCATCCCGGCGCCCCCCCAACCCTCTCCGCAGTACCCGCCAGGCTACCTTGCAGCCATGGCCAACAAGACAAAGAAGGAGGCGTGCGCCAGACCGGGCCGTGGCGGCCGCAGCAAGCACTACTCAGGCCGGGGACGGCCACGCGGGGGCCGGCGGCGCAAGCTGAAGGAGCGGGAGGAGAACGGCGGCGAGGAGGAGGAGATGGAGGGGGAGGGGCTGGGGGAGCGGGAGGAGGCCGACGAGAAGCAGCCACTCCTGCCCTGCGTGGTCGAGAAGGAGGCGGAGCGCACCGAGGAGCGCAAGACGTCCAGAGGTAGCGGCGGCGAGCAGCTTTTGACTTGCTGAGGCTCGGAGCAGGTCAGGGGAGAAAACTTTCCAGTCCCTCTCGTTTCTGTGTCCCAAGCAGAGTCGCCGCCGGCGGCGGCCGAGCCTCCGTCCAAGCGGGTGAAGATCGAGGAGGCCTTCCAGCTGTCGGAGCAGCAGCAGCAGCTGATCCGGGAGGACACGGCCAACAAGAAACTCTGGGACGAAGCCATGGGGAACCTTAAGGAAGGGCCGGTAGGACTCCCGACAGACTCCGCCCTCGCCACACGCTCCCCTCGCTGAAGGTCAGGGCTGATTAGTTCAGATGGTCCTCATGGGCTGGAGGTCAGGAAGATTGTTTTACAGCCCTCGGTCGGGTCGCAGCGATCCTCCGTCGTAAATATCAAGCGTGTTTGATATTTACGAGGCTGGAAGTCCTGCGGCGTCTAATGAGAGCGAACAGACCGGGAGGCGTCGGCAGCCACATGGTGCCGACTCAGCCAGGATCTCGTCCAGATTCTTGTGATTCCTCATTGTTAACCACCGTGAAGCTAGGTCCGCCTGCTGACCAGAGTCCTCTCTGCACCTGGTCTCCTTCTCCTTCTTCTACTGCTACCGCCGCAGTTTGATCTTGCGCCTGCCGGGTTAAAAGAAGCAGGAAGAGGCAAAAATGCTGCTGCGCTGATGGAAATTGAAGCTGCCGCAATTGAGAGCTTTGTACCCAAGCTACTCTGAACTTTTGAGTGATTATGCAATAAGGCGAGTGCGGTAACCCAACGCTGCAATAACCTTGAGGCGACCTCTAAGGTCACCTCTTAAACCTGAGCAGAACCTCAGCAGTGTTCTCTGTTTGACGGTGCACGAAAAGCATTAGGCGATGTTGTGTATAGGTTGCTCGGGTCGCAGGCGGAAAAAAACCCAACAGCGTAGGTAATAAAAAGCGGAATGCAGACAGAAAACGATAAAGATTTGCAGAAATAGATAAAAAAAAAACATTAAAAAGTGGAGAAAAAAATGACAATTTCGAACTCATAGATTATGAGCAACAGCCCATTTAAAATCACAACACAACAACATGCACAACAAGCACAACACTGACTCTCGCTTGTCTCGTCTCTGCTGCAAAACCTGAAAGAATTTCCTGCGCAAGATGGAGCAGATCTTCATGTGCGTGTGCTGCCAGGAGCTGGCGTTCCAGCCCATCACCACCGTCTGCACGCACAACGTTTGCAAGGTGCATTCCCTGTCCGTCCATCTGTCCATCCATCATCCATCCATTCATCCATCCATCCATCCATTCATCCACCAATCCATCATCCATCCATTCATCCATCCATCCATCCATTCATCCACCAATCCATCATCCATCCATCCATTCATCCATCCATTCATTCACCCATCCATCTATTCATCCATCCATCCATTCATCCATCTATTCATCCATCCATCAACCAGCCAGCCAGCCATCCATTCATCCATCTATCCCATCCATCCGTCACGCCATCCATCATCCATCCAGCCATCCATTCATCCATACAGCCATCCATTCATCCACTCATCCATCCATCCATCCATCCATCCATCCACTCATCCATCCATCAGCCAGCCAGCCAGCCATCCATTCATCCAGCCATTCAACCATTCAGCTATCCATTCATCCATTAAGCCATCCATATATCCACCCTTCCATCATCCACCATCCATCCATCCATCCATCCAGCCATCCATTAAGCCATCCATATATCCACCCTTCCATCATCCACCATCCATCCATCCATCCATATATCCACCCTTCCATCATCCACCATCCATCCATCCATCAAGTCATCCATCCATTCATTCATCCATTCATCCATTCATCCATTTATCCGTCCATCCACCACCGCATTCCCAAAAACCAGTAGCTTGGAAAATAAATAAACCTCTCTCTCTCTCTCTCTCTCTCTCTCTCTGTCCACCAGACTTGCCTGCAGCGGTCGTTCCGAGCCAAGGTGTACACCTGCCCGGCCTGCCGCCACGACCTGGGAAAAGACTACACCATGACCCAGAACACCACGCTTCAGCTGCTGCTCGACCAGTTCTTTCCCGGCTACAGCAAAGGCCGATGAGGCCCGACGTCACACCCCCAACCCTCTTCCACCCTCCCCTCTCCCCCAACTCCTCCCCTTCCCACCCCCCCCGAGCCCCAACGCGTAGAATTCGTACCAACACATGCACATAAAGCGTCCGTTCAGCGTATACTGTCGAGTACCTAGAGTTTCACTTTCCAGAAAAAGAAAAAAAATACGAGAAAAAAAAAAAAGAAAAATGAAAAGCATTGCACACTCACACACACAAATACTGTACCCAACCACGGGGGCAAATGTATATTGCATATATACAGCCATCTATGTATACAATCATTCATACACAAACCACCTCAGTAGGGACTGACCTCATCTGTTGAGCTTGGACCATCTCCATCGACATCACCAGCCCGAAAAACATACATTGCTTCTGTTTTTCTTTCTTTCTTTCTTCCTTGTTTTCTTCCCTTGCTGCCCCTTTGCCTCCTGCAACAAACGCACAAAAGGAGCCACGATTAGCAACCACACCACCATGATCGCATCTATAGATATATACACAACATATATTTATATACATTTTTATTTTATTCCCTTTTGAATTTTTTTCCTTCTGTTCCGCCGCTTCCTCCGATTGCAACCATGCACATTTTGCATCAAAGCAAGCGACTCCTGCCAACCTGCACACATTTTTTTGTGTACCACCACGCACGCCACGTTTCACCGGAGCTGAACTCTGCCGCGTGAGCCCTGCAGGGGGAGCTACTGAAGGGCAACCAACCCATCCAACTGCATGAAATGAAGGGGCTCATGTGTCAGTGCTCAGTTGACATCCATTCTTAAAAAGTTCTATTTTATTTTAACGTCCCTAAAGTGCTGAACAGATGTCGTCAGAGCAGCAGCAAAGCTAATTTGCAGGTTAATCATCAGCTGCCGCCTGCTGGCCGCTCCTGCTTCACTTGGAGCAACGCCACAGAAGACGCTGTGAGTTTGGCGCAAGGAAGAAAATTCAGTTTGTGTTTTTTTTGTGCCAGGAACGGAATCTTGTTCTGGCAGCCGCGTCCGGTTTGTTTGGAGCGTTGCGAGACTTTCGAGCAAACACGACAGCGAGGCAGCCGAGCCGCGTAGCAGGTTGTGGTCAAACAAACGAGCTGAGGAGCTCCCGCTTTTATTTTTTCATTTTTTGTTTCGTCCGTCTTAACTTTCTAGCGACGTGCCGCGTCTGTAAATCAAAATGCAGCGTTTGTAGAGTGGTAAAAAATAAAAAATTAGCAAGGCACTTAGAAACGTAGACTTGGGTCCACTAAAACTCGTTTTCCATGTGCATTTTTGCACATGCACCCTGGTTTATCAGCTTGAAGAGAGAAATCAATTTTTATTTTTTTTTTCAGTCATCTGCCAGGCTCAAAGCACTTGTCTAGTCACAGCCACAGTCATTTACCTGCAGGCTGAATGGAAAAAAAAAAAAGTGCAGAGGTCGGCCGCTGTCATGCAAGCACTGGTCGCGGTTGCGCTGGCGTTACCGTGGCAACCGCGATCAAACCAGGGCCTCGCATAAAGAGCGAGCATCACGCGCCGCAGACGCTCGCTCGCTGCGATTGAGTAGACAGGATTTATTTATTTATTTTTACTTTTTTCCATTTTTTTCCACCTCTCCTCTTGGACAAAGAGGCTCGAGACTGTTACGCAACACAACTCACCGGTCTGGACATGTGAGACTGGACGCAAAACAGCAGATCGACAAAGAGTGCCTTGCAGGAAAAGAAGCACCAAATTACTTCCAGTTACTGAACAGTTTTCAAAAGTTAATAAGTTCTTTTAACCAGAAATTTGTTGATTTGAATGGAAAAAAGTCAAATTTTTAGACTTTTACCTCCGTCAAGTTATTGTAAAGTCACTCCGCTTGCCTTTTATAAGCTAATGTTTAAATGTTAACCAAAAAAAGTTGTTTTTAAGAAAAAAAGTTAAAAGTTCTGAAAAGAAAATTGAAATTTTTTTCTCCAACTGGGATGAAAGCAGCTGTAGAGCAGGCAGGAATAGCCAATAGAAACACTTGTCGTCATTCCCTGAACGTTACGTTCTGATCTGTCGCTGATCCAATGTTTGGATGGAAAAATCTTTTACTTCACAGGTCACATTTTTTTGTTCATTCGATCCTTTTTGTTCCCGACAACCAAAGCTGATCGAGGATAAAGAAAGAAAAACACACGACATCATTCTACAGGTGATGCGCTCGAATTGCACTGTGGTTTCAAAAACCTGGCATGGCCTAAAGTCGCCCCCCCACACACCATCAACCCCTCCCACCGTATGATTTCCTGTGCTGACGTGGTACTTGAAAACGTTCGGGGTTGGCAGGAAGTAGAAGTTGCTCCTCCCACTCGATTTCCACATCTGAACTCCCCCCACAAAAAAAACACAACAATACAAAAAAAAAGACGCCCATGATGATGTCGACCGACTTGCCACGGCCATGTTTACTGCGCTCACACACACACACACACACACACACACACACACACACACACACACACACACACACCCACACCCAGCTGCTGCTGCTGTTGCTCCTCCACCCCCACTGCTGTTCCTCCTCATTATTGCTTTCGAAACCACATGTTTTCCTCCTCCGCTCTCATTGGCTGGCTGGCCGTTTGTTTGTGGTTATGTCCTCGTTTCTGTTCAATCATTCAGGTTGTTTGTTTGTTTTTTATTTGTTTTTATTATTGTTATATCAACAACCATGCAAGTACCAACTACTACTATGGTCTTTTTGAAGCTAACTGTGATGTGCATTACTAAAAACTGTTGCTCCGACTTCCTTCCCGCGTCGTCTGGCGAGCTACTAGAACCTTGTTTGTTTCTCCTCTGTGAACTCTGGGCCCCCTCGCTCGCTCGCTCGCTCGCTCTCCCTCCTCCGTGATTCTCCACTTACTAACAGTTCTTAGTCGTCTCGTGGACGCTTGGCTTTAGTCCTGTGTTGCTTCTCCTCTTCTATTTTTTTTTAATTTCCTCTTATTGCACTGTACCAAGAAAAAAAAAAAAAGGTTCCAAAAACGCTGCATTTAATTTTCCTCTCTAGAATGCTCACTACGATCGATGTCCGTTCACCATCTTCCTTTTTTACCATTTCCTTTTTCGTTTTTTTTTTTAGTTGCTTCTAATCACTTTTTAATCATCTTACGTGGTGGTGACCGAGAAGCGTTTGCAGCGTACGCCAGTCAGAGGAGTTTCATTGCTTTCATGTTGTGACCTGAAATTTTATACATGTCATAATAACTTGATATGTACCTAAATAAATATTTGGATTCAAGAAAAACAAGAGTTTTAATAACAAAAAAAAGTGTGAAATATTCTCAACTTTTCTGTCTGGTTAATGTTTTGTATTCTTAAATATTAAGTAGCTGAGGCCTTCTGTAAACGTTTCTTTTTAAATCAAACCCATTTATGGAAAATGTGGTGTTTTAATCACATGGGCTTATTAACATCCCATAAGCATCAGTATTCTGTCAGAATGTTATGGAAATTAGAGAAAAGGGTGGATACTGACGTCATGAAATTGTTTGTTTCGAAGTGAGTCAACACGTACAATTTTTAATCCGTCACAAAACTGAAACGGTTCAATTCATCTCCTCATCAGACATCCATTCAAGTGTGATTTGGCTTTACGGGTCAGCAGTCGCATGGTTGCTGAAACTCCAGCGCCAACTTCCTCCTTAAGCGAGGTGAGAATTCAGCTCATCAAATGCAAATCTTTCAGGTACGTCTTTAAAAACATGATGGTATTCATGAAGCCCTGCAGAGCCTCCTGGTGGTGGGAGGACCATCTCTGCGTCACCTCTGGATCTCCGCTTTTTGAGTTTGATCATACTGCCCCAATTGAATTAGCCACCATTTGATTGTTGACCAAAGGCTGTTAGGTATATTTCCTAATTCATTAGGAAATATGTATAAAAGTAATTCTTGTCTTAAATATTTATGGCAGGCAAACAAGTCCATGAGACACAATCTTTTTTTGATGTTTTTTTTTAATCATAGAAGCACAACATGAATCATTATCCAGGTGAAGAGCAAACTCAAGGCTACCATGACAAAAAAAGTTAAAAGGAATGCTAATCCAGAGAAATCCAAAAACAATATCACAGCATTTTTCAACCTCCTTAAACAGAAAAAACTACAATGTTGTCAGATATACATGACAAAGAAAGAAAAGAAGCACTTTGGATTATTCACTTCCCATCGAGCGCTGTACCAGTTCAAGTCGATACAGCTTGTTTTTAACTTGAGGCTGAGCCACGGACTTCAGACATGCATTCATCCTTTCTCACTCCAGCTCTGGTCAGTTTGCTTTTCATCCATAAAGTACCAAATGTGGAAGGGGCGGAGTCACTCCTAAGTAACACTTTAAAATATCTTTTAATATGCTTTTAGGGGGAAATTAGTGCTACAAATTCTTTTTTTTTAAAAAAACATCTGGTCCCGCTAATGTGTAAAACAATTCAGACAGAAAAAAAAACATGTCAATGCCATCCATTTAGCCAATCAAATGAAAGCTGGAGTACCTGGTTGTAAACCTGAAGATCTCTTTGTTGTACATTCAGTAAATGGAGAAATATTTTTATCAATCTAACATGGAGAAAAAAAAGCCTTGACGATCAAAACTTAAGAACGTTGACAACTGGTTTATAAGTAAAAAAAAAAAGAAAAATCCCTCTCAGACAACAGCTAAATTTGAATGAAAGAAGTTTAATATAACACAAACAGATGGTGGAAAAATGAGATGCACGAGTGACATATTCCCTTCAACACAACAAGAACGGGGGAAATGGGTACTTGCAAGCTAGTCGACCGCTGAACACAGTGACGGTGTATATGAGTAAGCCAAGATTATGTTTCAACATACTGTATGATGGGGAGGGAAGGGGAAGGGGAGGGGGTGGGGGTGGGGGTGGGGGGCTAAAGCAGAGGGCGGAGGGGGCTGTCCAGAGGGCTACTCCTCGTCCGAGGAATCCCTGTCGAAGTTGTAGGCCATGAAGAAAACGTCGGGTCGAGGAGGGACGAGGGCATGGCCCGGTTTCACAATCTCAAAGCCCAGGAAACTGAACGTACGCACCAGTTTAGCTGGAAGAATCACAGTGAGGCAGAAACGTCAGATGAGGCAAAAAATCATTTGGCGTTTCTGTCTTTTCAAAATGAGACGGGTGAGCTGAGGGCTCCGGTCGGCACCTACCACGATCATCTCTGTTCTTGTAAAAGCAGACAAACACGCTAATGACTTTCAGATGTTCCTCGGCGTACTCCAGGAGAGCCGCAAAACTGAGGAGGAACAGAGGGCAGCAGGGGTTAGACAGCGGAAAACACGCAGCACAACACCGCCCGCAAATAAGGGGGCAAAATCTCAGACATTTCCCATAAAATATATCCCTCACCTCTCCTTGCTGCCTTCAGGAAGCGGGTCAAGAGGTATCTCCACGTAGAGTGCACTGCTGTGCAAGACAGCGTCCCACTCCACCGTCTTGGAGATGGTGGGACGGCTTTGGAAGTGGAGTATCCCCGGGCGACCGTTCTCTGCAGGCTCCTCCGTTACAGTCAACCTTCGGTCCTGGAAACGACAGAAACAACGACGACGTGTTTGAAAACAGCTGCCGCTCCCGGCAATGAATGCCTCGAATGCCTCGCTTTTGTGTTGCAGCGTCTGATGGTAAGAGCAATGATGTGGCAGCTTGAGTGTGGATGAAAACGTCCGTTCAACTCATGAGTAAACAGACTGCAACCGAGTCGTTTGGCTGGGAATTGTTTCAAACTGGGAAAACATGTTTTCACACAGGAGACTGTGTGTGTGTGTGTGTGTGTGTGTGTGTGTGTGTGTGTACTTACTGAGTAGAGTGGCCGAGCTGAAGGAGTGTGATCCCGTGTGCCATTCCCTCGCCCACCTGGGATCTTCAGTGGTGGGTGAGGGGCATCAGGAGCACCACAGAGGCCCTGGGCTGCGGGTACTACTACAGTGCAGGGAAAGACTGGCAGAGGAGGGGACAAAGATCAGAATCAGCACGAATAGTGACCAGTTTCTGAAATCCAACCTGTTTTCTGTCATTTATGTAACTGCTAATGGAACATGGAGCAAATATCAACATCACGGCAAGATAATCCCATTTTTTTTTTTTTTTACAACTCCATTATGTAAGAGCGGCATGGCGGTGTCAGGTGGGAAAGGCCAGAGATCCGATGCGGAGGGAACATCACAAGCACTTGCAAAGACCTGTTTTTGCCCATGTTGTCTTGTCCAATGCTGCTTCTGCCATCCAGAATCACAGTCAGTGCCCTTATGGTGTTGTGATAAGATGCCAATTTTTTTTAATGCACTGCTGTGAAACAGTCCACAGCATTCATATTTACAAAAAAAAGCATTCCTTTCCCATTTGACAAGAATGCTTCTGAAATTAGGTTCCGTTTTTTCGAGGTGTATCCCCTCAAACCTACCACAGCGCAACACTGAAAAACACAAAGAAAACGATGTTTGCAAAAATGAGAACAGGACTAGTTTTTCGAGTCCTTTAAAATATATATATACATTTGCTTTGTCAACACAGGACTGCGTTGACAAAATTAATGTCAACACAACCTTGAAAAAAAAAATTCTATACGTGAATACAAAAATGATCCAAGTGATATAACCCCGTTATACAGTTATAATATGCGGATGGAGCGGACACAGAAAACTGGCGTTTTAAGCCGGAGGCTAACAAATATTGACACAGACGAAGAATGTTCCACTCCGTGTCCCTGAACGCCTCGTTCCTCCCAGTGCACCCCCTCCACCCCCGCCCCTTCTAAAAGGCTGCTGCGGTAACGCAAAACGCTCCTCTTGCGTAACAATGATCATCAATATGGTGACCTCATGAGGTGAACGTGGCCAGAAACGTGCCCAGCTGACGGCGTTCCCGGCGGATTCAGACCCGCAGTTGCCGATGCTGCAGGCTGGGTGGGGGATAATTTCTGGTCGACGGGGGCAGAATTAGCTCCTACGGGAACGCCTAGTTCGCGATGCGTTCGGTATGTTGTTGACGAGGCCAGTGTAGACTTAAAAAAACAAAACAAAAAAAATTATGGGGGGCGCACAAGTCATGTAGGTCTTTGGAAAAATTACTATTTCTAACACGTTGGTGCACACAAGACAAATTTAAACATGTAAACAGTTCTAGTTTCGGCAGTCACGTTGTTATTTAAATGCCCTGGCAAGCCTGACTTCTGGCCTGTCGCTTGTCCTGTTTACATACACCGCAAAGGAAAATGCGTTAACCCCCGACGAAGGTTGTCTCAGACCAAGAAAAAAGAAAAAAGAAAAGGGTATCCCGTTAGCAACCTAGCGCAGATACAGTGACGTACCACAATTTTTTTTTTCCTTCACGGAGACAACCGAACGCTAACAGGCTAGCTGACATTAGCGACAGCTGCACCAAGTTATCTCTCGGCTATCAATAAAATCTCATAATCTCCATTCATCTCGCCCCCAAAATAGCAAATATAAATTCTGCGATACACCTTCCAATAACATAAAACACTGGTACACGAGTCTTAAAATCTAAACCCCGGTATTTACAGTTGAATATACTTCGCTTCCGCTTTTAGAGGCCGCTAGCGAGATTAGCCTGGTCACCCCTCCCCCACAGCATAGCTCGCTGATAGCAAGTCGTCTCGAAACGGTTTACTTACTTCCCAATCATGTCACAGATACCACTACTTAAGTCCGCCATGTTTGAATAATACTGCTTTTTCCCTTCCTTTTCGCGAGCAAAGCAATGACTGTTTAGGATCCGCTGGAGGTTGGATTTTACCATCCGGCCTCGGGTAGAGACACGAGCGGCTGACTGTTCTCTGCTATGCTCAGCTGGGTAGTGGTCGGCTGGACGGCGGAGCTGCAAGAAAAGACAGGCTGTCAAGTCGTACGTCATGCACGTAGGCCATTTCCGTTCGAATGTTTAATTGACTTCAAGGTTAAAGTCAGGCTGTCGACACTCATTCGCCCGACACACGAAATGAAACATGACAAAAAAAACAAACAAAAATGACTAAACTGCATTTAAAACATGATAAAGACGATGACTAAAAACATTAAATTACGTTTTAAAAAAATCATTTCAAATCAGTGTGGCCATATTCAAAGAGTATTATAGCCTCCCTCGTTAGTCATTCAGAAGTGAACAACCTTTATTTTGATAAAAGAAAACTACGGATCCGAGCTATGCAGTAAATGAACCTACTTGAAGCTTTACACAATTCCTCACAAGCTAATGCTAACCTAACATGCTAATCGCTGTAAAAAGCTAATGAGCGCAAACGTTCACTTGACGTGACCTTCGACCACATTTACAGCGTTTTGTCGTCACTAACGGGAACTTGTCGTCGTAATGTTGCAGATATAATGCACTTAATGCCAAAGTCCGCGTACATCTAGATATTTAAAACAAATAAAATTAGTTGCATACTTAAGCTATCATACTTATGTGGAGCGTCCAATTTAAAAAGCAGATATGACCAAAACAGCAACACAGCCTTTGATCGCTATACCGTTTGAATACTGCTGTTGCAGTAGTACAACATATATTTACATCCTGATTATTGCAGAATGTTGTTGTTTTAATTTCGTCTGCTTTGCAATTGAATCGGTATGACAGACTACGTCATAAGCAAAGTTGTTTTACGTGAAGGAGCAATTTCTTGAGTTCCGCACAAAGTAGACTAATCCTCTATCCATTTGTGAGAATCCCTCATAATTTTAAAATACATGATTTTTTTCTTCAGTTTTGATTAAAACTATTTAGATTAGAAACATGACATGGTTTGACCAAAGCCATGGATGTAATACCCATATAAGTAATGTGAAATGAAAAGTAATGTTTAATGAAAATAAAATGCAATGTCTATTTCCTCCAAAAGATGGCGACAAATCAATTGTTTTCAAGTCTAATGACACTTAACGCTGTCGTCGGGGTTAATGGGGCCATTTTATAATCGTTTCTCAATCCCTCTCAGGCTGAATTTGCGAAAATTTCACAAGACTTGACACACATAAACAGCCTATACATGAGGTTGTGATTGCTATGGTGCGTCAAGGCCACTTGTCGAAATACCTACAATCGTCTCCGGCACTAATCTCTGGATAATTAATGGTAATAATAGCTGACTGCTTCTTTTTTTTTGGCAGGTATCAATTTCTTAATTTTATGATTAAACCTAAAATATCTGGAAATATCCTAGCAATCTTTAATAAGAGGGACACGGCATTCCCAAGCTGCTAAGGACGTCAACCCGTGTCGTTTTATTGGCCTTAAACGACATACTTTGATCATTTACATAAAAGTTGCATTGATGCAACGTTCCCTTTGAAGGGCCTCGGAACAAGAAGTACATAAATCCATTTCTATGCCTAATACAGTCCGTTTATACATTCGTGCATAGGGCGACAAAGAAGTCTCCTTAAAGCCTGTCTGGTTTTCTGCTTCGCTATTTCCCCCTTCGCGCTTCGCACGTCCTCGCTTTCAATTGAGTTTGTCCCTCGGCGCGATCGGTCGTACCAGGAAAAAGGAGGTTGGGAGGCGAGAGAGAGAGAGATAGCGAGCGAGCGAGAGAGTGGGGGCAGTAGGGGAAAAAAGGAAAAGCGACGCCTGAGAGCGACGCTCGCAGCTGATGTACCGCTGGCTCGAAAAATGGAGAGCGACACCACCGTCAGGCGAATAAAGCCGTTCGGCAACGCGCACAGCTTCGCGCCGTCGGACAAGGACACGAGCTGGCAGCGCTGCGGGAACAACGGGTACAACGGCGACCCGAAGAGGAAGCCCGACGTGAGCCTGTACCTGCTGCGGGAAGGGCCGGCGGCTTCCCTGGTGTCCGTGTTTATTTTGGCGCTGTGGGCACTCGTCCACTTGTCGCTACAGCAGCTCGTCATTGGGAAGCCCACCGGTGACTTTAACGCCGTCAGGGCAAGGTGAGTTTCCGTGTGTCCTCCACCACCCTCACCCTCCTCGGTGTCCCTCTGTGTGCAGCATGTTTCGGCTAACGGTGTGTAAGGAAGCCGCCGCTAACCTTTCCTCCAGTTTTTGACGACAGAGACGCCTAGAAACCGTCTCCACTGCCTCTCCACCCTCCCCCTCCAACCTCCTTACCTGAGGTGGAGGCGGACAGGTGCTCCGAGGATCCGTTACCGTCACGTTAGAAAGGTGGCCATCGGTCTCTGTTGTGCTGAGTAATCCTACAACATGTCAAAGAAGCTCCGCGAATTTAGAAAAACTAACAACACACAAACAAACAAACAAACAAAACAAACAAACAAAAAAAAAAACCCCGCCACGAGTTTGAGTCATGACATTAGAAGGGTTAAGTTGTTCTTAAAAGTAGTGAGTCAAACCCGTAAGACCGAGTCCAGGACATAATGTAGAGGAGACCAAGACCGGGGCAGACTGTCAGACTTTGTACCCTGGTGTGAATTGCTCATCATCCAAACATTTCAATTGTCATTCCTACATTCAATGGACAACCAGCTCCAGTTTTCCCCTATTTGTTTGATATGGAGTCTTTTCTTTTATAGTGTATTAATACAGTGGAGTAAATAGCATATGCTAGTTATTACATTGTCATCATATGTGTATGTGTGTGTGTGTGTATACATACATAAATGTATGTATATATATATATATATATATATATATATATATATATATATATATACCTCGTATATATAATATACCTTTTTTATATATACATATATATAATTTAAAGGGTTTAAATGTATATGGGGTTTTACTGTGTCCCCTATACTCCTTCAGTTTGCATGAATAAAAGTCAAAACATCAGACGGCAATATTAACAAGACTAATATCCAATCCATTTTCAACACCTGCTTCTTCCTGCACTCAGGGTCACTGGGGTCTTCTGTCCCAGTTGTCATAGGGCAAAGGCAGCGTGACACCCTGGACAAGTCGCCACAAACAACAATTCGCTCTCACACATACACTCACACTTACAGTAAATTTTGATTTCCTAATTAACCTCAAGTGCATGTTTTTGCACTGTGGGAGGAAGCCGGAGAACCCGGAACACAGAGAATATGCAAATTCCATGCCGGGAATCGAACCCACAACCCTCTTACTGTGAGGCGACAGTGCTAACCACTGCGACTCCTCGCCTCCAAGACTAAAAAATACACTTTAATTGATGGAATCCAATTTACCCTAAAAAATAAAAAAAAAACACAGCCACAATAACGTAACCAAATGCATGAAAACGCTGCCTGCATATTGTGCCTCTCCAGATTAGAAGAGAGAAAAAAGTGAAACACGAGTGTCCTAATGCAGCCTTTCATCAAGTTTCCAGCCCCGATGAGGAGAGGCGGGGATTATTGCGCTGAGTGCCAGGCTCGCTCGGCCACAGTTGCTCATGCAAATGTGGCCGCACGGTGGGATTTGCCATCGTTTGGCTGGTTGCTCCGTGAAAATGAGTCAGGCGTGCAGCATTTGAACTGATTAGGGCTCTGAACTTCTTTGGCCACAGTCTTGGCCTTGGTGGGTCTATTTGCTGCCAGCTCTGATTAATAGTGTGAGCCCGGTCATAAAAACCCACGGCGCTGCTGTAGAAGCAGCAGCAGCAGCAGCAGCAGCAGCAGCAGCAGCAATATGGACGCTCTGTCATGTCATGTGGTCCCACGTTGTTGGCCCGAGGGGGTTGGGGGGCGGACCAAAGTTAGTCAGTTTAATCCAAGACCCCCCTTTTTTTCTAGACGGCTTTGAGCTCCAGCTTGAGTGCGGCTCGAATTTCTGACCGTCTGCGTAGTTCACGTATATATTTTTAGCTTGAACAGCAGGAGCATATTTTGTTCTTTAAACAAAATGTTCTTCATTTCCTGTCTCCGTTTCCTCCGATTTACAAGAAAAGGAGAGCCGTGCAGACAGTGCATCCAAATCAGTGACTCTGCAAACGCGGCTGCAATGAGCTAATCTTGTATTGCCATCAAGAAAGGGGTCACACGGAGGCAGTTAGATGACATTAGAATGGTGTGAGTGAGGAACAAACCAACCAATCTGACGGCACTGGGTCTTCCTCAGGCAGCACCTGGAGCAGATCACCAGCGTGGGGCCGCGGCCGGTCGGCAGCCACGAGAACGAGGTCCTGACGGTGGGCTACCTGCTGAAGCAGATCGAAAGCATCCGTGCGGAGACGGCGGCAGGGCCCCACCAGCTGACGGTGGACGTGCAGCGGCCCACCGGCACCTTCTCCATCGACTTCCTGGGGGGCTTCACCAGCTTCTACGACCGGGTCACCAACATCGCCGTGCGGCTGGAGCCCAAGGGCGGCGCGCAGCACCTCATGCTGGCCAACTGCCACTTCGACACGGTGGCCAACAGTCCAGGTACGAGAGGTTTCCGTCCCCCCTCCACTCTTGGGATGATTGGCCAGGGAAAGTTCTTGGACGTTTGCCTGCAAACTCTGTGAAAATTGCCAAACTCGTGGCAAAATCGGTGCCACTCACTCCACTCAGCTCCTCTCCACTTTCATTTTTCCTTTAGTTTTCATTGTTTTTTTTAAACAGGAAGTAATAAAAAAAAAAATCTAATCCAACACACGAGATAGTTCCAGCATCTGTTGATCATCAGCAGCTCGTGGCCGTATGCAGCCATGCATGCGTGAAGTTGTTTTTTTATTTTCTTTTTGTTTTTTCACTGGCTACACCCAAGTTTTCCCAAGCTGCACATTTGCACAAAAAGCTCGACTGGCAACAGGAAACCGACCCTAAGAAGGTGCGGACCAGGAAAGCACACACACACACACACACACACACACACACACACACACACACTCACGCAGCTGCCTGCTGGGCTCTTGATGTCCTGGAATTGTAAACATTTAGCATGGAATGGATTAAAACAAAAACTTGCGTAAAGCAAACATTGGCTGCCTCCTACGTGTCGCCGTCTGCATATCTACAACTCTGTGTGTGAAAGAGTGAGCGGCAAAGAAATTTAAATTGACCCTTTTTTTTCTCAGTTCAAATGCAAGTTTTGTGCGTTTGAGGAACCTCTACTTTGAACTGGAGTAAATTCTACCAGAGCTTTTGGAGGAACTGGTTTGATATGAAAAAAAAAAAGGTTCCCAGACAGCGTGAGAGGCTCCACCCGAATGCACTGAAGCGAGTAAGCTGCAGCACATGATGCGTCGGCGCGGCTCGCTGTTCTGTTCTTCTGCAGTTCTTTCCCCTGCCATGCAATCTCAGCAAAGTCTCCTTCTGGCCAGCGACGTGTGTCTAATCTCGGCCTCACATGATCACTTCATTGTTTTTTTTGTTGTTTTGTTTTGTTTTTTATTTCAGCGGTCACACTTCCTCTCCGTTTATGCACGCGTCCCAATGCAGCCGTGCGACCAGACCACAGGGGTGCACTCTGGCTGCGTTCAGACTGCAGGCGAATTGGATTCAAATCCGATTCCTTCTCAAATTTTTTCCCGGCTGAAAAAAACGTTTCCAGCAAGTGTCCGAATGTGAGCTGGCCCTGTTCAGACTGGGCCACATTATCGACCCATCTGACAGGTTGCTGTAGCAACGACATCGGAGCGGAGGCGTCGTCCAGCGCAGCGTGTAGTGAGGGTTCAATCCGTTTGGCAAAAATCAGATTTCATGTGATTTGTGACTGTTCAGACTACAAAAGAGCCTGGATGGGCTAAAAAAAAAAAAAAAAAAAAACGTATTTTGGCCGGCAGTCCAAACGCGGCTCTCGTGTGTGAACGTCAGGCCGGACCAGAGCTCGATTCAGCCCGACTCGACTGTTGCAGCGTTTTGCTTCCCCTCCCCTAAGGCGCCAGTGACGACGCGGTGAGCTGCGCCGTGATGCTGGAGGTCCTCCACTCTCTGGCCAACCAGTCCACTCCTCTTCACCACGGCGTCGTCTTCCTCTTCAACGGAGCCGAAGAGAACATCCTGCAGGTGAGGACGGCCGACGTTCCGCCGCTGCGACGGGACAGTGCCGAGATTGTCCTTCGGCACGGATTTATCCTTTTCCCCCTAATTCTTTGTGGTTGTTGTCCTTCAGGCCAGCCACGGCTTCATTACCCAGCATCCCTGGGCCAAGCAGGTGCGAGCCTTCATTAACTTGGAAGCCGCCGGCGTCGGCGGCAAGGAAGTGGTTTTCCAGACAGGTACGGCGGGCGCACCTGGCCGTGCAAATCGCTCTGGTGGCGTGTTTGTTAGCACCTTCTTCCTCATTGTTTGTTTTGCATAAGCTTAAACTAAATGCCCTAAAAACCCCTAAAGCACATCCACAATCTTCGCTACTCTCACAGAAAATGTTTTCTATTCGCACATTTGCTGATAAAACCACTTTAAATATTGCACACCGGGCCTTAAAGTGTTTGAGCTTGTCGCAGCCAGTGCGATAAAAACAAATGCTTTCTGTCAACGGGGATAATTGATTTTATTGTCGGAACCCAGGAAGTAAGATAAGTGTTAATATCTGTAATATTACAATGCCCTCATTTCTTGATCCTTGATGACTACGATAAGGAAAAACACAGCAGACTTTATTATCCCCCCCCCCCCCCCCAAACAAAAAAAACAATTTGTCTTGTGCAAAAGCCCTGATTGCTGCTACAGCGTGCGTGATGGAATTAAAAGACAACAACTGTTTCAAGACTCAAGAGATTGAGAGTAAGGACAAAGGATTTACCGTCTTCCAGGGCCGGAGAACCCGTGGCTGGTCCAGGCCTACGTCCACGCTGCCAAGCACCCCTTCGCCTCTGTGGTCGGCCAGGAGGTCTTCCAGAGCGGCATCATCCCCTCCGACACCGACTTCCGGATCTACAGGGACTTTGGCAACATCCCAGGTAGGCACTGAGCCCGCAGTGAGTTAAGACGTTAACAGCTTTCTCGCCCGTTTTTAAACGGCCGTTCGTTCATCCGTCCCCGCAGGGATCGATCTGGCCTTCATTGAGAACGGTTTCATCTACCACACCAAGTACGACACGGCCGACAGGATCCTCACCGACTCCATACAGAGAGCCGGTAGGTGCCAGATCAAACCCAGGAACTTTGCACGCACCCGGAAGCGAAAAGACTCGACTGCACGTTGCGTACAGTCGAGTCTGAGCTACGTCTCCATCAAGGACGGAGGCTGCAGCAGATTGCAGCGGCTGTCAACACCGTTTTCCCTGTCGCAGACGTAAACACGCGCCGTCCGTCTGTGCTTTTATTTTCTTGCCTGCTCAGCACTCTGCCAATCTCATTATTTCACCTTGAAGTGAGGAAACGCCAACGCAGTCGCTGCCCTTGTTTCCCTCACGCGCGCCTGCGTTGGTGGAGATGTTTGGCCTCATGCAGCACAGAATCCAGTCACTCAACCAACCTGAGGCAACCAGCCTTCATCACTCCTCATTCTCATCCTCTCCCTCTTCCTCCTCCTCATCTTTCACCTCTTTCTTCTCCTCTTCATCCTCCTCCTCCCCGAACTTTGTCCTCTTCCTCCTCTTCCTTCTCCGTCTTCCTCCTCCATGTGCCTCCTCTTCCTCTTCTCCCTCCTCTTCCTCCTCCATCTTCCTCCTCTATCTTCCTCCTCTTCCTCTTCCTCTTCCTTCTCCATCTTCATCCTCTTCCTTCTCATCCTCCTCCATCTTCCTCCTCTATCTTCCTCCTCCATCTTCCTCATCGAACTTCCTCCTCTTCCTCCTCCATCATCCTCCTCTTCCTCCTCCATTCTCATCCTCCATCTTCCTCCTCCATCTTCCTCCTCTATTATCCTCCTCCATCATCTTCCTCCTCCATCATCCTCCCCCTTCTCATCGTCCTCCATCTTCCTCCTCCTCCTCAGCTCCTGGACATCCCTCCGCTCTCCATCGTAGTCATGAATAATTGCCGAGAGCAAAAGTGAGATTTCAGATGGAGGAGGGAGGTATTTTTAGTCGGCGGAGGACGACGACGACCCTCAAAGGTGGTGCGCAGTGCCGATGCAGAAACACGCCGGCCAGTCGACCAGTCGACCAGTTGACCAGTCAGTCTGCCAGTCAGCCAGTCAGCTGACTGACTGACCAGCCACTCTGCTGCAAACCTGGCCGGCACGGAGCTCAGGCGTAAACATTTGGCGCGGCGCTTTGAATGTTACGCAAGCCAGCGGTTGGCACACGACTGTCAGTGTGTGAATCTCAGAGCGTCGGGACTGGAAAGTTTTCACAGGTCCCACAGAGCAGAATTGTCTGGCCGGGGCGCTTCAGCCCCCCCAGACGGGAACAAGTAGATGCTGTGAGCTCCGTTGTTTACACTTTCAAGGCCGCTGCGAGCATACCAGGCGGAAGAACAATGCAGCTTTGTCCCGCCTCTCTCTGTCCGTCTCTCTGCGTGTGTGTGTGTGTGTGTGTGTGTGTGTGTGTGTGTGTGTGTGTGTGTGTGTGTGTGTGTGTGTGTGTGTGTGTGTGTGTGTGTGTGTGTGTGTGTGTGTGTGTGTGTGTGAGAGAGAGACAGAGCCGCTGCTGCGCTGCTGACAAATGAAACTTTCGCCCCGAGGCTGCAACACAATGACCTACAGATTCTTCTCGCCTGCAGCTTCCTCATCAGCGTTCGGCGTTGTTGAAAAACGTTGATGACAAAATCCTGCGTGTGGCCTTTACGCTGGCTGCTGTGCAACTGTTGTGTAACAGTCCGCAGGAAGAGCCGCGTGGCCTATAAATCACATTGCCGTCCTCCCATGTAGACAAACGTTTTCGGACACCTTTGAAATTTTACTTTAGTTTTTTTCCTTTTGTGTGTGTTTTAAAACATTTGGCTGCAACACCGGGAACTCCAACCAATAGGAGAGATTTTTCTTGCACCGCGGATGTGTTGCAAGGGACACAGTGATCTTGCTGAAACACGCAGTTCCGAGCTGGACGGAACAGCCAAGCACGTGCGAGCATGCGGCCGAATGTTGGTGACAGAGCACTAAAATAAACTGCACTGACTTGGAAATTTAAGATTCTCACCGCAACACAGCAAATGCACGGGGGTGTCCGGAACCTTTTTTTCCCCCCACGTCCTCCCTCCTACCGCACCGCTGCACAAAACCGCCGTGCCGCTTCCCCTTAACGCCGCCGTGACCTCTGCGCTACGTGACCTCCTAGCCGAAGCTGAGCGTCACCGGCCTGTCACACTTCCTGTTTTATTTTTTTTCTCAGGGGACAACATCCTGGCCGTGCTCCGCCACCTGATGATGTCGGACATGCTGGCCGACTCGTCCGAGTATCGCCACGGCAACATGGTGTTTTTCGACGTGCTGGGCGTGGTGGTGGTGGCGTACCCGGCCCGCGTGGGCACCATCCTCAACTACGTGGTGGCCACGGCCGCCTTCCTGTACCTCGCCAAGAAGGCCTCGCTGCCGGGGAACGCAGGTATGCCGCCACTTCCTCTGCCCAGGATTTATGTTTTGCCATTTCCTGTCCTGGGTTTTGTGTGTGTGTTGCACGCTTCCCCCCCTTTGCTGTTCAAAGGGCTGTTGTTGTTTTTTCTTCTATTCATACGTATGCTTGCATACTGCTTGTTCTCTCGCCGACGAACCATGATTTATCTTTGAAGATGTTTCATTGTTGCACAGAATGCAAAATTCTCTTAAATTCCCCATTTGTTGCACTTTTACTGTGCGATAAAATTCTGGAAATCCTGTCAAGGCTAAAAACGCCTCTTTCCAAGAAGAGCCGTGAAGCCGTTGGGGAAAATCATTTGTGCAAGGATAAAAAAAAATAGTCCAGATCTTACTGTTTATTACTCAGGGGGGCGCTACGTCCGGGACCTGGCCTGCGCCACTGGCGTGGCCCTGCTGAGCTGGTTCATCGCCCTGGTGTCGGTGCTGATCGTGGCCCTGGTGGTCACCCTGCTGGGCCGCTCCATGTTCTGGTACACCCACTTCTACGCCTCCATCTGCCTGTATGGCACCGCCGCCACGGGGAAGATGATCCTGGTGCACACGCTGGCCAAGAACTTGTACTTTGGAGTAAGCGAGTTCCTTTGACGTTACTTTGAAAGTGCAACTAATGAGTCGCTAAGGTGTGTCATCATCGCGCCCTGTTTTTCTACCTGGCCCGGTTTTTTATTGCACGGTGAGTCATCATATTCTAATCGCTCGTCTGATGTTACATTATGTCAGCGCGATCATCTCAAGGGATTAAAAGGTGCGTCGGGTTTTGAAATTTAAACCAAGATGAAAGAAATGAAGCGCAGATGTTTTGTAATATACAACTTGATGAAGCTACTTTAGATTTACAACTTTATATATAAGTTTACACTACCAATCAAAAGTTTGGACACTTTCTCATGACTATTGACATTACAGTTTCTCACTGAAAGCATCAAAACTACGTATGAACATACATGGAGTTATGTAGGAAACAATAAAAGTGCAAACTAAAACATTTTATATTTAAATTCTTCAAAATAGCCATTTCATGAAAAGCATATTTAGTGGTGGTTTTAAGGTGTTTTTATTTGCTGCATAATTACATATATCTTGCTCATATATTTGATGTCTTCAGCATCTAGCTGCAGTGTAGAAAGTTGTAAAAAAAAATAAAAATAAAATGCATGAGAAGGTGTGTCCAAACTTTTGACTGGTAGTGTACTTATATATTAACTTTGTTTTTCGGGACAAGAGTGAAGTGAATGATGTGGAAAGTGAAACAACTCCACATCATGAATGGATGGAAGTTATAAACTGAGTGTAAAAAAGATGGATATCGTCAGTCAGGCCCGACGGCCGAAGGCTGAAATATGATCTGTGCGGACGCCAGAGGAATGTTGACCGGCCTGAATCAGATTAAAATCTCTAACCGTTTTTTTTTTTTTTTCTTTTTTTGCATTAAGCAAAAGGGTTTTTTATGTATTTGCTCTGAAAACAAACCTAAGCCCGTCAGACGTTTTACGTCCCCCTTTAAAACATTTCTCCCTGTGATTAATCGCCTCCTGCTGCGCGTATTTAACGGCGGCTTAAGTGCACAACGGATCGTCGGTGATTTACCCGACGTGGCGTCAGAGTCACCGGGCCGCCGGGCGCCGCCGGCCGATCCCGCCGTCTCGCTCGCGGTTTTCCAGAGGACCTCGTGCTCCTGCAGCGGAAGCCTCCGTGGCGGACCGGAGCCGCCAGTTGCACCCGGAGGCAGTGGGCCAGAGTTCACAGCACGGCCTGTGCATTTATATTTTTCATGTGTGTTTTTGGTAAACACGAACGCTTATCTGGAGCGCGTTGACTCTTCACGGCCGTTTTGTTGGACAGACGCAGCATTCTGCCCGACAACGCTTGCCTTCAAATCCACCCCTGAGCTGACAAGAGTTCATCTTTGCCCTCATTGTGTGGATCCCCCCCCCCCCTCCCACTTACAAAAGAAAATGCCAAAAGTGAGCGAGTGGAATTTTTTCGCTGAATGCCCGAGGTTTTTTCTGTTTCACCGCTTCAACGTTGGTCTTTTTCTCTTTTCTAAAGAGGCGGAACATTCCCTGGCAGTCTTCCATAACTCTTCTACGAGAAGGAGTTTAGCCAAAGAGTTTTTTTGGAAATGTGAAATTCAACGTGTAATGCGCCGATGTTGATCAATGGCAATTACCTGGGAATTGTGGTTTCAATTGCAAAAAACGAAAGACCTCCAAAAAGTTTTGTTTTGCCGTCACATGCGAAAAGTTGTACAGATTTTTAAAAAAGGAAGCCTTTGTTATTTGCAAATTGTGAAACGAATGAAATACATCTCTCACCTGCATTCTTGCAACAACAGCAAAACAGATGAGTCGCCACATCAGCCTCCTAGATGGTCAACATTTACTGTACAGGAACAGAAAAACAGATAATTACCTTTATTGTGCAGGATTTCTTGCTCTTCGCGCTGCTCGCCGGCTCCTCTCTGACGTCGCTTGTTCCCGTTGTGGCCGTGTTGCGTGCAGGGCGTGCGCCTGGTGGAGCTGGGCGACCTCTACTTCGACGTCAGCCTGCTGCTGTGGTGCTGCAGCCTGGTGTGGCTCACCCAGCAGGGCCTGTGCTCGGCCTACGTGCCCATGCTGATGGTGGCCTTCCCGCTGGCCACCCGCCTGCTGCTGGCCAAAGAGTTCAAACACAGAGGTGAGGACGCCTCCGCCTGGACCCTCTCGTTTGCACCGCTGTGTGTGTGTGTGTGTGTGTGTGTGTGTGTGTGTGTGTGTGTGTGTGTGTGTGTGTGTGTGTGTGTGTGTGTGTGTGTGTGTGTGAGAGAGAGAGAGTGACCTGGCGTATGTGTTTTTTTTCTTCTTCTCCTCCTCTCTGCAGGAGCATCGATGAAGTACAGCATGCTGTACCTGCTGGGCCTGGCGCTGCCCTACGTCCACTTCATGTTCCTGGTGTGGGTCGTCTTTGAGATCTTCACCCCCATCATGGGTCGCAGCGGCACCGAGATCCCCCCCGAGTTGGTGCTGGCCTCCCTGGTCACCCTGACAACCATCTTCCTCTCCTCCTTCTTTGTAAGTGCATCTATTGTAGGGGCCGCACTCCAGCTGGTGCCTCGTCTCGCTTGATTCACTCGTCCCTCTGGTCTCTCCCAGCTGCACTTCATCTACCTGGTGCGGAGCACCAAGTGGATCCTGGCCGCCCTGGGCTCCGCCTTCCTCGTCATGTTCCTCCTGATCTCCAGCGGCCTCCTCTTCCCGTACTCGGGCAGCCCAGACAGCCCGCGGCCCAAACGGATCTTCCTGCAGGTGAAGAGTCACAAGAAAAATTCTCACCTGGAAATAGTGTTGGAGTGCTCGAGAGTGGTCTTGGTCTCAAGGGCCCCAGTCTCGTCTTGGGCTCTAGATTTTTGACTTCTAAACCCTCAACAGCAGAGAAGGTTGGGCGGCGCTAACGATACATTTTGGGTTTTTTTCCCCCTCCGAACTGCAGCACACCACGCGGACCTTCTACAACCTGCAGGGCCAGGTGGAGAGCCGCGACTCGGGCCTGTGGATCAACAGCTTCGACTACACGGCCATGCAGCACATCCAGCCCCACGTGCCCGAGATCAACGACAGCGTGCGCACGCACTGCCGCGAGGACCAGCCCTTCTGCGGCTACCCCTGGTTCCTGCCCGTCAAGTTCCTCAGCAAGTCAGTGGCGCCGGGAGTTTTCACCGCCGTCGCTCTCAGACGTTGCCGAGCACTTTGAAACTCTGACGCTCTGCGCTTGTGGTTGTTTCTCGCAGGAAGAACTGGTACCTCCCTGCTCCCGAGGTGTCTCCCAGCTCCCCGGTGGAGTTCAGCCTGCTGTCCAAGGAGGAGACCAGCTGGGGCACGGTCAAAATGACCTTCAACGTGAAAGGTGGGGATTAGGGATGTTAACAATGAATCGATGACTGATTAATTGTCGATTAAGAATTTAATCGATTAAATAGAATTAGTCGCAATTAATTGAACATTTTTTACAGGGGTAGTTAATGTCATTATAACAGTGTAGTGGCAGGAAAGAGCAATTCACCTGTAGATACTCTGATGGTCATCATATACGTAGAATAAGTTACTTTTAAAAAAAAGTTGAACTGTGACCCATTAGAAGTCAACTTAAAGTCAGAGGATAAATGTTAGGGGTGTTTTTATTGTTCTCTAATTCATGCACTTCATTGTGAAATTTAGGTTCTCAGGAAAAATCGCTGCTGATCAATTAATCGTTAATCGATCAATAAGGTCAATCAACTAACGATTAACAAATTAATCGATCATTTGCATCCCTAGTCGGGATGCCTGCACAGCTCCATAGATCCCCTAACATAGACAGCAGGTCACTGTTGAACTTCACCAGTTCCAGTTTGGAATTTAAGGGAGTTAGTTTTCACATTGAGGCCAAAGGGGCAAAACTGTTGATGTTTGTCCTGATGTTTCTTTGCCCCCCCCCACCGAACCCCTCTCCCCCCCGCACTTTGGACTCTTTGACAACATTTCCCATCAGAATGTAAAACTGATGGGACGGCAGACTGATGTCCAACGTCAGCCATCAGTCTGCTGGTGAACAGCAGGAAGTCAAAGACTCAGAGCAGCCACGTTGGTTTCTGCATTTTTGACAGATTTGAAGTTAGACGTCGATGATTCAGTGCTTTGCCGTGCTTTGGTGAGGGTTTGACAGACCTCCTCCTCCGTCCTGCGCAGGTCCGAGTCACATGTCCCTCTACCTGATGCCTCACCGGGGGGCCAGCCTGTCCACCTGGTCCTTCGGGGACGGGACGCCGCAGTTCGACCTGAGCGGCGAGTACTTCGTCTTCTACTCGCACGGCCTCGACGCCCCCACGTGGACCTTCTGGTTTGAGATCCAGGTAAAGGAACAGGCTGTGCTTCCCTGGCGCTCGGCCCGGCCCGGCCCGCCCCGAAAACTGAACCGTGTTTCTTTTGCAAAGCGATTCTTTTCCTTGCCCAGGTTGCCTCCATGTGTTCCAGACGTCGCCCTGGCAGATCAGCGGCTCGACTCTGCGGGAGATTAGCTCCTGCTGGGACCGCGGCCGCACGGCAGATTAGAATTTTTTGAATTGTTTTAACAATCCAGCCCTGAGTTCAGTCCAACCCGGTGACCTTGCTCACCAAGGCCGTTACGTAAGATTTTAACACGTGCAGGCTTGAAGGTCTAAAGGTGGAGAGTTTTCACACAGGCTTCGTCTGGGATTTTTTTTTTCTGTTTTTTCCTATCAAAACTTTTCACACCACAAAACAGACGTATCGACCAATCATGTGGCCTCTGTGGGTCAGGCCTCACAGCGGGCATCAGTAAAGTGACTCAAACACCAACTGGTTTGAAGTCGTCTGTGAGAAGGTGGAGATCCTTCCGTCCGCGCAGGAGGAACCAAAACCTTCTGAGTTTCCAGTCAAAAACTCGGTTTTACTTTCTCAACATGCTTTTCTTTTCACTGGCTCCGTTCTCATTACCCCTAGAATTGCGCAAAACCTAAATATTGCAATAAGAAGCGGGACATGGAAACACCTAAACTTCAAAAAAACTCTCAAATATTGCTAGGTTTTTACGCTCTCGTGAGATGGGGCGAAAAACTTTAATCTCGTTCTCTTCCGTGTCCCTCTACCCCCCACCAGCCGCCCCGGGACCCCGACCCAGCAGGCCCCGAGGGGATGATCTCCGTCGCCATCTCCACCCACTACTTCTTTGGCCCGGACCAGCGGACCCCTCAGCTGGACGAAATCCTGGCCAAGTTCCCCGCCTGGACGTTCCCTTCCTACTGGGTCAGCACGTACGACATGTACCGATACTGAGGGCGCCACACGTCAGCCAGCCGGGGGGGGGGGGAGGTCGAGGAAGAAGAGGAGGAGGAGGAGGAGGAGGAGGTGGTGAAGAGAAGAGAGAGGGGATGAGGGTGATGTGTCAGGAGCTGCTGAGATGAACTGAGCAGCAGCAGCACAATTCCCAGACTGGCCTCTCTGGCGCCCCCTGTCAGCCAGACAGTAACAGCACTCTAACACACACACACACACACACACACACACACACACACACACACACACACACACACACACACACACACACACACAGTCCATGCTCCCTGCCTGAGAACCCCGTCACTGTGTCAGTAGGCTTAGTAGCGAAGGGGGCGGGACAACCGGTCACGGAACCGAGCCGGGCCGAGCCGAGCCGACGGCGCTGAAGACTAACTGGCCGTCTGAAGGCGGCAGCAGTCGCGGCGGCGGCCGTGCCGGGACCCTGCACTCA
Source organism: Nelusetta ayraudi (assembly GCF_046127955.1). NCBI lineage: Eukaryota > Metazoa > Chordata > Actinopteri > Tetraodontiformes > Monacanthidae > Nelusetta > Nelusetta ayraudi. Next base: position 1,756,525 of record NW_027466133.1, on the reverse strand, counting down.
CTCCCCCCCGTCCTCCTAGAAGGGAAGGGGTTCGGATTTTTATTTTTCTACTTAATCCATCGTGCCTTTGCTTTTGCTCACCTCCCTCCTCCCTCTCTCTCTCACCGCCTTCCTCCCTCCCTCCCTCCCTCGCCCGCCCTCACCGTGTCAACACTTCCTGCTCACACGTGGCGTAGCCGACCTGAAAGTGCGACTTGGACGACTCTCTTTCGATTTGCTCGTTTGTTCGTTTTTATCGTTCACATGTTCGAACAGCGGTTCAAAAAAATTCAGGTTTTGGGCTCAACGAGACCGCAACTGAAACTTTATGGCCTTTTTTTGTTCTTTTAAAAAAAAACAACAACACAACAGTGATGCAACTCCAGGTTCACTCGGGGTAGCGGGAGTGTGTCTGGGGCTGAAGGTGCTCTCACTGTCACACACACACACACACACACACACACACACACACACACACACACACACACACACCACACACCCCCCTTTTCCTCCCCACTGTCCCTACTGTGCTACAAAGTCGTTTACAGCAGCACTGAACTGGTCGTAGCGTTTCAATTGACTGGAGGAACCTTTAATGAAGGGACGCTAAACTTTTTACGTGTTGTTAATTCGGTCATTGGTTGCAGTCGGTCTTCAGTTTCTGCTTCTTGAAAAGTCGTCCTTGGACGTCATAAGAAGCCTGAAGCTGGGAAACTGTTTTTTTAAGCTTTTATCAAATTTTTTTTTTTTAAATTGGGGTTTTTAATTGAAACTGAATAAAGGAAGAACTTTCTGGAAAACAGACACCTTCTTTTTTAGAACGTGTGGGATGAAATTTGAAGCATTTTCTTACTGGATCTAATCGCACACATGTTGTAAGTAGTAATGAACCATTCGTGTTAAAATGACATATAATTCTGTATCGTCACCGGTTTCGGTACTGAACAAACCACACTCAAAAAAAGGATGTCAAAACTGATGGATAAAAGGAATGAAAAAAACAAACCAAAAGCATCACCAGAGCCAGTGGTCAGAAATTGTCACGGCTTTAACCTTTACTGTGCAAATTTGTTCGGAATTGATTAACTTAAGCCTGTTGAATTTTGACCCGGGCTGCTGCAGACAGCTTCGTACATTCATTTCACATGCATTTCTTTCTTTCTTTTTTTCTTTTGGTCCCAAGCTGGACTATCACAAGCATAATCCGCTTTTTATGACCTATTTTACACCACTAATCCTCAATAGATCCCACGGGGGCATCATGTGACGGTCGGGGTCGGGTCAGAGCAGGAATGGACGTGCGGTCGAGAAGGGCTTTTCTTCTTCTTCTTCTTCTTCTTCTTCTTCTTTTTTTTTTTAAATAAAAGTCTCTCCTGAAGAAAAAGATTTGAATTGATGCGACTCTCGCTGAGAACAAAAAAAAAAAAAACTCGATAGGAGCGAGGACGCCGCACGTCGTCAAACCTGCGCAACGATCAACAAACTGCTTCTAACGTGATTTGATTTTGCGATGTCATCGCCACCAAGCCTGCTGTCTGAGCTGTGGCTCCGCCCCCTGGTGGAGACTGTGTGCACTGAGCGGAACTCCCGTTTCTTGACACAAAATGTTTACTGACGTGGACGCCGACCGCTCAGCCCTGCACGTTTTTCTTGTTTTAAATGTTTCTATTTTTTCTTCTCTCCGGTAGATGAATCAAACCTTAAAAGCATCACAGCCTTTAACAGCACTGGAGGGGTAGGAATTGTTGAGCTTTGTGCAACTTGTGGGGCTTTTGCTTGTACCACGTGATGTTGGCACATATGGGAGTCTGCTCATTTGAAACGTTTTTTTTTTTTTTTTTTTTTAAGTGGAGAATTAAAGGTCCCCTATTATGCAAAACCCACTTCCTCATTGTCTTCTAACCATCAAACTGTCCCCAACCAGTCAGTGAACTTCCCAGAAAAGACAAAAGACCCATTTGTTGCATCTTTTGCTTGTTCCACTTCTGTCTGTCCCTGTGTGTGTGTGTGTGTGTGTGTGTGTGTGTGTGTGTGTGTGTGTGTGTGTGTGTGTGTGTGTGTGTGTGTGCGCATGCTAAAAAGGCACAGTTTGGGACCTAGGAGCCCTTTGTGACATCACAAATAGCTCAGAGGGCTCTGAGTAGTATCAGTTTTTTTTTAAGCAAACAGAGAGCTAAATTAGAACTGGTGGGACGTTGTGGAAGGCAACTCCACTGGAGCCTGTGGTGAAAAGTCACGATCCAAACAAGGGACTTTTTAAAAGTTCCAAGTGAAGCCGTTCAATTTGGAGTTGCAACAGTTCCATGTGGCTCCTCCGGGGGGAGGAAGTCCATGTTGTGATGCAACCAAAAGCCCCAGAAGGAGGAAGAAATTTCAAACCAGAGCTTTTGTTATGAGACCGACTGTTTCATGGAACTTTTTTCAGTAAAAAAAAAAAAATCAAAAAAATTCACAGCTTCCCGTTAAATGATCGCATCGTGGGTAAATATTTCTGCTTCGTTGACTCGAAGAGTTTTCTTGTTTTTTTTTTCCTGAGCTATTCCATCGCCTTCAGTTCACATCACGCTGGCTGCCACTAGTTGGTGGTTACCCATTGTTTTAACGAGACTGACGAGACACTCACGTGATCTGAACCCTGAATGTGCTTTCTACTCTTTGTGCAGAGAGCAAACGTAGACGAGCTAGACTTTTAAATTATTCCAAACGGTCAGACGCTGAGTCGTCGGGACACGACGGGGGGCGTGGGGGATGCAGCCGTCGGGGGTGGTGGGGACAAAAAAAGAAGGTGCTGTGGTAGTCGTACGTCGAGAGAGAGGGGGGGGGGTGTTTATTAATAGCTTTATTAATAATGTAACTTAGTATTTTTGTAAGAGATTAATTGTCAGAGTGGCGTTCCGTTCTAATTTGTCTCAGATGTCTTCAGCCGGCCTGTACCAGAGCTGCTGAAGCCAGAACTGAAGGAACTGCTGTAGGAGAGATGTTTTAACACTGTGAAAATGGCTCATCCACACACACACACACACACACAGCGAGAGAGCCGCTTGACATACTGTAGAGAATTCTTTTTTTTTCCCAATAGGCTTAGGGAGCTTACAAGAAGTCACTCAGTAGAGTAATGTATTAATGTAGCTGGGTTGTGATTGTGAAGCTGAATAATTGCTGTTCAGTGGTGTTGTTCTTCAGAGTCGGGGGGGGGGGGAGAAAAAAAAAATTCAATCCACCTGCCATATCAGTCTGATGGATTCATTAACTCCGGGATGCACGAATGTCTTAAAATTGAAATTTGTTTTCAACCTTTTGTTCTGTTCATGGTCCATCTGTTGTGTTTGTGTCTCTCATTCCTTTTTTTTTTTTTTTTTTTTTTAACTCTTAGGTTTCTGTATAATTTTTTTTTAAGAAGGTCCCGTGTTTTGCAAAACTCACCTCATTCATGTTTTCTGACAAGAATTTTTATGTCTCATCCTTTCTTCCCGTTGATGCTCAAAACATCGACGATTGTGGAAAGCAGCCTGTTGTCATCTTGTGATGTTTAATATGGGACCTCATTGATTTTGACTTTTAATGACCTGTAAATGTTAATTTCCTGATTTTTAACTTTTCTTTTTTGTGGGGTTTTTACTAAATGCTATTCTTTGATTTCCATTTGAAACCCATTGATTCAGACTGTTGCTATTGGGGTTAATCTGGTTACAGGGTAACTATCTGGGAAATGGAATGGGACGATTTTACATTATGCAAAGGACGAAGAAGAAGCTTGAATTAAATTAGCATCTGTATAATGATTAAAACGCTTCTTACTTTTCACAAGTGGTAGTGGTGTCGCCTCTCTTGTGTTCCATCACTGCACCTGCTCACAGCAAATCCCATCACGTTTTAAAAATAATTTATTGGTCTCTATGTACAAGGAAGGCAAAAAAATAACAGAAGTAGAAAATCCAAACATGAGTAGAAAAGGCAAATGTACAAGAAGAGAGGATGTTTACACTGCATTGTGGACATCTGCTGCTTCAACTTCGAGGGGAAACGAGCAATGCTTGCAGTACTGTACACTGGGGCGGAGGGGGCGCTGTGACCGGCTGCCCCCTCGCCACAAAAAACATCCGCAATATTCATTTCCCTAGGAAATTGTCTGGTATGCCGTCGGCATCAGCTGGAGCGTGGACACGTGTTTCTGATGAGAGGGATGGTTGTGACTGTGTGTGTGTGTGTGTGTGTGTGTGTCGGCCACTCTGTCTGGATCAACTACTTTTAAACAGAAGGCCTCTGGACGTTTAGGTCTTTGGTCTGTTGTGTTACTGTATTTTCAAGTCAAGTCAAAACTATTTAAAAACAAAAGCCAACAGTGCAGCAGTGTAGTGTAGTGGGGTTGTGTGTGTGTGTGTGTGTGTGTGTGTGTGTGTGTGTGTGTGTGTGTGTGTGTGTACAAGAACAGTGCATCAGCAACACCACTGCGCCGTCCCATCATTTTGCCCTTTTTCCTGTGAGTGAGTGCTCCGTCGATACAGGCAGGTCGTAGAAAATACAGGAAAAACACCCGGAGCCGAATCATCATCATCATCATCATCGTCATCATCGTCCAAGTCAAGTCAAACCGAGTCCAAAAATAGAATCATCTGTAAAACAGATTTTGGTCTGTCATGGGGGTCCTAAAAACCAACCAGGTGGAGAGCATTTAAAAAAACAAAAAAAAAACAAAGCTAAGTAACATTTTTAAAAAACATTGCACAACGTAATACTGACGCGTCTTTGAGATTTTTTTTTTCTTTTTTGCCTTTCTAGTGCTCGACAGCCCAAAGAAATCTTTAAAGTGAAGGAGAATGTCATCAGTGATAAAATAAAAAAAAAAACAAAGCGACAGTTCAGTTCATAAAGCCAATAAATAATAATAATAACATAATAGTAGAACGGGGAGGGGCTAATACAGCTCAGAAAAACTACATGTGACGCGTCGCCGACACTGTGGCGGGAAATCCACCAGGGGGGTGGGGGGGATGCACTAGCGCCCGCAAGGGAAAGTTTGGGGTGGGGTGGGGTGGGGGGGTCGCCGATGATGTGATGATATGCCAAGTGATGCGTCGGTCCTCCGTCACGTGACCAATGTAAAGCCAATGGCGTTGGTGCTCTGGGGTGATACGTGTGACGTGACGTGTGTGTTAACACCGCTGACGAGACGACGCTCTTTCAACCTGCTAAAAAATAATTACCATGAATAAATTAAATGTCAAGTGGACCTTGTCGCGCGGTGGGAGGGGCTTCAACTTGAAACTAGAAACGCGCGTTTAAAGCTTCGCATCGGTTCGGTTTGGTTTTGCCTTTTCTTAAGGAAAAAAAAAAAAGAAAAAAAGAACCTGCAGCGCACAATGAAGTGACTCGGACTCGACACGCACACGCGCGCACACACACACACACACGCACGCACGCACACACACAGCCAAAACAAAACACAAGCAAACGGGTACCGATCAATGGTAGCGAACCAGTCCGCACTCTTTACAGTGGAATATTGTCAGGGATCATTTTCTTAGAAATCCTATTGTTTGACAAGAATTACACAGAATTCATAGCATAATCTTATTTCATATATGTATATATATATATATATATATATATATATATATATATATATACATACATATATGTATACTGTACATAATATGTATACATTTATATACATACATATATATACACACACATATATACATACATATGTATACATATGTATATACATATGTATACATATGTATATACATATGTATACATATGTATATACATATGTATATACATACATATGTATATACATATGTATACATATGTACATACATATGTATACATATATACATACATATGTATATACATACATATGTATATACATATGTATACATATATACATATATATATATACATATACATATACATACATATGTATATACATATGTATACATATATACATACATATGTATATACATACATATGTATATACATATGTATACATATATACATATATACATATATACATATATATATATATATATATATGTATATATATATATATATATATATATATATATATATATATATGTATACACACACACACACACACATATGTATTCCTATATACATGGTGACAACTAGGAACAAGTTGTTACTCGATAGAAAAATAATGTCATCTCTTACATTATTCCAAAACGGTATCACAAAATATCCTTTAAAAGCGCCATGAGGTATGAAAGTATGAAAACAGCGTGCGCGCTCGGCGCCCGCTGGCTCGGACCGACTGGCTCGGCTCCTGTGGAAACCCTCGGCGACTCGCAGGCTGGTTCTGCACTCGGCGCCACGCGGAGCCACCGCTGCGCAGGTGTGACTGCTTCCTTGCACCGATTAAAACAACTGGATTTTTTTGTGTATGCATGTGTGTGTGTTTGTGTGTGCATGGGTGTGTTTGTGTGTGCATGAGTGTGACATTTAACCCAGAAATCCAAGTCCCCAGTTGCCCTTGAATGAAAGTCTAGAAAGCTGCAGGAACACTGCTGGCAGGTTCCGAGAGAGAAAGCCTGGCGCTTCCCTGCAGCAGCTCTGCAGCTTTCAAACACCACAACCTGTCATTTGTAAAAAAAAAAAGGAAAAAAAAAGAAGAGGAAAAAATGGACAACTGGTCTGGTTTGCGTTTGCGACCTGTTTCTTGTTAAAGTGTTGTGGTGGTGGGGAGGGGGCCGGGCGCATCCACAGGGGTTTCAGCTGAATGATGAATAATACTGACTCGAGTACGAACCTGCAGGAGAGGTACTTTCTGTGCACACACGCACGCACGCACACACACACACTCATTCACTCCCACACTAACACACACACACAGTCTCTTTCTCTTGGCTCCCTCCTCCAGGCTTCACAGGTTCAGAGTCCAGAAGAGGCTCCGTGGCTCCGCAGCTCCTCAGGACAAGGTGCAGTCGTAGGCTCCCTCCTCCTCCCCCTGCTCCTCCGCCTCCTCCGGGGGGCCGTCCTCGGCCGGGGGGAACCCTCTGGCTGGCTCCAGGGGGGGCAGGCCCAGGGGGGCCGCCGCCCCTCCTCTACAGTCCTCGGCCCGGGAGGCTACGCAGCCGCCACTGCCGCCGCCACTGCCGCCGCCGCCGCCGCCGCCGCCCAGTGCTTCGCCGCTGGCACCGCCGCCGTGCTTGGCGCTCTGGCCGGAGGGCTGGAAGACCTCGGCCTGCACCGGCTCGCCAGCTCCCGACTCCAGCAGCTGCTGCAGGTGCGGCTGGATGAGGTTGAGGAAGGGCTTGTAGCCCAGGCTGAGGGATGCAGGGGGAGAGGAGGTCACGTGAGGGAGGCAAAGATTTGGAAATGAAGGAAGCAGAGCCCCCACTGTCTGATGTCTAATTGCAAGGCAGCTTTTTGCTAAAATATAGATGAAAATTTAATTTAAATCGAACAATTGAAACAAAAAAAAAATCAGAAAAAAGCATCAAGAGGAACAGAAAAGCACCGCAGGCGGCAACCCACCAGTCAGTGGAGGCCCAGGCATCGACGGCCAGCAAGCCACTTTTGACGCTGTGCACGGTGTCCAGGGGGACCTCGGGGCTGTCCAGGCAGCCAATCACCTGCTTGATGACGTTGGCGTCCCGCAGGATCAGACCAGTCACGACGCACCACTCCAGACAGCCCGCCTCCATGAAGACGTGCAGCAGGTACCTGAGGGCAAGACGGCGTCAAAACGTCAAAACTAACCCTGGTCCAGCATGAGTGCGGTGAGACGAGGAGGGGGGCTGCCGGAGGCTTGGCTCCCTCACCTGAGCTGCACCTGGGACCTGTGCGGCCCCTTGTTGGCCAGCTCCATGGAGATGTGCTCCAGCTCGGCCTGGCTCAGACTCAGCGTGGACGAGTTCTCGTCCACCATCGTCCAGTCGCCGTCCACCACCGAGCTGGTCTCCGTCAGGTCTGTCGCCGAGCCCACGCTGTATTCTTCCACTGCAGGGGGGGGGGGGGGGAGAGAGAGAGAGAGAGAGAGAGAGAGCGAGTGTGTGAACGGAGGAGGCGGTTCACACCGAAAGCGTTCCCCCACCAGGGGGCAGCGCAGGTGCGCTCCGGAAGCATAAGCTTGCAACTGTATCAGTGTATCAAGTATCGCTGTGTGTAACTTTTTTTTTTTTACACACAGCAATAATTGAGACCGAATCCAAGATAAGTTGCAATACCTTTGTTGGTCAGCAGGGACAGGTAGGCGTCGTGCGTCTGAGGCGAGTTCTGATTGGAGTGAGCCGACGAGGCGGCGTCCATGTCCTTGGCGCCGGCCTGGCCGACGCCGTCCAGCCAGGTGTGGCTGGAGGGTGCGGCCTGCGGGGGCGCCGTGTCCATGTCGGAGTTCAGCAGGCTGTCGGCCGACTGAGACTTGAGCAGGCGCGCGCTCAGCACTGGGGAGGAGAGGAAAGTGAAGTGAAGCGAAGCACAAACGGGCGGTCGCAGGTCAAAACTCAGTTCAAACTGAACGCCGCTCGCTCGCTCACCTGTGCGACAGCGGCCGTTCTTCAGCGGTGAGCTGAGGCTCCCCGCCGGGATGACGGGGAACGGCCAGAGGAAGTCCTTGTGGAGCCGCTTCAGCGCCACCACGAAGTCCTCCACGCGGGCCACGCGGTTCCGCTCGCGGCACAGCCAGCCGATGAGCTCGAAGCCCAGCTGCGCTGAGAAGCAGCCCAGGTCGCGCAGGCGCACCTGCTCCAGCAGGTGGCGGGCGTGTCGCCACAGCATCAGGTCGATGTACATGTTCTCGGCGCACTCGCCGTCCCGGCTGAGGAGAGAACGGAGGCAGGGAGAAGATGCAGTCAGGCGTTTTTTGAATGTATATTTTTTAGCGTATATTACAGTGACAAAAGCTCACAGTGCTTGTGGGGAATACGCAGACGTACCCTTTAACTGAGGGTCCGGAGGGCATACTGAAGGTCTTCTGCAGGTTGAACTTGCTCATGGTGACCGAGTCTGCGGACTGTGACAGGCTGATGCTGCGATTCCTGAAGAACTCGAAACCTCCCGTTGAAGTGGGTTCCTTCAAAAAAGACAAAAAACAAATCAGATGCATCATTTCCTGCTCACGCATTTATGTTTTTTTTTTGGGGAAAAATAAAAAAGGATCATGTCTAAAGTTTATCTGATCCAAGGTTGCTGCAAGTGGTCTACCTGCGTGGTGGGGGTGGGCGGTGGCGTCTCCATCTCCCCGGAGCCGATGGCTTTCAGGAACCGGATCATGTGCCGACAGAGGTCCCACTTGCCCTGCTCCAGCGCCGTGTTGAAGAGGAGCGTGGCGTGTTGGCGGCTCACCGCCGGCACCTCCATGTTCTAGGCAACGGCGATGGAAAGGAGAATCGTTTTTTTAAGGTTTCTAAGGAAGCCTGGTGTGGACAATCCAGACCGCCTGACAGGAGGTTTTGTATTTAGGGTAAACGCTCATGTTCTCAAATGAACCAACAAAGAAGAAGGTGGACAAAGTGTCCAGGTTTGTGTGCACAGGCCACTGTAGTTCACTGGCAAACTCAGGAGAGGGAGGGTGAGCGAATGAGCGCTGCAATTTGAAATGTAACCATTTGATGTCGCGGTTTCTTCTCAGAATTTTAAAATATTACACACTTAACCTTTAAGTTAAACATGCTGTGCGGCGACGGCGTGCGTCGCTACCTGCAGGATGATCAAATAGGAAGCGGCCGTGTCCAGGTCCTGGGCCATGAGGCACTCCTCGAAGAGGTCCTTGGGGTTCCCCACGGCGGCGAACAGGTAGTTCCACAGGGCGTACTCGGTCTTGCGGGCGCAGTGCACGATGGTCTGCAGGAAGAGCGGGAACTCGGTGATGAACTTGGCCACGGTGGGCAGCAGCGGGTCGGGGATGGGCTCCCGGGAGGTGGCCTCCTCCTCCAGCACCACGTGGACCATCAGCTCCATGACGTGCGGGAAGTACGGGAGGGCGGCGCACGACTGGGCCAGCATCAGAGCCTGCAGGGTCGGGCAGGAGAGACGCACAAAAAACAGATTCAAGATTGAAGATGCAAAGATTTTATTGGTCACATGTCACGTTCACATGGCAGTGAAGCGTTGGTGTGGCAGCAGCCGACGTGATTGTGCATTACGAGGAATAAAGTGTAAAAAACAGAATTTAAAAAGTGGCAAGTTAAATTTTTAGTTCTAGTTCAAGTTGTACAATATAAAAAGTTCTACAAAGTAAACGGGACGAGATTTGACGAACTTTGTTGAAATTTGAGAAATATTGCTTTTATTTTGCGAAAAACGAATGGAAACACAGCCAGTGAAATAATAATACCAATACGAGACATAGTAATAATGATGATGATGATAATAATAATATAAATATTGCAATAGTACAGTACAAAAGTACTGTATAAACAACAAGCTCTGTCGTGCTCAATGACCCACCTGTTCGCCCAGGTTGCGGACCAGCAGCTGCCTCAGGATGTGGTGGAGGTAGATCTGGGACGTCCTCTCCACGGTGCAGAAGGGGAACAGCGCCTCCAGTGGCTCGGAGGAGGAGGAGCAGCCCTGCAGCCCGTCGTAGTGCACCGTCTCGTTGGTGGCGCCCAGCACCAGTGCGTCCTCGAAGAGCACGGCCAGCGGGTAGATGTTGATGTGGAAGGGCAGCATGATGCGGCCGGAGAGGAAGGAGTGCGGCTTGCGGTGGTCACGGGGGAACAGCGGCAGCCACACCTTCATGCCGGCCTCGCCACACGACAGCCACAGCGCCTCCAGCAGGTGGCGCTTCTTGCGGTTGGAGCGGCAGGTGGTCCACACGTTCTCCACACACTGGGCCAGCACCACCGGAGGGCAGAAGGGGAGCTAGGAGGAGGAAGAGGATGGATGAGGAGGAGGAGGAAGTTGAGGGGAGCGGTGGTCGGTTCCTCGATGGATTCTGCAGAGAATCGCGTGGACTCACCAGCTTCTTGCTGCTGGCCGGCGTCTCCTTCTCTCGTACCTGCGGCCCCGAGCGGTCCCTCTGCAGCATGATCAACTGGCCAGCCAGGTTCAACATGATGCTCTCCGCCATGCAGGCCTGAGGAGGACACACACAGAAGGAAGGAGGTGAGAGGCAGCTTTGGAGTGGGAGGAGGAGGGAGGTGGCATCTTCAGAACTCCAGCTACCTGCTGCGGGGCTTTCAGCGTGATGCCCGTCTCTGTGCGCACTGAGGTGAGAGTGACGGAGACCACCAGGCCCGGGTGGGGGATGTAGCGGGACATGGGCACCTCCTGCAGGAGCTCCACGCTGGCTGTTGGGTTGGGGCTGGAGCAACAGAGGGAGGAGGAGGTCAGCCACCGGAGGTGTACAGGAAAATTAGAGTGTTTTTTTCTAACTTGAGGAGAAATAGAAAAATACATAAATAGGTCGAAAAAATATTTGGAAGAACTGAAATATTTTTTGTGTTCCCGCTGTTCAGTTACAACAGGTCTTGGTCTCAGGCTTGAACTCAATCCTGCCATGTGATGCATTTTACTCCTCCATGGGATAAAGTAACTCAGTATGACGTTCACACTACTGTGGCTAATGGTGCTTAAGGACTTTGCCTGGTGCCACAAGCATTGAAAGGTAAATTCAAGTTTTTATTGTACATCTAAACTGTGGCTTGGTGACATTATAGGATGAACAGACAGACAAAGCGTCAGCGGCTTGCTCGAGCGTACCCGTCGCTCCTTCTCTCAATGCTGTAGAGGCAGATGGAGCAGTCGGCTCTGAACAGGATGACCATGTCTCTGAAGACGTTGAGCAGCAGGGTGTCAGAGAGCAGCTTGGTGACGGAGGCGAAGGAGTTGTCCAGGTTGGTGGAGCGGTGGTAGAGTCTCAGCTGTGGGTGGTGGTGGTGGTGGTGGAGGGGGGGGGGGGGGCACAGAGGTGAGACTCGGTTTGGAGCCAAACGTCAGAAAAAAAGGATTTGACTGCGCGACGCCTCACCTGCTCCTGCTGGTCGGCGAAATTGTAACAGGCCACCACCACAAAGTCGTTCCACCAGGCCAGACCCCCAGTAACCGTCATGTTCTGCTCCTGCAGGAGAAAAACACACACAGGAAAATAAAAAAAACTGTCTGATCCCAGACTGTTAGATTTCCTTTAACTCTGAGTCGTTAGGCGTCACATACCTGAGTAATATTTCCAAACAGCTTCCATTTCCTCGTGAACAGGGAGTAGTGTGCAAAGCCCCGCCTCCCCGCTACAGCCATGCACTGGCCTGCTGCGTCAATAGCTGCAAACTGGACACATGAAAAATCACACACTTGGATCGCGTGCAGATGAAAGTTTGAGAAGGAAATTTTCTGAGATGATTTAAATTATGGAAGCGCCGATACCAGTACCGGGTATCGGTACCGATACCGCGGGTTAGTACTCTACTCATACTATAAAATATGTGCAGATACCATGACACTGGTACCAGTTGCATGAATATGAAGCAAATATATGACAATTTTGTTCCAATTAGTATTTGTCAGTGCATCTCTTTAAATCATGTTTTCAAGACTTTCACTCTGTGAAGGACTTCTTACCCGTATGGGCCAGTTGCTCTCCAGGTATGTGCTGTGAATCTAGAGCAAGGAGACAGCGACATGTCACATTTCTTTTACTTCAGGAGCTCTGGACCAGTCGGGAAAAGCGACCGTCGGGACGGTGCTTCCTCACCTGGACCACGTGCCAGTGCTTGTGTCCCAGTAAAGTGCTGAGTCCCTGAGAGAGAGAGGAGTCGGGGTTGGGCGCGGTGCGGTGCGGCGGGCTGTCGTCGTGCGGGTGCAAGTGAGCGTACGGGTGAGTGGCGTCGGCGGAGGCGCTGCCGCCGCCTGCCGGCGTGGGGTCACCACAGGTCAGGTAGAGGCGGTCCTCCCCGTGCAGCAGCACCTGCTCCTGGTTGCTCTGCACAGTCAAGATTGAAGATTCAGAGATTTTATTTGTCACGTCACACGGCAGTGAAATTATTGTCCGTTACGAGAAATAAAGACAGTGGAAAAAAATACAATTCAAAGGTGAAGTGAAGTAAAGGTGTTTTAAAGTGTTTATGTATACAGTGTCCTCACCGTGCAGGGGTTCACTGTGAGGGCGCTCTTAATAAAGTGGAACTGCAAGATGCCGGCCTGCAGGGAGGGCTGAGGCTCTGCTCCCATCTCCTCCTCCTCCACCTCCACCCCCTCCTCCTCCACCTCCTCCTCCTCCTTCTGCTGCTCCTGCTCCACCTGCTCCTCCTCCCGCCCTCTCCTGTCCTCTGCTTTGTAAGGGAGCACCCACAGGTGGTAGCCCTCCGCTCCCCAGCTCTGCGGACGGACAGGACGGTTACACCACGGCTGCAAGAACAGCGGCGTCACGCCAAAAGAGTTTCACTTGTTCACTCACCATAGAGCCGATTTTAAAGGGTTCCTTCTTGGTTCCGTCAGAACGATACCTGAGCGGAGGAGAACGAAAAACGGTGAGCGCGCGACACATACACGCGCACACACACAAGTGGCGAACACCTACGCAAAGTCCTCCCCCAGGGTGCAGATGAGGTGAGCGCCAAAGACGCTCCACAGCGACAGGCCGCCGCACTCCCACGTCACCATGGCGACGCTGTAGTCAGGTGACCAGCAGATGAGCTTGACCGGGCCCGTCTTGTTGTAGATGTCTGGACGGGAGGAGAGCAGAGAGAAAAGAATTACACTTTGATCATTTCAAATACTGATTTTTTTTAGCGTGACTCGTCAATATTTCCACATGACGCTGCAGGAAGTGATCATTTATCTCTGCATTGACGTGCGCCTAATAGGAATCTCTGAAACTTAATCAATGCAGTTCAGTTATGTTATTGAGCACTAAATAGGTAGCAGGAAAAAAAAATCAAACCATTATTCCAAATGTGACAGTAACACATTGAACATAATGTAGAACAGGGGCAAAAAAAACCTTAATGTATAACTTGGTGTGTGCGTGTGTGTAAACGTGCTGAAGGCCTTAAAACCTACAAAATTCTCAGCAGCTGATATTAAGAGAGTGATTAAACTCTCGCTAGGGGGAGCTGTGGAGTTGAAAACAGCCACAACAACAACAACAAAGAAGGTACTGGCATGTGCCAGCAGTCATTAAGTTAAACAGATTTGGGGGCAGGTGGGAGGGTTGGGGGTGCATCTGAGCAGACAGTGAGTGTGTGTGTGTGTGTGTGTGTGTGTGTGTGTGTGTGTGTGAGAGAGAGAGAGGGAGAGATACCTGGATAGTGTTTAGGAGAGAGTTCCAGTTTGTGGGAGAGCTGCATGGATCCCGTCGTGGTGTCAATCATGTAAACCAGGACTGAGCCGCTGCAATGAAGGAAGACGCTTAGCGACGGCCGGTGTGGTGTGTGTGTGTGTGTGTGCACCATGAGTCACTGCAACCGACGGTTTCACTCGTCAGGTTAAATCCCTGAAGGCAGGTCCTCGCTGTCAGCAGGCCTGCGCCGTTCGCTTCTTCTTCACAGTGACACAATCAGCTCATTCTTTTGTGTGCGTGTGTGTGTGCAATTTATTATTTTTGGTTTTAAACAGTGGCTCTTTATTCTTCTGACTCACTTTTCATGCCCCCCCCCTCATTTTACCGTGACCCAAAAAACAGAAAACACAGTTGGGGAAGAAGGGGAAGTGTAGGTGAAAAAATGGAAGAAAAAAAAGACGGAAGACAAATTCCAGCCAAGCTGGCAGATTGCACGAGCACACGCGAAGGTTGGCTCTCTGCAAACACAAACTGTCAGGTTCTCACACCGGACAAAAAGCCAGCTCCCTCACACCCACAACACACACACACACACCCAAAGGTTTCCTGTCCTTCCAAGCGGACGGACAGACGGCCGGACAGACAGACGGGTGCAGACGCGTACCTGGCGCAGCCAAAGGCCATCAGTCGGTACTTGTTGTTGACGGCGACGCAGGTTCCATCGGCCACGTCGGCCGCCCAGACCCCTTGCAACTGCTACACACACACACACACACACACACACACACACACACACACACACACACACACACACACACACACACACACACACACACACACACACACACACACACACACACACACACAGATGAATCAAACGTGCATGAGTTCAGCAGACAGTACTGCACATTCAGACTTTCAATTAACCTCCAAATCAGCGCCGCTTTAGCAGAGACCCTGAACACACGTGGCTGCGGCTCTGAACCTGCATGGAGGCTTCAACAGGGCACTGCAGCAGCACCTGCAAGTCCTGCACTGTGAAATAAACTTGATAGCTTTTACCATTTTAATTTTCATGGCGAGTCTTCCATTTAGAGATTGAGAGATTTCTCATAGATTCTTATGATGATTTCATTTTTTTTTTTTTACATAGTTTTTAACAAGTCCTGTGAGCAGACTTGCATAATTAATAATCCAACAGCGAGAGACAAAAACAAAGGCAAAATGAAATTTTGATGCACATCTTACTTTAAAAAGAAGCCTGAAAATATTTTCGAAGATTGTCGTCACCCGAATTACAATCTGCGCCAACAACAGTCTTGGCATGTGCTGGGCACCCAGTACTCACTCATGTACAAAATATTCACCATTTCAAAAAAAAAATCCACCTTCACGTGGCTCAGGTCTCAGCTGCTAAAGCAAACCGGGGACACCGGTGAGTGTCAGAGTTTCCTTACGTCCGCCGTGATGGCGTGGCTCAGCGGCGTGATGAAGCCCAGGCGCCCGTCGCTGAGCACCACAGCGAAGCCGTCCAGCGTCACGCAGTACTCCATGCAGCGGATGTACGCTCCCTCCAAGTCCAGCGAGGGGCCACCTGCGCAAACACGAGCAGAGGCTCTGCTGTAGACCGTTTCTTGCCCTCTTTACGTGTGATTTGTTTTCCTTTTTTCTTTGGCTTTTCTGACCTCGAGCGGACTGCAGGTCCAGGGAGAAGGGGATGGTCGTCAGGCAGACGGCCTTGCGTCCGTTGCTGCCCGTCCCGTCCCAGTGCAGCATGTGCAGGTATCCGTCGGCGGTGCACACCAGCAGGTCCTCCTGGAGGGTCTGCAGACTGGGGGCGGCGAGGGAAGAAGGTCACGCGACGCAGAAAATGAGCACAAGGTGAAAGGAAAGGTTGCGCAGGCAGCAGCAGAACCAGATAACAAACGGCAACAGTGTTGGACAACAGTGGGACGAGTCATGGAGCAGCTGTGCGGCTCCGGCGAGTCGTGAGACTGAGACTGAGGCTGAGGCTGAGGCCAGCTGTGATGACATCACACCGCGGCCCGGCCTCAGCCAAAGAGCTGCCCAGTGTTCTCGAAAAGATCGTTATTGTGTTTGGAGCAGCACAAAGGCCGAAGACGGCAATGAAAAATAAAATAATAAAAATGAAATAAAAAAATGGGACACTCGTGAGAAAATAAGCTTTTAGAGGAGAGAGAGATGAAAGGAAAGCGAGCTCAGGAGATTTTCTCCGTGTGGGCGCCGCTCCTGTCCCAATGACAGGCCTCTCATCTCGCGCGGCGCAAAAAAAAAAAACATCAGAGGAGGAAGAGAGGAGATGCGGCGGGCGAACACGCAGCACGAATTGAACAAATACATGAAAAGGGTCAAACGCGGTGTGAAAGAAAGGACCAAGACGATGACGAGGCGTATTGACATTTTCGTCAACGGATAAAAACGAGATGCAAACGTCTGCCGGAGACGAGATCCAAATCAGAGCTCATGTCGTTTGTGGAAGGAAATGACGATTTAGCAAGTGGCAGCAGGAGGAGGTCAGGAAGTGACTTAGTACGTACACGCAGTTTATCTGGTGCAGACTGGTTTGAGACCAAATGTCAACACCGGGGAGGAAGAGGCCACAGAACATTTGGACGCACTTCACATTTGATGTGAAAGAAAAAAAAACTGTGGCGCAAAAAAGGAATCGACTAAATTTACTGGAATTTTAGTTGAGTAAATGATGATATTTCGTCAACTAAAACTAGACCAAAAGAATTTAGTTGATTAAATTATGACTAAAACTAAGTCAAATTTTGCTTTTGTCAAAAGTAGCTCTGCCGACGACGGGGAAAACCCGACTGAGCACAGAAACAAGATTATTCTGCAATTCCAAATTAATCACACGGCCCGAGGGGCTTCCATCCAAAATGATGGACGGCTGCTCATTTGAACCCTCAAGACGACAATGAGCTCCTGCTGACAATAAGCAACACAGTAAATACCCCCCAATTCCTCCCCCTCCCCCACCACCACCCGTCATCCTGTCATCAACCGTCAATCAACCCTGTCGCACATCTCCATTCATCCGTCCATCATCCTCCTCTCGGAATGCCGCTCTGCCTACAGCCGAGAGCGGAGACGAAGGAGGAGGAGGAAGAGGAGGAGGAAGAGGAGGGAACTCCTTTGTGCTGAAAAAACAACTTTGGGTTGCGGCGAAAGATGGAAATTCTCAACGCGAACCACACCAAAGGAAAGGGGAAGGCTGTGATGGAGGAGGAGGACTCCTGGCTGGCTACCTGGTGATGGGCGCCTCCAGGTCCACCGGCTTCTTCATCTCTAATGACAGAGCAGGGGCGCACTGCTCCTCCTTGAAGCCCGGGGACACTTTGACACGAGCGCTTCCCCTGTGCACGGAGAAAAGAAAACGATAAAGTTGAACAAACGCAGCCGTTGGTTTTGGGTGATTTATGGGTCATTGCATGTTTTTTGGTTGTTTTTTTTTTAACTTGGAGCTAAAAATGGGGCCTAAATATGCCCTGACATGTCTGGAATGCTGTCCAGGAATGCAGAAACACACACACACACACACACACACACACACACACACACACACACACACACACACACACACACACACACACACACACACACACACACACGCCTGACAAAGCAACAGAAATGAGGGATTAGCCAAGAAAAAGAAAAACATTGCCTCCAGGATCATGGCTAGCACGAAGGCGGCGTCAGTTTCTAGCGAAGCTTTGCTCCGTAAATCCAAAATTTCAGTCAGTAACCGACTTTCAACCTTTTCCCCGCGCGCGTGCGTGCGTGTGTGTGTGTGTGTGTGTGTGTGTGTGTGTGTGTGTGTGTGTGTGTGTGTGTGTGCAGCCTGCGCTCGCTCACCTGGGATAGACGGGCTCGTACAGGTACTTGTCATCTCTCCCACCCAGAACATCAAACAAGAGGATGTAGCCTTTGGCGGTCTGAGGCGAGAAGAAAGAAAGAGTGACGTTAAATATAGACAACGGGGTGAGAGTTGAAATTTGAACTGCAAAAAAAAAAAAACTGCGTTTGTGGAATCAAAGGCGGCCGCAGATGGGAAACAAAAGGTGTGGAGGTTCGGTTCCGAAGGCCCATCGGCCATCCGGTGCATGAGTGATGAAGAGAGAGTTCATCAGCGAGTGAAGACGCTGTTTACTGTGATCAGAGGGAGGTGAGGAGCAGCACAGCGACCTCAAACTGTGCGTCATGACTCACAAAGGAACTTTTACATAACGAGCAGATGTAACTGCTTGATGCCGTCACGCCGGTGCCGCTGATTTGGACTCAGATGTCTGAGATCAACGTGCACGTCCCGGCAGGTCGAACACAGACTTAACGCATGGATCCGAACGTCATCGGTTCGTTTGCCCCCCCACCCACGTCGCCTGCGGGTCCACATCCTGTATTAGCCGTTATCATAACGACAGCAGACGCACAAATCGCGCAGCCCACAGCGTCGTGCCGGATCCTTTACCTGCAGCGGAGCTTTGGCAAAGATCCAAAGAGAGGAATCCGATAGGAGTCAATGCACTGCTCTTCATGACGGATCAGATAAGAGAGTGCAGGCCTGAAATCAACCTGCTTTTAATCCCAGTCTGTATTTGCAGACAGCTTGACATCGATCCCGCCACACATGCTTGTCATTAAAACTTAATTATTTTATCGTTTCTCCTGAGAAAATTAAATCCATGTCAACGCCGACGACTGAGATGTTTACTTTAATCTATTAGGTCGTAAAAAACAGACAAAACAAATGTGGCTCTGAGAGAAAATGTTATTTTTCCTTTAAGAGGATGCAAAATATAACGTCCAATTTTTATTTTCCTTTTTCAATGAATCACGAGAGTCAGTGAGTCTGTGTGAGTGCAGCAGTACGAATCCTTCGTGAGCCGACACTTAGTGCAAAACCACCGAGGTGACTGTAAGGACGATGGACGACAAAACAAAACAGAGGTTGGTTTCCACTGTGGAAAGTAACACACACACACACACACACACACACACACACACACACACACACACACACACACACACACACACACACACACACACACACACACACACACACACACACACGACTGAAACGTGACACTCCACTGTCAGAGCTGCGGCGCCATGCTTTTTTAATGCCCCATGCATAAGAAAAACACTCATGAATGCAGCAACCCACAGTTTCCCAGGTGTTTCTATTCACTTGGCCCGGCGCCGCTGCAAACGGAGCCGATTCTGGCGGTGCGTCGGCAGCGTCAATCACTGGAGACAGAGCCCCGTCCGTGCAGCTGCCACAGCAGCAGCAGCAGAGGAGGAGGAGGTGGGGGAGGAGGAGGAGACTCAAGACTCCAGACTGGAATCTGCTTAAGCCATCAACTATTTCGGAGACCGAGCAAGTCGGGCGATGAGCTCAACGGGCAGAAAAAAAAACAAAACAAATGGCTGAACCGTAACAACCCCGGCAGCTGTAGAATCCACTCGCGTCACGTCAGTCGACGCTTTGCAGGGGAAAACAAGTCGTCTCAAGCCCCCCCCCCACCACCATCACCACCCCCCACCCCTTACACTTTTCTCGACTTGAGAAGCTGCATATCGGGTTTGATGCACCGAGTCAACAGATAGTTTGTTGATCTGTAAGATAAATTCACATTTCCACCCGCTTGACAGGTTGGAAATACAGACGCATGCATAAAGAAATGATGCCAAAATAGCATCATAACATTAAGAATGTACACTACCATAGGGTGTGACTGGTAGAGTACATGGTGGGTTGCTTTTGTAACTGGCAGGTGTGTGGCACAGAACATTGCTTCTGGCGCTGCCGTGGATCGAGCGGCAGAGACCAGCAGCCGCCACTTATTCCCGCTGTTTCCACTCTAATCAGACTGGATCTCAGTGACGGGACTGCTTTCACGAGGGCGCCAGGAGGAAAGGAACCCGCTCGCCGGTCTGGGCAGGTCTGGTGCAGATGAAAGGAGTCGGAGATAAAGAATAAAGGAGTCAGGCAGGCGGGTTCGAGATGCTTCCCGCCTCTCCGGGGGACCATGTGGCGCTCTGTGTCGCGTTCACACATGCAAATTGTGAAACGACAGGAAGCGGGTCGTTGCAAAAGCCCAATAAAAGACTGTGAGAAAAGCACCATGAGGTGGCCAGAATCACCGAGGCTGCATCAGTGAGAACTTTCACTGGCATGAAGCGGTTTGTCGTTGGTTTCTGCAAAACAACGTAAACAGAACGAGAGCTGGCGAGCACAAGGAGATCAGCTGTGGAGTCAGCAGAAAAGTTTCTCGCACATCAGCTCACGCAGGTCGGGGATGCATTCGCATCCTGTTGGTAGAATTTCTGCGATTTCCTGTCTCCGGCGCGGAAGACCAATCAGACGCAGCGGGGTTGAGACGGATGTTTCTGGATACCTGCAGCGCCGTGACTTCACAAGCTGTAATTACCAAAGCGGACAGAGAGGGAAAAATTTGTGCCGCGCGTTCAGATAGAGTTGTTGCCTGGCAACCGTCATTTCTTTGTGTGTGTGTGTGTGTGTGTGTGTGTGTGTGTGTGTCTCAACCAAAAGCTCGCGGCGCCTTTTATGCGTTTTGCCCACAATCTGCCACGCTTTAAAACATCCACTCGCAGGGGTGAAAATAAAAAAGGGGAAATTAGGACATTATAAAACAGAACGAAGGCAGCCTTCTGCTGTGTCGAAGCCCTGGATGATAATTCACGGCACTTTGTGTGAACTCACTTCACTTTTGTGTGCGGACGGAGCCTCGTGCCCGAAATAGAAAAACACACAAACCAGAGCGCCGGTGGCTGGAAGTCTAAAACCGAGAAACCAAAGAGGGAACATTCTGCTCTCGGAGAGATCCCAGAACACACACACACACACACACACACACACACACACACACACACACACACACACACACACACACACACACACACACACACACACACACACACACACACACACACACACACAGTTTTGAATCGTTTTCACCACATCAGTCAATTTCTTTTCGTATTTTATTTCTATTCATTTAAAAAGGGACAATGCACCTTTATTTACATTGTTGTCAATGTGCCAGTGTTAGCCAGCGGCTAATGTTTTTCTTTTAAATGCCTTTTAAAAAAACTAAGAAAAGTGGAAGTCGTCAGGCCATGCAGGTTGTGCAGTCCTGCAGTGACTTTTAGCCACTTCACTTGGAGACAAACACATATAGAGACTGGGGGAGGGAGAAAGGGAGGACTTGCCTCAAGGTCTGCAGGGTGTGTGAGCAGCCAAACATCTGGGAAGCAGTCGGTGGGCGGGGGTGGGAAGTTTAGTGGTGGTGGGGGAGGTCCTGTCCGACCAACGCCGGCCTTTGTTGTTCTGCGGGCTGCGACTCCTGTGACTCCGCCCAGTCTATAATTAGCCCGCCGAGCCAATGAGTTGGACAAAGGCTGGGACGAACGCGGCGTGAAAAATCATGACAAGTGGACAAATCGGCTCGACACGAGTCTCTGGGTCAGACGCAAATGAGCGGCGCAGTCACAGAGTGAAATGGAGCACATGAATGTGTGCAATAGCATCGCCCTCCTTCATTCAGAAACTATACTGGAGTCTATTTCACACATATACAGACCTGTTTCTTGCACTGCTCTTTTCTATGCATACTTTTGTCGTCTAATTATTTTTATTTTTTATTTTGGTTGGTTTCTCCTTGCAGAAGATGAGAAGTCTGTGGCTGCGAGGTTATGACTGCGGTCATTCCAGTCAGTGGCCACATTAGCCCATAAAAGAGCCGCTGCGACACAACATTAACACACACGTGCACCCACGCACAAGGAAAGGCAGAAATGTGGTTCACTGCACCTTCTGCAAGTCGAAAAAAAAAACTCCTCAGCGGTGAGGGGTGGGTGGTGAGGATGGGGGTGGTTGGTGAGGGTGGGGGCGGCGGCAAGTGTGCCGTGTTTTGACTTCCTTCGCTGCCGAGCGTGACTGACGTACTGCAGTTTCAGACACATTTGCAGCAGCAGCAGCAGCAGCAGCAGCATCCATGCATGTGGACTTTGGCGAGACAGGAAAAAAAAGAAAGGAAAGAAAAAAAGAAAAGGGTGGGGGAGGCGCAAAGGAAGGGAAGGGAGAGGGCGGGGCCGAGGGACGGGGGCAGGGCCGAACGTGGAGAGGGCGAAAGGTCGTCAAAACCGACGCGTTGCTTCATGTTTCTGTTTTGTCTTGGTCGACTGGGACTTCCTGATAAACTTCCCGATAAATTCCATCCACGGCGCAAACACCCGGCATTAACCGCTTTGGAGAAATAAGTGCAATCCGAAGAGAAGAAAATAATATCGCCACCACTCCAGCTGACAAACTGTTGTGTTTGTGTCTTTCTATTGTTGTCGCCTCGTCGCCACACAAGTCAACGTGCTGCTGCTCAGTGTGTCAAAGTTCAGGGACGAGACCAGACCAGAGAGGTTGTTGTGGGAAAAAACACACTCGTGCACGCACGCACACGCACACAAAACGCCCTCTGGCACTCTGGCACTCTGGGTCCCCGTCCACGACGCGGCACTTCTTCTTCCTGCCGCCGTCTGGACTCAGATATTGGCTAAAGCATAACACACAAGACAGACAAAGCAGCTTCAGCGGCTCGAGATCGAAGTCTGAAGGCAGCTAACTGCGGCCTCTGCACAGCTGCAGCTCCAACCGCCGAAGAAGAGAGAAGTCACGGTGAACTCTCTGCTCAGCCAGTCGAGGAGCTGCTGCAGAAGCCACACAGGTGTTTCCCCTGATTACCCAGAATGCCGGCAGCGGCCTCGGCGGTTAAAAGCCGACGCGGCGAGGAAGCTGCAGTCGTTTTCTACGAAGAGGTCAGAAGCACAAGAAATCCAAGTTCTGCAGCTGGCAAATTAACGAAACTCAAACTGTCAGCGAGCATGGAGTCCTGCCGCTATCCACTGCTGACTGACTCGTCTGCTGACTGACTCGTCTGCTGACTGACTCGTCTGCTGATTGCCGCTCTCTGTCTGCGAGTTCGCTCACTGAAATAACTCCCGCGTGCGTCTACCTCTGCGCCGCTACCAGCGCTGACGGGGGATGACAACATTTGGAGGTTGAAGCCTTTCAAGTGCGGTTTCAGGGAGCTCCTCGTCTCAGCGAATCAACACAGCCGAGCCGGGGCTTCAGATTCACTCCGGCAAAGGGAGCGAAACTCGAGACTGGAAGGAGATGACATTCGCGACAGGAAACTTTTTTTTTTTTTTTTTTTAACGTCTAACATGAGACGGCAAATAGCAGCAGCTGGTCCTTCTTGTTACCCCAACAGACTTCCTGTTTGTTTGCTTGTTTATAAAGCCACTCTCGGAGGAGGAAGACAAGGAGCAGGAGATGGTCTGAATCCAGTTCCGACCGTGCGTTTGACTGAACACGTGCGGCACACGCCGTCTGTGCTGTCCGACATCCGTTTTAATAAGCAGCACGTGTCGCTGGCGAGCAGCGCACCTGAGAGGAGGGGCCCCGAGTTCCACTCGGAAACCATGACGACTGCTAGAGTGTTGATGTGATGGAAGATCTGTCAGCTTGAGTGGGAGCCATACACACACACACACACACACACACACTTTTAAAACGGTGCCTTTGGAGCTTCACAGGCTCAGAATGAGCTTTTCATTTTGGGATTTGGGAGGAATCTTCCTGGAGGTCTTCCTGAGGAAGGGCTTTGGATCTTGCAGGGATTTTTTTGAGGGTCTAGCCAATCCCACGCAGTGCCTTTCTGCATGGCATGTTCTCCTGGTTGAAAATCCTCTGTCTTGTGTAGTAGTGTTGTAGTACTTGAGATTGGTCTTGGTCTCAAGACCACTTTTTATGGGTCTCGTCTCTGAGGCATTTTTACTCGATCTTGTCGCGGTCTCGGACTGGGCCGACATGGGATTATTGATCAAGACCAGTCGAGACTCACCCAACCCTGTAATGACACGATAATAACCGAAAAGAATCCAGCTGCTGCCGTTTTACGCTCTGTTTGTGACACCCAGAGCGACCCATCCTATTATTTCTAGTTAATTCGGGACTGAGCCTCAGCGAAGGCCTGCTCTGATCATTTATTTTTGAATTTTATGAAGCAAAGTTGTTTTTTTTGAAAATGGTTCAAAATAGTTGGCAAAGCAGCAAAATGTTAGAGAACATTATTAAAAGAAACCTTGGTGAAAAGAGATGTTGCTGTTCCATTTAGAAGCAAACTTGAATTTAAAAAAGAAAGATTTCTTGTTATTTCTCTATTGCCACTGGTGTGCGGTGTACTGTTGTGTCGTGTTTGAAATGACTTTACGCAGGTGGCCTCCATCTGAGGTCACACGTACACAAAGACGTCCGGCAGCCTGTAAACACGGGCAGCTGTGTTGCGTCGCACTACGGCGACGAGGCAACACTGGGTCCATGTTTTGGCAATAAAACAAACCGGACCGCCGCGTCGCACCGACCTGTTAAATCACAGCGTTGACATCTGCGGCTAAACTTCCTCTTTCTTGACTGTTAAGTCAGTCGTAGTTGCAGTCGCAGGAGACATTGGTGTTAACACGGAATCTTCAAAACTCAGACAGTCGATGGAAACATTTAAAACAGTGCAGAGTGTGTCTGAAGCTTCCCTGGAACTCTTTTTTCCGAGGGCATGTTAATAATATTCCTCTGTTACACACCTGAATCCTGCTATAAAACAGTCTGTCCAACACTTTAATGCTGCAAACGCTGGAGAAAGAAAAACTTGGCAGTGACTCTTCATGACCTGCCTGCCTCCTCATATTTTTCCATTTACGTCGCGTTACTGACAAAGTGATGCGGCTGCGATTGAGGGAAAAGCTGTTAAAAGAATGATGTGGCGAGAGTTCAGGGTGTTGTGTTACAGCTTCGCTCACACCGCCTCGGGAACACGCTGCGTTCAGAGCTCTGAGCTGGAGGGAGAAAAATAAAGTAGGCCGTGCTTCACTGTTCCGAAAAGTGCAGCTTCCACTTCCTTCTTTTCCCTTTACAGCATTTCTACTAGAGTAGCAAGAACTGCTGCTCCTGTGTTTTACTACCATCAAAAGTGCTGGTGACCGAATCAAAAAAAAGGCAAAAACCAACCTTCTGGCCATCAAACTGGAAACAACTTGATAAGGAGAGAAACTACGGCTGTCAGAGTGAGAGTGGAGCGTTTGTGCACCATGTTTTTTTTTGCACCTCTTTTTTAAAATTTCTTCTTTCCCAGCACGAGTCACTGAGAGAAGTAGGACTTTTTCACAGCAGACTGGGGAACTCACCGCCACGGCGATCATGGAGTCGTCTGGTTTCCATTCCGCCTTCTGGTAGAAGCCAAACTGGGCCGCCGCCTTTGCAGACTCGATGTAGCTGACGATCAACACGCTGGGCTGTGGGTGGGAGACGGGGGGGGGTGGAGAAAATGAGCACTTCCTGCAGGTCACAGACATCCGAGTACATTCATGCACCTGTATAATAACCACAGAGACCACATTTAAATGCAAGTCGGGAGGCTCCGTTTAAAGAAAAGGTGTGTGGTCTTAATAACAGTGAGATGTCAGGTGTGTGTACCTCAGCTGTGCACACACTCAGCCAGCAGGGCACCGTGAGATAAATCATGGGCCTAGATGTCAAATAGTGTATTATTAAATTCAAATGACACAGAGGGGACAACTGAGGGGAGGAAAAAAAGAAGAAGAATTGTTTGGCTCAAACGGTGCTGCTTCAGCAGAAGCTCTTCAAGCCCAGTAGCTTTGTGCTGTTAATGTGCCGAGTCTGCATCAAAATGTAGAAAGAAAAAAAAAAGACCCGATGGACTTTGACCCAAAGAATGAGCTGAAGACAGAGCAACTGTCTGTTCACACCATGGATGTATTATAAGAACTGGACATCGGACTGGCAATATGGCGGTGTGCCGATCTTTCCCAGTAGCCACTCTAGGCACTGCACCAAAAAGCATTTTCCCCATAGACCGCAATACAAAAATAAACACCTTTAAAACAGCCGACAGGACGACTGTGACCTGAAACTGTGAGAAAGCAGCACCGCAGCAATACGTGCAACAAACAGCGTTACATTTTTTTGCACGGCTAACTCAGATTTCAATGAGCTGCAGCACAAGAACGCCAGCACAGTTTGTACGCACGCTGAATGCCGTGTAACAAAAGCGGACGTGCACCTCCTCCTGTAATTCCATCTCGGCCGGGCAACAGTAGACCTCGCACCTCCCGACTGAAACAGGAGAGCGGCATCTCAAACCCACCGACACCTACGACTGACCAGTGAGCTCTGCTGCATCTATCAGTCCCAGAATCTCCAGCCGAAAGGAAGGAAAAAAAAAAAAGGGGGCTCTCGAGGGACTCAAGTGTGTGTGAGTTCATCTTCGAAAAATGTGCAGCACAGAGCAGCACTTTCGAGACACTATTGATTTGAGGTAAAACCAGAGGCATGCATTGTGATTTAGTACAAGTGCATACAATCCAACACACACAAGGTCACTTGTATTCTTACGACGGCAGCATGCACAGAACAGCACAATGAGAAAAATTAAATATGTCCAGACATGAAGGCATGGCAGGCCGTGGCACTCTACAGATTAAATGACTGAAGCAGTCTGGCTCAGACTGAGGTCGACGATAGATGAGATTAATGAGAGTGAGCCCCGTGTCAACAGGCATCAATGCTCAACGCAATCTCAAATCCTGGGGACTTTCAGTCAGCAAACAACAGCAGAGGTAAAACGAGGTCCGTCAAAAATATTCTCGATTTTCTTCCTGCGTACAAAAGACAAAGTGAAGTGACAACAGATGCAGCAGATGAGAGAGAGGCCAGGCGTCGCGAGGAAGGCCGTCTTCCAAATCAACATTCCTGACAGGCAGTCTTTTTCCTGGATGCCTCCTCGATACAAACAGAGGTTCTCCAGAGAGACGGGAAGGAACACGCACTCGCTTCCTGTGTATGCCGCGGCAACTCGGCCGTGACCCCCCTGAACCATTGTTACGGCAACTCGCCAGCATCCATAAACAATACATACGGAACAACGGGCTGCTGTAAACAACCAGATTTGCAATCAGATCAGAGAAAAGTCTGATGCCTTCAATGAAACTAGTGCAGAACATCAACCTGGATTTAGGGTGCGTAAAAAGGTGTGCCGGGCACACTGTGAGCCGCCACCCCAGACCTGTATGGATTGGATTGGATCTCAATCCTTGCAGACAGCCAGGGAATCCCAGAGGCTGCTGGAAGCTCACCCATTGCACTCCGTGGGAACAGCCCGACACTGGAGTCATGCGTTTCAGGCGGCACATGAGCTCATCAGGACATGTTTTGATCCCTTCTTGACGGCATGAAACAGAAAGCCCAGTTCGCAGGGGGCCTTGCCGCTGTAGGCATTGTCGAAGCTACAGATACATGCATCACACTACAAAGAGGTCGTCACAGACAGGAAACGCGTCAATCCTGCTCTTAGATTTCAAGTACAATGGTCTAATTCTTACATTCAAGGTTTTTATTTGAGTTTTCTTTTGCCAAGATCCATTACAGTTCCAGTTAAGATATTAAGAATGGTCTTGCTTTCAGAGTTACAGCATATGATGCTGCCAGTTAACTGTGCAAGCCTCATAATGATTACACAGCTATAAAGGTTTACCTTCATCAGCGTGATGTCATACTGTACATTCTTCAGGTTCATTTTCAGGTGATTCTAGTTTGTCAATGAACTACCGGCGAATGAGAACAAAAATCCCTCCTACACTTCAACAGCTTGCTTCAGTTTGGCCAAATATTTGTTGAAACAGACACTTTTTGACCCATGTGACGTTGTCACTGTTGTTTGTACCCCTCAAATACACGTGATGGCACCAGTTTCAACAGTGCATCTCGGGTTTTTTTTTTTTTTTTTTTTTGCTGGTCGCTGAAAACAGAGGGCTAACTGACTGCTGTTTTTGCAGGGATCTGGACAGATGTCTCTTCAGTGTGATGCTGCTCTGGTCAGATTTCGGATCTCCGTGTGGGCACAGTATAGAAATATTCACAGAGACGATCCGCTGCC
The DNA here is from genome assembly GCF_046127955.1 of Nelusetta ayraudi. Lineage (NCBI taxonomy): Eukaryota > Metazoa > Chordata > Actinopteri > Tetraodontiformes > Monacanthidae > Nelusetta > Nelusetta ayraudi. The sequence continues at coordinate 1,728,310 of NW_027466133.1, read as the reverse complement.
GCCCGCAAATGTTTTCACACCGACTAAATCACACCTTCGTCAGGCGTTATCTCCGCAACAGGCGCGCGAGTGACATCGATACCCTTTCGATCATTCGCCACTCTCCTGATTGTCGTCCTCGGGTTATCAACTTTCACTTTCTCTCGACTAGAGTGCGCTTTGTTGCCACGTCGCAGCTTTTGCTTGTTCAGAACAAACCAAAAAAAAAAGAGAACAGTGTGAGGTGTAACTCGCCTGCAGAGCCACGCTTTGTTTTCGTCGGGGACAGCTGAACGAGTGAGTGAGTGAGTGAGTGAATGAGTGTCACCACGAACCAGCCCCGGGCCACGACTTACCCGACTGAACCAAACGCTGAGTTGTGTCTCCGACAGCACGGCGAAGTAGATCCGCTGCGAGCTGGGCTGGATGTGGAAGGGCTCCTCGTCGCTCCTCAGCGGGCAGAGCAGCCTCCGGGGCCAGCCGGTGAGGAAATACATAACGGCTAACGCACTGCGCTCCCACACTCCGGTACGGCGCAGTGTCGCAATGCCAGGTCGTCGGTGCCCCGCACCAACCACCACCACCACCAATTCCTCTTGGAAGCGTTTTTCAACCCAGGATGGTCATTGCTCCCGTTTATCCGTGAAAAATCTTGAAGCGTTACATACGCGAGGTGCAGTCCGGCATTCACAAGAGCAAAGGCGGATGATCCGCGAGCGCTTTAAGGAGATATACCCGGAGCTACTCGGCTAGCCATGGGCTAGCGCTGGCTCTCCAACTTGGGAGCTAACGACCGCTCCGAGGCGGCGACAGCTGGGAAACAAAGACGGTCAGGGTCCGACGGGCACAGCGTTCAGCACCACTACGACACGGCGAAAAGCACACGGGCCGAGCAGCCTTCACCCCCGCCGCGGTGCCAGGCTCACGGCGTCTGTTTCGTCGCGGCGCTGCTCCTAGTTTCAACTCCTCTGCGCTCAGCCGTCGCCATCTTTATCAGAGTCTGTTTAACTCAACGCTGATTGGCCACGGCGGCGACGTTTGCGTGGTGTTGACATGTGACGTCACGTCTCCGTTATGTGAAACTGCTTGTTGGAGGAGTTTGACGAGACGTGGCTCAACGGCGACACCTAGCGGTGGTGGGGTGGTGGTAAAATTCCGGCTGTGTTCAAGGTTCAAGGCAGCTTTATTTACAATCCTACTGTATGTAACATTGTACAGAGCATTGACATTTTGTGACTCGGCGCATCAATTCGTGGAATTTGTGAAAAGGTAAGTTAGCGTAACAAGAGCAAATTAGCATTAGCATTATTACTTTTTAAACTTAAAGATATAGGATAAATAAATAAGCAAACAAACATTATTCACTTAAAATTTTTTACTTGGAGTTGATACTTTTTGTAGTAGTCGCCATCTTTAATCTCAAATATATCTTTTGGTGTTTACATACTGCAATGACTCTCTTCACGCTCCTCGTCACGTTTTTCTTCAATTCTTTAGTCTATTATGTGTTGTAGTGTATTTTCTTACCACCTGAAACTGATAAATCTTTCTGGGCTTTAAATAAAGAATCCAAGGTCCTGTTAAAATATGTTAGATTATACATAAGAGGATGTAGGAGGAGGCCATGCTGGGACCACACAGGCTCTAACGAACAATGTGACTTGGGCTCCCACCTAGTGGACAAAAAGCATATTGGAAACAGTGAATTTCCATAAAGCCTTTTAATACACGCTTTGTAGAATATACATACATTACAACATTTATGGAAACAGCAAAAATAAAAAAAAACAACCTTCATCTAAATCACAAGTAAGTTGGTGCATTCGCTGGGGGTGACTTTTTCTTTTTTGGAAACAGATCCTAATGTGCAAAATGTTGGATGGAAACGGGTTCGCAAAAAAAACAACGAACAATAAATGGACTTTGCAAACATTCAGATCACCTCCTCCACATGTATTTCCCACTTTGTGTTTTGCCATGACTGTGTGCGTTACACTAATCAAAAGCAACACAAAATAAGCAAAGTGCCGTCGGCCAAGCAGAAAAGCAGAGCCACTGGTTGCTGACCTCTGACCTTGCGCAACAGCTCGGCAGAAATAAACAGCTGCCTCCGCACTCCGTCTTCATTCTCTTTTTAAACAAGCCTCGCACCAACAAATTGGTTTGCCTGGAGGCGGCTGATATCTCTGCCCTGCACACTTAACCTGTGTAAGTCCTTGTGCTGGGTGAGGATCCTATTAAGAGAAGTTCCACAGTGTTATTCCATCATTCTTATCTGTGTCAGAGTGTTAACAACAGGAGCTGGGTGACCATGTGGCATGTTTTGGATTTTTTTTTTTTCCGTTTGTTCTGTCGCCGAGGCCTCGATAAGAGCGGCAGCATCGGCATGCCCCGTGTCAGAAAAGGGAAGTGGGAGTGTTTCAGGGGCGATGGCGACAGCAGGCTCGTCACTAAAAGGACGTCGGCCGCTGGAATCTGACACCAGTCGTTTGATGAACGCTGCCACTCGTTGCAGCGCTGCACCGCTGAGTGACGGTGGGCAGGACTCCAGGCTCTGACACCTGCTTATCGCGGCTGCATGGGGAGCGGGCCCACCAGGCATGTGTCGCGCGAAGGACAGGGATTAAGTCTTGTTAGGTGGAGAAGTGCCGCAGCTACCTGGCAACCGAAACGCCGGTGTACCAGAGGTCAAAAATCCCCTCAAGCTCTCAAAACATGGAGGTCCCATATTTTATCCAGTGAAGCAGATTCACATGATTTAATGGCCTGAAAAACCCATTTAGCCATCTGTTTGCAGCCTCCTGCCAAAAAAACGCTGCGTTTTAGCTTCCTGCTAAAACTGATGCTTTGTTGGGGCTTCCTTCCGTTTAGAAGAAAGAAAGGTGGAAGGTGGAACAAACATCTGGCTGGGTTTGTTGCCAAGGAGGGTAAACAGTTTATTAGTGCCCTTCGTGACATCATAAAAGGGAAATTTTGAGATAAAGTGCCTGTTTTGGCACGGAGACAAAGCGCAAGCTTTTTTTTTTCTTCACGTCTAGGCCTTTTACTGGCAACTCACATGTTGTTGTTACAGTGTCACTCCACGAGGTGGCTTAAATTGCGATTTTCGGACGGTAATTCTTAGATACAAAAAGCGGCTATTGAAACTCACAGCAGGCACAAAGGTTTTTATATTTATATTCTGCAATAACACTAATTACAAATGTACATCATGTAGCTTGATTCAAAAGCTAACAGGTGTGTTCCAAATCGCATACCCATTGCATACTAAACGCTAAATATGTTGACATCGAGGAGCATGTGGAGATGCGAACGCGTCGCCTCACAACCTCGGAGACTCGAAACTTTTTGCATGGCTTTGCAAAACGCTGTGGCTTTTGCACCTGCGGCATATGATATGGCACACCAGAAGTCTACACTCGTGACTTTTTCTCTTTTTTTTACACACCACTGAGTGAGATCGCACATGCGGAAATTTGAATTCGACAGAGACGACGGTGACGCCTTGAGCTCCGTCGCTGTCAGTCTTTGCGTCGGGGGAACGGCGCCACTATCTGCAGCCGCACTCGGCCACCACCATCCCCTCGTACTTGTGCTTGAACGTGACCACGCCGTTCTCATGGTAGAGCAGCGAGATGGGCTCCAGCTTGGTGGGCACGCAGCAGGCGCGCGAGGCCCTCTCGGGGTTCCGGACGTTCAGCAGCGATTGCACGATGGCGTGCTTGGTCGGCGACACCTCGTCGGTCATGGGCGGGTTGCACACGCCGTTGCACTCGTAGGCCTCGTAGCCCAGTGGCTGGATGATCCACGAGTCCCAGCTGATGTCCCTGAAATCCACGTAGAGCGGCGTCCGCTTGCACGGCTCCGTCTTAACGCTGCGCCGCGGCCTGGGTAGTGCCAATGCCACCGCCGCTGCCTCCTCGAGGTTGCTGATGGGTGGCGGCGGCGGCGGCAATGATGGTTGGGAGGGAAACTCGTGATCCTGGCCGAGCTCGCGCTCGCCGCTCCGGTCGTCTGAGAACAAAACCATCATGGCGTTGCGTTCCGCCCCGGGGCGCCTCTCGACCTCGACCTCCGCTGACCCCGGGCCGGCGATGTGCACCTCCAGCCTGTGAGTCGCCGAGCCGGACTTGAGCCAGAGTGGAAGCACATGAGTCAGGTCAAACGACACCCAGCCGCTATCTCTGGCACGGATACGCTGTGTCACCACTTCCTCCAGCTCCTCCATCTGCGACACCTCCCCTTTGTCCCGCCTCCGCCTCCTCCGCCGCCCCCCCTCTCTGCCCCGAGTGCCGGCCTCGCGCACCCTGTAGACGGTCACCTTGCAGCTGACGCCGGCCCGCGGCCTCCGGGCCCCCCGGACCAGGGTGAAGAGGCGGAGCTCGGCGGCCGTCAAGCGCTCGCGGTGCTGCAGGGACACGTTGAAGAGCAGCGGGTGAACCGTTGCACCTCGAGCCGTCGCCCTCGACGGGGAGGAATCTGAAATCAAAACAGCAGCGAGGCCGTCTGAGTGCACTTCCTGTGGTCGGAGCTCGGTGTTAGACGTTGAATTTAGATGGCCTGTGCTTCTCTTCAATTATCAGTTATTCTTAATTCTTTTGGTACGTGTATACATTTTGGTACATATAAAATCATATAAAATCATTGCAGCCTCAAAAGATATGAGACATTTCTTTTCTCGTTTGGCATTACAAACAACGCACAACACTTTTGCAATAGTTTTTTTTGGTTGCTGTACAGAAAGTCTGTTAGTTCTCGGAACTCTCATGAGTGCGTATGTGGCACTTAAATTTCCAAAATCAGGAGCATACCTTCGTTCTGGAAGCTGCGCACGATGCTGGCTGAAGGCACGGCGGTGGCGGCGGTGGCGGCGGTGGCGGCGCTGCCCTCTGCGTAGCGGCGGTACAGCTGCAGCATGTAGTCTGGGGTCTGTGTGTCGCTGAGGGCCCGGTGCTGGGGCCTCTTGGGCCTCTGGGGCTCCGTCAGGTTCATCGTGGCCAGAAAATGGCTGAGAAAGTCCTGTGCCTGGAGCAGCGCCTTATCAGCCGTGCCGGGAGGCCGGACGGAGCCGCTCAGGCTCAGAGCGCCGCAGGTCAGAAGCAGGACGTTCAGAGGGCAGAGGAGGCCGAGGCCGGAGCGGGGTGAAGCGGGCATGGTGGCGGCCAGGAGGTGGAGTAGATGGAAGCGGAGGTCCTGAAGACGGGATGGATCCTGAGCGGACACCTGTGGAACTGTCCGGGGCTCTGGGCTCCTGCGGGCTGGAGGCGTGAAGCTGCTGCTGGGGACACTGAGGAGGCAGCAACGTCCTGATTGATCTTGTGGCTCTGGGTCTGAGGGCAGGGCTGCGCCGGCCAATGTGACTGTTATGACATGTTTGGAGATGTTACCAAGGCCCTGTTTGGACCTCCTCTCCCACCACTCCCCCCCCCAGCACCCCTGCCCCAACCCTCCACCCTCCCTCCCATCTGGCAGGAGCTCCAAACCCAGCGTGGAGCTGCGCTCGTCTGACGCAGGCAGAGATCTGTCCTCGGACGAACGGGACAGGTGGTTCATAATCAATAATGATGAAGATGAAATCGCACTCTCTCTCTCTCTCTCTCTCTCTCTCTCTCTCTCTCTCTCTCTCTCTCTCTCTCTCTCTCTCTCTCTCTCTCTGCTATATTTCATGTTTGAACAATGCAGCTTAATTCTAAGATAACGGTGTAATACACTTTATCGGGGGACACATTAAGCGTGTAATGATCTGCGCGCTAATTAGCCGCATAATTGCTGGATTTGGTTTATCATCTTTATTGGCTTCAGTTGTTCTTTTTGCACTTGTCAAGTCTCCACGAGGGGGCCAGCCTCTGCACTGTGCATCTGCTGCCTCGCTTCAAATCCACCGTTTCCACTGTGCGTTTTTAACTATGATGAATTTTTCTTTAATTCATTTGTTGCTGAAGCGGCTCATTTGCATGTGCCTCGGCTAATTGCTGCGCATTTTTGTTTTTGTTTTTCTGGCTGGCTGATAGCGGCTGTCTGACGGATTATGCACGCAATCAGCTATGCGGCGAACAAACACCCACTTAAACGGCTAAACGGTGCCTGATGTAAAGCGATTTAATAATGCATCATTTGGCATCGTTTTCAACTCACGGGCTGCCAACATGTGCGAGAGTGGCTGCAGCATGCAGCGGCACAGTAGTTTAAAAAGTTCTCGTCAACATCCTGATGCTCGCAACAAAGAAAATCTCATCCACGCACAGCTAAATATTTATGTTTTGATCACTGTGAACCCAGGTTTCATTTCCATCCCTTTAATTCCAGTCTGTGTGGAAAAACTAAAGCAAAATGAAAAAAATAAAATGAGAAATTATGCACGTTGTTTATTTGTGTCATTTTTTTTCATTCGACATTGCAATGCAAAAAGGACCACTGCAAAGCAGAGTTTCATTATATGTAGGCTTGCTCACCGGTGTTAGCTAGTACACATCGATAACCTGTCATTAATAATAACATGGGTATTACAATAAATATTACAATATAAATACCTTCTTTTGGAATATTAACAGTCCTTTACACATGTACAGTCCCATTTGGCCTTTCATTAGAAGACATGAACAGGGGAGGATTAGATCACACAGTCAAGTCAGGTGGCAAATTTGTCAAGAATAAATATATCTCAACTTTGTATTTAGTTTTTTTTTTTACATGATTTTTAAAATATTTGGCCCGAGTCCAGGCGTCACTATGGGCCCAACAGTTAAAATCTCTATAAATGACCTCACCCTTTGTACCAATCTGATTACCTTTTCTTCATTCTTTGGGGTTGTTATTCTTGCATATCTCAGCTGGTTAAAATGTTGTACAGAGTGAGTTTCAGACAGACAGCATATCCTAAATGGCAGAATACAGCAAATCTTATCACCAAAAAAATACAATAAAATCAAATCAATTAAAACCAATTTTAAGTATATGTAAATGTTTTTTTTTGTAATCCTCAAAAGAAATGTTTTCATTTTCCTACCTCTGTCTGTACAAATGTAATCGGATGGCACAAAAACTGTGTGTGACTGATGTGAAAGTGTCCTCGCTGGAGTTCAGACCCAGGAGTCCAGCGGCGGAGGCTTGTTGTCCATGAGGCCAACTGCAGGCCTACCGGCTCGGATGAAGTGCTTCCTCTCACTTATGGCCTGAAACACACACAAAACAACACCGTGTCCACAACTAAAGCATCTAAACAGGCGGGGAAAATGCTCTAAATGTCCCGCTGCATCATCCAGGAGGTGGAGCAGTTTACCTGGAGAGCTTCTCTCTCCACGACGGCCCCTTTGCCATCTCCGACTCGGTCGGTTGGCTCCAGGGTGGAATAAACGTCTGAAATTTTTGAAATATTTATTTTGAAGAAGAAACAGCAACATCAAGTGGTTACATTTTAGATTGCAGCGTCTTTCACTGTCCCTCTCCTCCTGAGTCTGCCGGTGAGCTACAGTGGCCAACGCATTCAAACCTAGATCCTTGTTTACCTTCTTAGCTGGTTTATTTGAAGACGTGAGCCGTCACCCTAATTACGAAACGTGCTGTCAGGTGGGCGGATTGGCAAACATGTAACATGTATTTGCTGCTGTAAACAATAAACAAATATATACGATAAACAATTCAATCATGAGATGTCTGGTCTGACTGAAACGTATGTGACGAAACGAAACTAAAATATAGTGAAAGTGTCTCTGCAAAATTAACCTCATACTCTCCCACTGACTTGTTTAAAGGGCACATAGATGATTAAAAAATAAATCCTTATTGATCCGTTTGTCCATTTCCGAAAAGGCCACATCAGCGACAACTCCTACCCTTCAAGCCCAAAGCTATGACGGGTGTTTAAGTTTGAAAGCAAACACAGAGCGAGGTCGGGGGTTTGAGGGAGGAGACAACTTAACAGAGACGCAGCGCTGCAGTGGGGAAGCTGCAGGATGGCCTCTCTGCCCTTTTTGGAATAACGTTCAAATTAAATGTGACTGCTGAAGCGAGAGCCGGCTGCTCCGCCTCTGGGACAGAGTGCCGAGGCTAATAAGCCGAGTCTGTGCGCTGATAACCTTGGCAGCACATCACTGCTTCATGGCTGCAGTATGTTTCAGAAGACTGAGATTTGAGAACCTCCCTCGGACTACCTCCGCGAAAAAAATGTCACATTTCTTGACATGACAAGACGCAGCAAAAACTGAAAAGTCCATCTTGTTCTTTCTTTCTTTCTTTCTTTCTTTCTTTCTTTCTTTCTTTCTTCGTGCCAACAGGGGAGCACACGTCTCCCATTTCCAAGGCGGTTTATTAATATTCTGTAGATGAAACGCACAGAATGATTTGCTGACCTTGTGTTTTGTCCATGAGGGGTAAAGTGATGTCATCGCTGCCTTGCTGCTTTCCGCCCTTTGATTTTTTTGTCACCACGGCCGTTGTCGGCTGGGGCGAGAGAAGAAGAAAAAACGTATTGACAATTGCTCAAGTATGTCGTTGCTGAATATTCACAGGCGCATAATTTGTCTTTTTTCTTATCGTGACATCACCGTTTTTAATGGCTCAAAGCAGGTAAACCAAGACTTCAGTTTTAAGAGGTGCGCAGACCCTGCAGCAGGTACCTTGAAGTGGCTCTTGGTCCAGCCGGCCTTGTTCAGCGTGGCCCTCAGGTCCTTGTAGGCCCAGATTGTCTGGAGCACATGGGCAGCTGCTTTGGTCTCCCGCGCTGACTGGCTGGTGATGAAAAGAAAAAAAAAATGAAATCATCATTTTGCCCGATGAGAACTGATTAAAATTCCACTTGAGCAGAAGAAGACAAATTGCATTGTCATGTCTTATTTTGCACAGTAATGACTGTAAAAAAAACCATCCTCAACAATCCATAAATGTGATCAATAAGTGCCATCGGGAGTGCTGACTGGTTTGGGAAATTCAAAAAATGAAAAAAACAAAACGTCCTCCTTGGACAGCAAGCACATCACAACAGCAACAGTTGCTCTTGTTGACAGGTAAACAGGCTCGTGGAGGACGCCGAGTGTGCAGCTCACTATTAAGAATTCACCTTACAGATTCTCCACAAGGACACTGCAGTTCAAGAATACAGTGACGGTCTTCAGCGGGAAGTTCTGAGAGTTTTAAACACCAGTGCGACCTCCAAAGTGTCCAACTTTCTCTGTCCGAATTTTCTGACAAACAGCTTGTACTGAGACAGGACGTTCTATGATGTATAAATCTTGTGCTTAGACTCGTGTCCCAATGTTTTCTAGGTTGCAAACTGGGGGAAAAACATGTTGCCTGAGTCCAGGATGGGACCTTTGATGTATAAAACTCAATAAATTAAGTGCAAATCAACTAGAAATAAGTTGGAACGCCCACGAGCCCATTTGCTGCCGGAACATTATGCAAAAAGTCTTTTTGGCAGTTTTGCTGTGGCTGTTGTTGTGTCTCCGAATACCTGGACTTGTTGATGGCCACCAGTTTCTGCACGGCGTGGCCCTGGAGGAGCGCCCGGGCGTTCTCGGGGCTGTCGGTGATGACCTCGTGGATGGTGTTGAGGATGGAGACCACCGTGTCGCCCTCCAGGTTCCTGGCCGGGTGCTGCTGGCCGCACGGCAGGTTGCCCACCAGGTCCCGCAGCGCGTAGCCCCCTGGCGAGACCACAAGGGGAGAAAACGTTGCGGGCACGTGTAGCGAGAGCACGCTTTGGCCTGGTGGTGGCGCCCTGGAGGGCTCCGGGGGTTCGCAGAGCAGGGCGAGTGTGCACCTATCAGCTCCTTGTTCCTCTTGTCCATGGCCAGGTTGCGCAGGGCGATGGCCACGGCTCGCACCACCTTGTCCACGTCAGAGCGCAGCAGCTCGGCCAGCACCGGCAGGCCCTTCTCCTTCCTGACGGTGGCGCGGATGTAGCTGGACCACTGGGGAGAGAGAGCGAGCAAGACATAGAGAGAGAGACATAGAGAGAGAGATGGATTAAACTTAAAAGTGACGCCTGCTGCAGCGTTTTAAGTGCCTCCATTAGGTTTCTGCCTTTAGAAAAGAAATCATTCATATTCTTCCTCCCAAGTACACCATTAAAATAAATTGCCAATTTCAATATATTATAAGTGCTTGATAAATTCAAACCTCCTGACGGTTGTTTTTTTCCCGTGTGTGTGTCTGTGTTTTTGTGTGTTTGTGTGTGTGTGTGTGTCCCGATGTCGGATAGTGAGGAGTCTTTAATGTGAGCTCAGCAACACTGACTGTGTTCTAACGTCTTTGTGAAGCAATGTGTGTGTGTGTGTGTGTGTGTGTGTGTGTGTGTGTGTGTGTGGTTTTTTGGCATCCCTGAGTGGCCTGGCGGCAGGAAGTGACTTTTGATCATTCACGCTGCTGTCAGAGTCATTCCAAATGGTCTGGATGGATTAAGATGATCAACGGTTTGACTCACTCGGTCTGCCCCTTTTAAAAAAAAAAAAAAACTGATGCTGCATCAGAAATGCAGCCAAAGACAGAACGAGGCAGACGGGTGGGAAGAGATCCCGGAGGCCGACAGGCGGAGCGAACGTGTTGCCGCATATCAAACAGACTTAAAAGTCCAATCAAAATTATTCATTCAATTGCTGGTTAGATGACCGAGAAATTCTTTGTTGCCTACTCGCTGAATAACCCATGACGGGCGTTAGCTAAATCCTCTGGATTCTTCTCACACGTCTGTGTGATGAAGAGCGCACAGGAGCCGCTGGACGAGCCTGTCATCTACCACACCGGTCAGACTCGTTACTGACAGACAGTCAAGGCAAGATGCTCCAGTTAAAAAGACATTTACAGTGGAAGTTTGTGATGCACAGATGTATTTCACAAATGAAAAAAGCATGTTCTCTTCCAAAAAAATGTTGTTGTTTTTTTTATGAAAATGCCACACAGTCCTCGTAATATCGCGGCTACTGCAGCAATGATGCTAATCTCTTTAGCACCAGCAAGGCTCTCAGTCACTTCCTGTCTGCTTGACTAAAGGCTTTGCTGAGGGCAGCAGCGGTGATCCACGAAAACAATAGAAAATGTAAAAATGTTATTGCTGCATCAGTCTACTATCGCTCCAATTTATCCTGGTTTGAACATGAGTCACCGTCAAACAAGCTCAGCTTTTGCCATCCACTTACTGTCCAGTGGCCCGCCGCCAGGTTCTGCAGCGCTCCGGCGGCCGCCTCCAGGGTGTTGTGGTTGTGGCTGCAGGTGAGCAGAGACAGGTAGAGCCTCACCACCTCCGGCTGGTACAGCAGCTCCAGCCCTGCCGACGCCAGTGCAGAGGGACGGCGGCCAACAATGAGAAACAGCAGAGGATGAGCGCAAAGTGTTTTTAAACACGGATCCCCATGTAGCCTATTATTCGGCGAGTGTGGGAGGCGTCTTCTTTTATCGTGGGGTCCCAAGAGCTTTGTGGCTCTTAAAAGTCATTTTGACTTCCTGCTACTTCCTTTCTGTACACAGATTGAATGCCCCGGCTTTATGAGATACATAAAACTGTATGAAAGACACCAAATAAAGATGTACCGTCGTCCGGCGGCCTCGCTCCATCCTCAGAATTTTTTTTTTTTTTTGCACACTCAGGAATTGGCATGCCAGATGGAATGTTTCCCAGATCTGTTCTCTGCCGGCTGGGAAAAGCTCATCAAAAACGACAAAAAAAAAAAAATCTTGGGAAGTTGCTCGGATAAACACATTTGACGCGAAACTGTATTTGTTTTTACTGCCTGTTGAGCCAGTTAGTAATTGGTTTTGGGTTTGCAAATAGTGTGCAAGGCTTCTTAACACCCCTGCACCACGCCATAACTACCCACAATGCAGTGCACCATCGTGTTTAACGAACCTCTTGCAAAAAGCTGGTAAGATAGAACATAAAAGCTTCTCTTTTTGTTGTTATTGACAAAATTTCATTCAAACTGTCACACAATGTGCAGGCTCGCAGTCACCTCTTTCCCCCGCTTCCTGTTCAGCAGTTTGCAAGCGCTGCAGTCGTTCCGCGCTTTCATCACACCTAAGAGGACTCTAAAATTTAGGGCCAACTAAAAAGGAAGGCTGCGGCTTCTTGGCAAGATTTGATGCGCAAGATTTCTGAGGTGAACTCTCAGCGATGATTGAATTCATTGTTATCAGCCTTTCAGAGTTTGGGGTCTTTTTTGTTTTTGCGGTATTAATAACAACAAAAAAAAGAAGCCTCTCCTGACTCAGTTGGTGCAGGTGCTGCGGTGTGGCTCTGCATTTAAATGAACCATTGCTCTGATCAGGTCGCGTGTGCAGCGTCGTGCATACAAAAAGAAAAAAGAGCTCAGAAGAAAGGAGGCAAGTTATAGCGTTCGCCATGAGATATTTATACACATTATTGCTTTCGGCGCTGGCATTAATTTTTGAAAAGGGGGTCTTTTAAACCGAGGTTTTGAAGGTTTGCACTTTTAATTTGTTATGTAGATTTTTGCAAATCCGTTGCCCCGTGATTCCACTCCCTTAAATCCACCGTCAGAGCCTCCACATCCTGCACACGCACACACACACACACACACACACACACACACACACACACACACACACACACACACACGGCAGCCTTTTACTTTTACTATAATCATCATTATTATTATCATTGTCATAACACCACTGCAGCTGTCAGCCGATGCACCGTTCAGTCCAGCCACAATATGACTGCTGTGAAAGATATTCGGGATTAACGAGCAGACTGACCTTGATTGAACCACTCCTCTGATGAAGGCAGCCGGAGGGGGAGAGAGAGGCGGAAAGAAGGGCAGCGTCAAAAAAGATTCCACCGTGTCAGGAGAAGGACAGAGCGACACGCCCACGCACGCACGCACGCACGCACACACACACACACACGTGCGCGCAGGAGCTGCGGACGTTGTCTCGGCGCGGCTGCGTCTGAAGAGGCGACACATTTCCTACTGTAAGACGGAACCGCTGGGGAAAAGCACAATTAACTCCGACTCTATTGTTTCTCCATTAATTTGTTTCCTGCAGCGCCGACCTTTTAAAAATTAATTACCGCGGACCAGATCTAATCCAGACGGTCGCTTAAAGGAGTCGCGCCACTCCCAAAACAAACGAGACGTTCACTCTGCGGTACTTTGCGTGAAAGAATTACGTGTAAATGGCAGCGAAGGAAGGTTGCGGGCCAACTTTTTTTTCTCTCTTTTTCTTCCTCGGTGCGGCGTGCACGGTATCATCACCTCCTTCATGAAATATTCAGGTCCACGTTGGCATGAGATTGGGAGGCCGAGGGATCTGCCGAACCCGTGCTGCGAGCGAGGATTTGAATTAAATATTTAGGATGGAGAGGGCAGCTGGCGGACTTGAGCAAAATTTTGAATTTGTAACGTTGAAAAGGGAGAGGGCGGAAGGGCGGGAGGACTCAGCGTGAACCCGATTTGCCAGGTTCACTGATGTCCATGTGAGTGGGCAGTGACCCGTGTGAGGATTTTTAGTCGAGCCCATGAAAAGTTTTCGTGTCTATCACGTCCGAGCATGCCAACCGCAATCGTTTCTGCCAAATTAGCCAAGATCATGGTTTCCTATTGGGGCAACAGCGAACCGTGAAGCAGCTCAGCTCAGTTCAGCTAAACTCTTAGCGAAGCTAGTCGGTAATTAAAAACAACAAACAAAAAAATAACATTTAATCGGCTTTTCCACTGAGAAAAAATGTCAATGGCGCGCGGCAAATAATAGCCGTCCAGCTAATCAGCAAGAGGCTTACAGCCACTTCCAGCCAATCAGAACGAGCTGAGACACCAGCAGCACGTACGACATTGTGACGTCACGCTGGGAATAATCTCTTTTCTGGTGATTGTCTGGCCTTTATCATTTTTTTTGAAACCACTAAAAGACCATGAGTGAAAAATCTACAATAGAAAGATTTGCTATGAATTGCGTTTCAGTCTGTCAGCCTTTTTAAAGGCGTTTATTTTTGTTTTGCATGTGATAAACGCTTTTTGGGTCCATGGGATTCTTTTGCAGCACTACCTCAAGTGGCCACTTGGGAAAATCGTTCTCATAATACAACCAGCCACTCATTTCCTGCTCCGTTTTTGAACTCCGCCCTGCCCATGATTCAATTGGCTGAATGGATATCATCCATAAACACACACACAGCGGACCAATGACGGTGAACCCACCTTTGGACTTTTTCCCTCCCAGACATTCCGGCTCGCTCCTCTTCTTGGGCGGCCCCGCGGCCCTCCGCAGGTGATTGGCGCCCGGCTCCAGGAAGCGCTCGGCCGCTGGTATTTCTTTGTGGACGTGGTAGGAAAGGTTGCGCAGGATGCAGACGCAGTTCTCCACCGACTAATTGGACGACAGGCAGCTTTTAATTTTAGTGGCGGAGTAGATAATGCATTGATGGATGACTCTTTTACTCTAATGACTTTCTTTGTTAAGGCTGCATTCCGCTAGCTGGAAACTACGGCTCATTCTGATTCCGTATTAATAAGAAGGGGGGGAACTTGTGATTTTGGCAACCTTATTATCCGTGTCCTTGTTGATAACCGCTGATTGGAGGGCGTGCAGCAGCGCGTCCACCAGGCCCTCGCACTCGCGCAGCCTCTGCCGGGCATCGGCGCCATCGGAGCTGACGTTCCTATAGGATGGGGGGGGTGCACCGGTTAGTCCAGGCGATGGGAAGAATCGGCGTACGGTGGCGGAGCCAAACCTCAGACACCCGGACGTGTTCTTGAAGACGGTGGTCCACTCGGCACTCAGCAGCTTGCAGGCCTCCACCGAGTCCTTCCTCCAGCCCGAGTGCGGGATGATGATCTCGTCGGTGAGCGTCTGGAGGCCGAGGTTGATGACGACCATCTTCAGCGGCTCGTGTGAGGAGAGGTTCCACAGCGTCCCTAAAGCACAGGCGGAGGAATTAATGAATGAAAGAATAAAACATAAAAAATAATTGATGAATGACGTATACAAAATAATTATCGGCATCTCAGCCAGTGACACCAGCAGACTGAACAAACTGACTAAGAAGGCTGGATCAATAATAATAAATTCTGTTTTAAAAAGAGAGCCGTACCTGTGACTAGCTCCTTGACCTCCATGCTGCTGCACTTCCTCAGCAGCCTCACCAGAGCCTGGATGCCGTCGCAGCTCTTGATGGCGATCTTGTTGTTGTGGTCCTTGCCGTAGGAGATGTTGCGCAGGGCGCCGCAGGCCTTGCGGTGCACCTCGGCCTTGGGGTGGTCCAGCAGCTTCACCAGCACGGGCACGCCGCTCAGCTGCCGCACCTCCTGCTTGATGCGGTCGTTCTCGTAGCACAGGTGCTGCAGGTAGGCGGCGGCGTTGGACTTGACCGGGTCCATGGGGTGGCTGAGCATGGCGATGACCTCGTGCAGGTTGGGGTCTCGCCAGCGCGGGTCTCGGCGGATGCTGTCCAGGCTCACCATGCTGTTGCGTTTGTGGGGGAAGTGCAGCGTCTGCGCTCGACACATGGCCTGGAAGAACGGGTTGAGGTTGCCCTCCAGCTGGGCCATGAAGGCGTCGTCGTAGCCGCCCCTGAGGAGACGGCGAGAGGCGGTTCCCTCTTACAACTTCTGGCCGCGTCTAGCGTTTGTTCCACTTTGTTGACGGTGAACAAAGTCTTTTTAAAAAGTCAAGCTAACTTGTACGCGAAACACATGTCAATTTCAACCCGTTCTCAGCAGGAACGTAGCACTGTTGCATCGTTAACATTGTGCAATTTGAGTTGCCCGAACTTAAAGTGAGGAAAAGATGGATGCTCTGAATCAAAATCAGCATTTCTTAGTCCAATTTGATACGTTACACTTGTCTGCTGTAAGCATTAGAGGGCAAAACAAGTTCACAGACTCTCATTTGAGCTGAGCTAACCTCAGATATTGATTCAGGCACTTTTACTGTATGTGTATTTTAACTTGATGGACAGGAACGTCGCATCAATCTTCTCTGAAGCCCAAATCAGGTCTGTTTCCCCCAAAATGTCCAACTTTCCTCTTTTACATTCAACAGGTCCGATGACATTTGGATCTAACAAACTGGCCTCTGGAGAGTTAGTCACTTACGATGCGCCGGGGGGGTGGGGCATCTTGCGTTGTCTCTAAACTGCTTTGTCAATTTATACGGGCCGGTAGCAGCCTGCCGGCGGCCGTTAACAGGCCAAACTTTCTTATTTATCAGAGCCGATGGCGAGGGTGACGCTGCCCACTGATTGATGGCAGCTGCCGCCAGGGGGGAAACCGGCGTCCATCCATCTTCCTGCTGCGCAGGAGCAGGACGACAGACCCATTCATTAAATTCAAGGCCAGTCAAAGTTCGGCCAAACCCAGCAGAGTCGTGGACGTTTTTGTTTTTTTGAAAGAAGAATTTGCTCATCTCTAAATTTTAAAGGTGAGGGTGCCAGCGGCTGTTTATTCCTCCGTGTGGCCCTGCGACAGAGCGGCCACTTGCCCGGGGTGTGACCCCGCCCTCACACAAACACCGCTGGGATGGGCTCCAGCAGCCCAACCCCTCCCCCCATCAGTAGCTGATTTGACAGCAATGCAAGCACTGTAGGATTTCTTTGCTCTTAAAGGTGTTTTCCTGCGTCTACCACAACCCTTCCTGCTCTCTCTCCCTCTGAGAGGAAACTCAATGGGAAAAAAAATGCAATTATGGTGGGTCAAGTTTCCGCTCGGTCAACATTTCCACCTCTTGACAGAAATGTCTTGTAAATGAGCCTGACCTCAAACAAGTCACCTGCCTGACACGTGGCCACCTCGAGCTAAGTGCTCTCATCCCCACCTCAACAGGAGCAACAACAACAACAACAAACTAACAAGTCAGACGCAGCACTGCGAATATTGCGCGTAACTCCCTGAAGTCTCCGAGCGAGAGGCTGATCTATATTTGACCCCCCTCTTCCTCCCGCATCCAGTTGCCACGGCAACCACTTCAGTCCTCCAAAAAGCCATTTTCCTCGCACGGCCCCAGGCTCGCAGCAGGAGCACCTCTCTGCGACTCACCTGGTTCTGGAGGGCTCTCTGAGGAGCTCCATGGTGGTGATGGGTCTGAACTGGTGGATGCCTCCCAGCGTCGGGTAGCTGGCGGTCGGGTGCTCGCCCTTCATGTCCAGGAGGTTGTCGCCCTCCACCGGGCCCAGCGGGGCGTAGCTGTCCCGGAGGAAGGGTAAGGTCTGGTGAGCCCCGGCCTGGAAGTTCTTGGCTGGCCAGTAGGGGGCGTGGAGGGAGGCCCGGGACAGGCTGCCGTAGCCTGGGCACAGGTCGCCGCCGATGCCTCGGTAGCCGTCTGGGAGGGCGAAGACTCTGCTGCTCTGCCTGTCCGGGTGCAGCGCCGGAGGTGGAGCAGGCGGCTGGAGGTCCCCAAATGATGGCGGTGGCGGCGGCGGCACCTCGCTGGGCTGTGGAGGAGGAGCCGCAGCAGGCTGACAGCACTCAGCGGTCGACTCGGGAGGTGGCTGCTCGGCAGCTTCGGGATTTTCCACCGCTGACGGAGTGACATGGTGCGTTTCTGCCACCTGGGACGGCGTCTCTGGGGAGAGTTTACCTCCGTCGCTGAGCGTCTGCTCGGCTTCCTGCTCCACGGCTTTGGACTCCTGCAAGGATTGACACACAGCAGTCTGTTAGCGCTCACATTTTTCGGGATTGGGATTTTCGGGATTAGAACTGGTCTGTATTTCTGTCTCCCATTCGTCTAAACAATCCTTTCCTTCCTTCACGATTGCTTCTAAGGTCGACCTGCCTTGGTTCGCGAGGTGCTCTCTCTCTACTGCACCAAAGAAAAATGAGGTCCACTCGAGAATGAGCTCCTGTGGAGCCGTTTCAGGCCCTGCTTCCGTTTGTTGGGTGGTAAGAAGGAAAGAATTTGGGGAATTAACGTAATTGGACTGGCTCGGCAAAGTGAGTTGGATTCTAATCATTCTGAAGGCAGGCAAGCCCATAAAACCTGGGCATTATTGCAGCTAATTGTGGTTGATGAGCAACATCTGTTCATGGCAGCGGTAAAGGATTTTTACATGAAAATGACACAGCTTTGCATTGACTGTATTCAATATTGTGTTGCTGGAAGTAGAAAAACAAGATAAAGAGGATTTAGGTCTTATCTAATCTCTTCAGTATTTGATTGTCCAAATGTAAGCACTTTTCGTCAAATAATTGAAAGTTTAAGTAGCAGGTTGATCATTTGATGTTTTATGACGGTGATGATCTTCCTCCTAAGACATCAAGGACACACAAGTTCTCGAACCTCAGTGTCCGTCTGCTGCGGGGTGTCCGTCTCCGTGGAGCTCTCGTTGGTCGAGGTCATCGCCGACGCGAAGGATGTGGGCGTGTCCAGTTCATCCGGCACGGAGGGCGTGTCCAGGGTGACCTCCTTGACCTCGGCGGGCGGCGTCAGCGGCAGAGGGCCCTCTGCACTCTGCTCCTGAGGCGGCCGGGACACACACACACACACACACACACAAGCGTAAGCTCAGGGTCCAGCGTCTCCAGCAGGTATCAAGGTTTGTGACAGCCTCATTACAATGACCTCAGTTCTTAATCTGTATCACTCAGAATCAGGACAGGATCATTTTTTTCTATCATCTATTTTTAAAATACAACAGGGTTGCCAGGGTTGATGTCTTTTTTTTTTTACACTCATTCACCATCACTTTTTGGGTTTGCCCTCTCCACTAAAAGCAGCTCACCTAATGTGCATTGCATGTTAGAATGTTGGCAGGAATTTGTTTTGTTTTTTTAGCCGGCTCCATCACCAAAACAGCGCGGCCGCAGTTTTGCAAAGGAGTGAAAGAAATAGAGGAAATCCACCGCCATCAAACAGTTGCTGCAGCTTGAATATGAACAAGTCTGCATGTATACTGATGACACCGTGGGATATTTCTGGTCATTAGCTACGGAAACTGCTTCATTTCTGTCCTGTCTGAATTAAGGGGCGAAAATCAGTAACTCTACCGATTACAAAGGGAACACAAAGCGCCTGATTCTCTCCACAGGGCAAAAAGAGGCCAGAAATTACAAATGAATCATTTTAAGTATGTACTCACGCGAGGCTGCTTTGCTAATTACATGTGCGCCCGAGCATTTTTCTTCCCACATCTCATTTATTTGAGCCAATTTCCAAAGTTTCAGGCTGACTTCCCCCATAAATTGGTCACCAGCCAATTTGACAATAAAACCACTCGGGCCTCAATATGCTGGCCTCGCATGGCCAAACTTTCCTTTATTTTTTCCAAAACTTTTTATTTTAATGGTTTCACCGACCAGCTATTTATTTATCTATTTATTATTTGAGTATTTAGCTTTCTTTTGATGTGCAAACAAAGGCTGACAGGGAACATATTGCCGGCAGGTTTTTTTTCCCTCTTCCTCTATTTTTACAAATCAGTCGTGTCAAAGTCGAAGCGGAGAGGAGAGGAAGCACAAACAACCTGGTGTTTGGTAACAAACCCGGACATCTCGGGGCGCCGCGCTCATTGTTTAGTGGGTCAACGCTACTGCTGCCGCCGCTGCTGCTGCCTCTGCCGCTGTGATCAACATTCACCAGACTGTGAACTGATCAATAGCTGCCAAAGTTTCCTTTGAAGGTCTCTCCTGTTTGTTCTCTTGTTTGACGTGGCAGCCGAACTCGTTCGTGTGGGAAAAAGGGGCCATTTGCTGGATGTCTTCATGAGCCCTGATGTCTCTAAACAGATGTTGACATTCCCCGCTGTGTTATATAAAGCCGGCACATGGGGCCGGATCTGTGCTGTCAGTTATTGTCATTTAAAGTCTATTTTTCCTGTCTCTCTCTCTCCCTCTCTCTCATCCGGCTCCTGATTTGCTCCCCGCTGACGCTGGGATCAGTAACCAGCCGGCTGCTTTTTGGTTGTTTTTTTTGCTGTGTGTGTTTTTTCCTCTAAGTTTTACTCTCCCTTTTGTTTTTTCCTTTCCAGTGATTTTCTCTCGGATTAATTATTCAGCATCTCGGTGTGAGGAGCAACTGCAGGCGGAGCAGTTGGGCCGTAAACATAAAACAACTTCCCCCCCGCTCGGCGCACTTATGCTTTTAGTTCCATTCTAATTATCCAAAGGACTTATTATCATCTTTGCAGTGCCCTGCTTTGCACCCCCGGCCGCCAGCCCGCTCGCCTCAATGCATCTCCAAACAAAAAGACCAACCAGCGCGGTGCATCATTAGCAGCTCAGCTTAACTGCCTTCGCACCGCCCGGCTGCCCCCCTTGAATCAACATCCACCCCGAGAGTCACCCAGCACGTGCACGCAGCCTCTCACCTGGCCTGAACAGGCAGCGGACTGATGCGCAAGAGATAGCAAATCAAAAAAACACCCAAGAAAGGCTGCAATAAATCTGCCCCTCCCCTCCCCGTCCCTCCCAAACTCTCTCCTCTCTGCCGAGGCTGCGGCATGAAAGCGAACAAGTGCTGAGACCTCAACAACTCGGCCGCTTTAAATCAGGCTGCAGCGAGCCCACCGGACCGCGGGGGAAAGAAAAAGAGGCCTCGTGTCCGCGGCGGCGGCACGTCGGGAAAGGACGTCAGAGGTGGGAGGGGTCACGTGGCGGGAATGAAGGGGGTTCGGGTCGAAAATGTTGGCAGAGGGGCAGATAATTCTGGCTGGAAACACCTCGGGAATGACGGAGGGCAGCTGGTGAAGTGAGGGGACAGAGCGCCGTCCTCCGCAGACAGCTTGATTAAGGTTGGGGAGGGAGATAATGGGCAGGATCGGGGGAGGAGGGGGGGGGGGCACCCACTGTGAGCCGTCCCCGTCTGATTCGCCGCTCCAGGGAAGGCCACGCCGCTGTGAGTCAAAGCTCATTTAAATAACTCACTGCACCATCACTAACAAAGTGCGCTGGCGGAGCCAAATAGGTCGAGATGACGGGTCTGGATGTGACTGAGCTTCAAAATAAAAAAAAAAACAGACGGAGGAGGGAGGGGAGCTGCGCACAGCAATGCAAGGGACACACATTCAAAAAAAAAAAACACAAGAAATGAAAAAAAAAGAGAGATGGTTAGCATCCAGTTCCTATCAGGCCGCTGTATCGAGGCCAGCAGCTGCAGCAGCAGCAGCAGCAGCAGCAGCAGCAGCAGCAGCAGCAGCAGCAGCAGGAGCAGTGGTTGCTGGGATGGAGCCAGTTCACATATCAGCCACTGGCTCAAGGGCACAACTGCCACCAGCCACAAGCCTGAACTTGTCACCCATCTCGTGCCGGGGAGACGAGATGATTGGATGAAGACCCAAAGGAAGGAAGGATGGAGGAAAGGAAAGGAAGGGAGGAAGGACGGAAGGGGAGAACAAGGAATGAACAAAATGAAGAAGGAAGGAAGGAAGGAAGAAAGGAAAGAATGAAAGACAGAAGGAGGGAAGGAAGGAAGGAAGGAAAGAAGGGAGGGAGGGAGGAAGGAAGAGAAGAAGAAGGAAGGAAGCAAGGAAGGAAGGAAGGAAGGAAGGAAGGGAAGAAGGAAGGAAGGAAGGAAGAGAAGAATGAAGGAAGGAAGGAAGGAAGAGAAGAAGAAGGAAGGAAGGAAGGAAGAGAAGAAGAAGGAAGGAAGGAAGGAAGGAAGGAAGGAAGGAAGGCCTCTGCTCTCCTGCTCTGGTCTGAAGTGGCCTGATGGGAAACAGCTCAGGTTTGTCGTGGAGGTTCGTCTCTGTCAAAAATGCCTCGGCCGCCGTAACACAAAGCGACGTCAGGCCTGAGATGTCAGGAGGCGTCAGCCGCAACTTTGTCACAACTCGTCTGTCTTCAGCCGCGTTGAAGCGGCGACACTCGCTGGCGTGGCTCACTGTGAGCCGCTGCTGCTGCTGCTGCTGCCAGCGGCACTCGGGTTACCCATGCATAATTCAGATTATTTTTTTTAAAAAAGAAAACAGTTTCCCTGATGTCCATTATGCAAAACATCATCTTTATTTGTTTTTTCTGTTTTTGTTTTTGCACAGTGCGGCCAAGCAGCTGCATAAATTGTTTTGTTTTTTTTGGGGGGGGGGGATCATCCTCCTGAGTTCCTCTTCCTGATTCCTTCCTGCGCTGCTCCGATCCCTAAACAGTTAAATGCTGCATGGTCAGATTTAATGTCCCCCTGATACATCACGGCAATACACTTACCAGAGCGTGCGCAGCAGCACAGCAGCACAGCAGCAGCGCTTGCTTTCCCCTTGTGTGTGTGTGTGTGTGTGTGTGTGTGTGTGTGTGTGTGTGTGTGTGTGTGTGTGTCGGGGGTGGGGGGGGGGGGGGGGGTCACCCTCTCCTCATAATGCAATCAAAGATCACACTCACCACACACACACACATGCACACATATACACACACACACTTCACTCCTGCTGATGAGCTTGCCTATGCGATCGTCTGCACACGCTTGGAGAAGATGTTAGCATCGTGTCCCCACGCGCGCACGCACTCACACGCACAGATGCAGAGGGGGAGACTGCGCCGAGCCCACCGCTGCCTGCCTCATTCATCATGACAGAGGCAGCAGCCGCTCGGCCGCCGCCGCCGCCGCTGCTCTTACCTCTTTCACTTCGGCAGGCATCACCCTCAACCCTTCCGTGCCTTCCTCCGGATGATTGGCGAGATGGGATGCGGCTCCCGTCTGCGCAGCCAGCCAGACGTCTCCTGAGCTTCCTTTCCTCAAAAAAAAAAAAGAAAAAAAAAGAAAGAGACCCAACAACAAATCTCAGCGCACCTCCTGACTCTTCCTCTCCCCTCGGAGGCGCCTCAAACGTGAGCAGCCATCCTTCGCTTCACCCCTCGGCTCTCGGCAGCGCCACACATCCGTTTTCTTCTCTCCCTCCCTTCCTTCTCTCCTCTCCTCTCCTCTCCTCTGCTCTCACTAGCCTCTCTCTCTCTCTCTCTCTCTCTCTCTCTCTCTCTCTCTCTCTCACTCTCACACGCAGTGGATGCACACGTTTTGCTCAGACATTACATCCAACACAGCCCCGGAGAGAGTGAGAAACAGGCAGGCACACACACACACACACACACACACACACACACACACACACACACACACACACACAGGAGCACACACAGGAGCAATAAAGGCTCCTCTACTCATTTACTGCACTCCTCCTCTGCTCCGCGCCGCTGCTGCAGTTGACGTGCACGCTGTTAGCGAGGTGCTGAATCAACTGTGCGATGCCAGAGCGGCTGAGGTAAGTGCAGGGGCGCCGCAATCCCCCCCTGTGCTCTACCCATATTTTTCTGGCAGCCTTGGTGCACACACACACACCTACGCAGAGGCGTGCTACACCATCACCCCCCCCCCTTCCCCCCCCGTGGGCTCACGAGCACCGAGAGGTGCAGCTCACACTCGCCCAGACCTGTGTCAACCCATGTTGTGCAGCATGATGAACCCTTGGTCGCTGCAGCCCCTCCCACCCTCCCCCATCCTGCCAAGTCTCCCCTCAACACCTGCTCAGGGGGCAGGGAGGGTTTTTTCATTCGCTGCAGGAGGTTTAGGGGGACGTGTGTATAATGGAAAGTACAGCAGTGCCTGTTTACAGAGAGTGTTTTGTAACATGGTAGACTTTAACAGGAGGAGAGCCGTTTGGGTTGTTTCCAAAGTGTCGGGCATCAATATGAGATGATGTCATTGGCAGCGAGCTGTAGTCGGACTTCTTCTTGCTTGGCATCCAGGCCGTGACGCTCCACTCGCCATTGTTTCAGAAACCCTCTGGATTGACCTCACGGATCCAACCGGTGGAGAGTGTCTGGACCAGTAACCTGCCAGAGCGTCCAACAACCCTAGCTGGCTGCAAGGCCAAGCCACCAGTCCCATAACCAGTCCAGTCACCAATCTAGCCACCAGTGCAGTCACCAGTCCAAGAACAAGTCCAGTCACCAGTCCAGTCACCAGTCCAGTCACCAGTTATACCACCAGTTTAGCCACCAGTCCAGTCACCAGTCCAGCCACCAGTCCAGTCACCAGTCCAGTCACCAGTCTAGCCACCAGTTTAGCCACCAGTCCAGTCACCAGTTCAGCAACCAGTCCAAGAAGAAGTCCAGTCACCAGTCCAGTCACCAGTCTAGCCACCTAACCAGTCCAGTCACCAGTCTAGCCACCAGTTCAGCCACCAGTCTAGCCACCAGTTCAGCCACCAGTCCAAGAACCAGTCCAGTCACCAGTCCAGCCACCAGTTATACCACCAGTCTAACCACCAGTTTAGCCACCAGTTCAGTGACCAGTTCAGCAACCAGTCCAAGAAGAAGTCCAGCCACCAGTCCAGTGACCAGTTCAGCAACCAGTCCAAGAAGAAGTCCAGCCACCAGTCCAGTGACCAGTTCAGCAACCAGTCCAAGAAGAAGTCCAGTCACCAGTCCAGCCACAAGTCCAGCCACTGGTCCAGTCACCAGTCCCCAGTCCAGTCTCAGCACTGGGGGAAAATGTTAACAATACATAAAAGAAAGAAATCACTAAACTAAAGGTGTTTGTTTTCAACAACTTCTGTGTCACATTTGTATTTTTAAGATTTAACTTTTTATGTATAAAAAGAAAACCCTGTGGGCTCAATCAGCCTTTTCTAATCTTTAATTTCACGGTGCGTCCTCTTGCAACTTATCTCTGGACGAGCACGTCGGTTGCAGCGGCAGAAGCGGCAGCGGGGGGGAAAAGTCAAGCGGAACGTAAGAGGAGCCTCGAACTCTTCATAATGGGGGACAGAGAACGTTTCGGTTAAAAAGTCCCTTCAAGCGAGGAGCTAATGTTTGAGACATCTGCCCCCGACTTCTTGGATCCCTGCGCAGTGGAAAGGAAGCAGCATCCATGACACGGTCCGCTTCCATGCTCGCAAGATCCCGCGACGTGTGAAAAGGGATTTTATTTTATTTTATTTTTTTCTCTCCCAGGAGCGACCGCGACCGAGGCTCGCGGCTCTCCCACTCGCTCCATTTCCACCACACTCGAAATTTTTTTTAAGTGTCTTAATGGCTCAGGGTCGCTGAGAGACAGAGTGGCTCCATCGCACCAGCTACTTTCATTTACATTTTTTGTATTTTAGCAACCTGCCACCCCCTAAAAAAAAAAAAAAAAAAGGCAACTATAAAGCGTTGAAACTACAAAACTACCAATTTTTTTGCTTTGTGGGGGTCATTAAATTGCATTGAAAACAAAACAAACTGGCTGATAAAAGCAAGAATGCAATGAATAGAAATGAAATTATAAATCATTTTATTCCGCTTTCACCTGATTTACATTTTAATTTTTAATAAGGAATCTGAGGCTAAATGGATTTTCTCTGCAGGCAGCTTAAAGACAATTTAATTCAAAATCCTATTGTCATTTGGAATATTAATGCTACTGTTGTTGTTGCCTTATTGCAGAACCTCAGCTTTAAACGTCTGATGGCAAAAGAAAGTGAAGTTGCAGTTTTCCAACGCTGGAACTCCGGCGGCTCCAGTATGAGAAAGAATGACTTGTGCGACGACGGGAGTCTTCACTCATGATGGACGAGACCTTTCCGTAATTAAAATGAACCTTAATGGATCTATTGGCATTTCCTCTGAGGATAAAAGTTCTGCATATTTACTAGGGAAATGAAAATTAATGAGCCTCTACCCTCGTTTGGGCTGCTTTACTCCGCCGGTGAGCTGCTCAGACGAGTTCCTCCGAGTCTGAGCCGCAGCTTCTTTATTTTTCATTTCTTCTCCTCCTGCGAGGGGCTTCATCGCGTGTCAAATTGGGAAACTGGCTTCATCATTGGAGGCTCTGAAGAGATTCTGCTTTGGCCTCAGGTGAGTGGAGCTCGAGCGGCGAGGCTGTTGCAGAATCCTGAATCGCACAACTTTGCCGACCAAAGGCTTCACGTCCTGTCCACGCAAGGACTCTGAATGCATTCGGACACTGCGTGCACGCGCCGATATTTGGCCCTTTTGCATTTCTGTCAAAGATTTTCATCGACCGCTGCGGGATCCGCTGCACGACTGCTCGGCTAATCGGGTGCTTCACCACATCTGGAGGCTGGCGAACCCGCAGCTGCTGCCAGACTTTTACATCCGTGCATAAAAATGCAGGTATGCGTCTCCAACCAGGCCTTTGGGAAACATGCAAAGGGCTTCTCTTTGTCTGCCCGCTGCAGTGGCTCTGCGCTCCTGTAAATTTAATGAAAGATCGCAGCCGAGAGACGGCCGGCAGGCCGGCTTTAATTCCATCGCGTCCTTGGAGGTGTTTCTCTCTCACGCTCCTCGCTCTCGATTTCCAAGCGTTCCAGTGTAAAATCTCACTCTCTAGGTTATTGCTTTGTTTGCCTCGATGCGGCGCACGCAGGCAGAAAGGAGCTGCCAACTGATCGCAGGGGCACCGGGTTTATAGCTGGACTCTCGTCAATGCCAGTCGGGAGTTAGCCTCAATAAGCCTCTCTATTCTCGCTGTTCTTTAAATAGGAAGATGTGATTTAGATGCTGCTGAAATCCTGGCCATAGGTCCTGCCCCTTTCTCAGAGCACGCTGCTGATTGGTCACATTTCTACTGTGTTGGGAACAAAGTTCAGGCTTAAGATCCTGGATACACCAGCGGTGCTAGTGTTTGCTCGTGTGCTAAGCTAAGATTAGCATGGCGTCACGCCACTTCCTGGCCGAAAGGAAGTGGTGGAAAGGAGTCAAGCAGCTGCAGCAGCACACTGGGTGAGGAAGACCTTTCTCTTACATGTGTTTGACGCCCACTTAGATGCCTGATTCTGACTCCTTCTGACACACACACAAACACACAGATACGTTTCAATTATTTCTGCCTGTGCAGACAACTGCATTACACAGGTGGGATGACAGGCGCGCGTCTCTGCAATCCTTCACACCAGCGGCTCCGGTGTGCAAATTGACGCTCTGCTGCGAGTCGACACATGAAGAATGGCCTTGTTGTCGATGCGCTAACTGCATAGCGAGCCGCCTCTTCCCCCTCGGCGTACGCGGCAGATAAGCGTGTCATTAGCGCATCCCATTATCTCAACACACCGGGTCGAACGCAGAGGATGCGGCGGCGACGTTTGATGCATGTGATCTGCTGACAGGAGATCACCTGGAAACGAAGAAACACACAGACCATACAGTCTTGCGGCGGCCTGCAGGACGCTAGTACCGCGGCTGCACACGACCACAGCCAGCTGCCGCTTTGTTTTTTTTTTGGTCCTAATTAAACCCCAGCGCTGTTCTGCGCTGCTCTGCTCTGCTCTGCTCATCCTTGCGTGCGCCGGCGCGGCTAATTTGATTTAACACGGACGTCGATGACGAGTTTACCAGAAAAACAAAAAAAAAACGATCGCGGCAAGCTAACGCGAGCCTGTTGCAGCCTGTTTCGCGTTTCAGACGGCGTGCTCACACAGAGCGCATAATCACACTGGAAATACCAGAAAAAGGTCAGCGATTCGGCACCCGGCGAGAAAGGTCACCCTTCACTTTTCATATTCAAATATTCAAAGAGGGTCTAATCTTTTTTTTTTTTTTTTTGAAAAAAAAAAAGTTAGAAGGGCAAGCAGGCTGCACCAGCGCAGGCTGAACGTGCACGCTCCCCAGTGAACTCCAGTCAGGTTGGAGAGTTTGCACGCAGACTATAAATGACAAATTAGCCGGCTGACTTTCCCTCCGACTTCCTGCTGCAGGCATCCTACAGGGAAGGAAGGGAAAAAAAAGAGAAAAAAAACGGTGGACAAATTGGTGCAGATAAACGATAAATAACTTGGTGTGAGCCCGGTTGTCGCGATCGGGCCAAGCCGTCTTTGTGAAGTGTTTAATTGCGGCAGCCGAGAGGCCCGCGGAGGAAATGAAATGCATCAGTGCCAATGCAGCTGAAAATGACAATCAGCCAGTTCAGCGATGCCTCTGATGATCAGGAATATCAATGAGCTGTGAGGGGAGCGAGAGAGAGAGTGAGGGGAAGTGAGGGCTGCAACAGTGAGTCTGAGGCTGCATCTCTGCAAAAATCATTTCAAATTAAAAAAAAACAAAAAACAAACGGGACGGACAGAAATCAAATCCACTGACGTCGCCGGTCACTTTTCATCAGACGAAGCATCACAATGCTTTTTTCCCCCCCTCCATTTCTGCTACGTCTCTGTTTGTCCTGACGGCCGACACATCGAGATGCGAGAACCATGGCAACGCAGAGCAATCCGCCATCCAGAGGCAGTTTCGAAAAAAAAAAGAATATGAATAAACTCTTAAACGGCCTCGCTGGTTATGTCACGCAAGATCCCTCATCTCTTCTGCAGCTGGAGGGAGAACAAGAGGCAGGGTCGAAAGATTTGACTTCGGGTGCGATAGAGGTACATTTGGAGAAAAAAAACACATGTGTAAAGGCTCAGTTCACCATATAATTAGATAGATAGATAGATAGATAGATAGGATCCCTGTTTGCATCTCACCTCCAGGATGGGGAGCTGAGAGGAGGTGGAGTTGGGATCGGGGGGGTGGAAATAAGGGAGGTTAGAGGAAAAAAAAACAGCATAAAAATTACTTTGAGGACAGCGAGGGAGAAAATGGCATCAGACGTTTTGCTAAATCTGCCCTCATATTTTGGAAGCTGCATGTCTCCGGCGAGCAGCTGATGTTGGATGCGGGGAGGGAGGCGGCTCAGTGCAGCGCAGATTACAGGTCATCTGCATAAACGCGTCACGGCGAAAGAGGGGGAGGAAAAAAAGAATAAAGAAGCTGAATCCTCTCTTAGCGCCGTCTCCTTGCAAACTGACAAACAAAAAAGTTGACACCGGCGGAGATGCAAAATAATTTGGTTAAAAAAAAAAAAAAAAACCTAGCGTGTCACATAAGGTCACGACATCGAGCTACTCCCGGTCGTTTGAAAGGCCAAAATGGGTTTCATTGCTGCGTCAGGATCGAGAGCCGGGGGAGGAGCGACAAACGAAGCTGGACTCACAATGCAGATTTGGCAAAAGTAGATTTGTTACCTGAAAAGTTTGCAAGGTTCAACTCAGTCCAAAAACGAAGGGCTGAAAAACAGCGGCTAAGCACTGCAGGCTGTGGTGAAGATGCAATTGAACGTTTTGTGCTCTCGGGGTAACTGACCAACTGGCAGCAGCAGAGGCAATCATACCAGGTTTAAGTACCTGTAGGTGTAGATGGTATAGATGAGCAGGAGGCAATCAGGTGGACCAGTGGCAGGTGAGTCGTGGCAGCAGGTGCAGTCGATCGTGTTGATGATCCCTCCCAGGCCGGCTGCCAGACAGGGGGGACACGAGACAAAAAACAACTGCAGATCCCAACATTCCCAAGGCCACAAGCGTGTCGCTCCTCCGCCTCCTCCTCCTCCTCCTCCTCCTCCTGCTAACTTCCTGCCGACCTGACACCTGAGAGGGGCTGCTGGGACCGCAGGGGGCGACCTGCTCGTGACAAATCTGACGTGAGGAACCGGCGGCAGCGAGCGCGGAGCTCCCTCGGATTCCAGCGCAGCTGCCGCCGATCTGCTGAAAAATAAGCCGCCCGATCCGTCCGGACACCTGTCAATCACCCATTTGTGAGGTGAAAGTCCCGTCAGTCAGCCAGCGGGCGGTGAGGCCGAGTGCAACGATAATTCACCAAAGAAATTTCTTTCTTTTTTTTTAATAAATAAAAATGGCTCCCGCTGCCGCCGTTAGCTCTGCACTCTTGCCATTTATCACCTCAACCACAATGCCCGGCTGTCAATCACAGTTAGCGCCAATAAAAGTCGCCGCGCTGAGAAATAGTTTGGCTGGCAGAGGCGCCGGAAGACTTACGAGGCCGTCCTCAGAGCGAAGGACGGCGGGAAGGACGGAAGGAGACGGAAGGACTCGGAAGTGGCTGAGAGTTTGGGAGGCTCCTTCAGAGGGTTCGTGTTCGGCCTGACTAACTTTGACTGAGCTCTCCTGCGTTAAAGCACCTTTTTGAGTGCGCAACACACACATACACACACACACACACAGCGCCTGATCTGCTGGCCCTCATTCTGGTCCTTGAAGTTGACTATAATATCCTGTTTGGCTCTGTGCACGCAAAAGAGCAGCAGCAGCAGCAGCAGCGGCAGCCACCAACTCTGTATCTTCTCAAATCGTCCACTGGGGGGCGCCCCGCACAAGGAAAGTGCAGAAAACCGGGGGCCTGCAGAGGCAACCAATCACTCTATTCCACTGTTGTGTTGGGGATTTGAGACGTTTTGTGCCTGTTTGTGTGTGTGTGTGTGTGTGTGTGTGTGTGTGTGTGTGTGTGTGTGTGTGTGTGTGTGTGTGTGTGTGTTTGCGCAGGACTTGTCGCAGCTGCCGGACAGATGAACGAGCCGCTGCGGCTTCGAAGACAAATTACACGCGCGATAGATTCACTTTTGGCTCCATTTCCTCCCAGACGCATGGATTTGAAATACTGCTGTAATATCTTTTTCATTGCGGTTTCTGTTCGGGTGCTCGAGGGAGGGGGGCGGCACACACGCACACTCACTCATGCAGATGTGCAACGGAGACCAAACACAAAAGCAAACGCAGAGAAAATTACAAAATCGGTTTATTCGTAGAAACAACTACAAAATTGGATTCGATCGGGTTTTTTTTTTTTTTTTTTGCCTTGGTCTTGCAGGATGAGACACATAAATTGCAGTGTTATCATTATTATTATCATCATTATTATCACTTTGTTCCAAAAACGAGAGCAAATATCAAAAACATAAAAACAGGTCAGTTGTCTGTAACTCCTCGCTGAGCCCTTTTGCACGTTGCGGCGCCGATGCATCTATCCTGAGATTTGACGAAACTTTTGCGTGACTTTGCAGGGAGTGTGTGTGTGTTCTCGGCCAGCCGGCCGCGTGTTTTCTGTCTCGCACGCCCACACTGGCGAGTCCCAAACGGCCTCTTATTTACAAAGTACTGGGGAGCTGCGAAGACCGCGGCCAACACTGCATAGCTGATTCCTTCACACCGTCGAAAATGCGAAGTATGTTTTATTTTTTTCCTTCTTCTTGTCCCTTTTTTTTTTAATGATTCAGGGCTCCCAAGGTGGCCGAGTCCTTCCCTTCCAGGGAGTGCGTGATGGAGGAGCGCTTGGCCGTGGCGTAAGAGGCATAGGAGGCGTACGAGGGCGCCGAGGAGGAGGTGGAGGAGGGCAGGCGGGGGAGGGTGGCGGTGGCGGTGGCGGTGGAGGGGGGGTAGGGCTGCCTGTCGGCGGGGCAGTAGGCCAGGGACGAGGACTGGCCCCTGGTCTGCAGGCTGCTGCTGCTGCTGCTCTGCAGGGGGGAGCTGGACGTCCTGGGGCCCCTGGTGAGCGACGACGTGGACGAGCTGGACAGCGGCGACGTCCGCATCCCGTAGCCCAGCAGGCCCGTGCTCATCAGGAACTCCCGGGAGCCGTACGCCGGCGGCGTGGGCCCCCGGGAGCCCGGCGGAGCCCGGAGGTTGTCCGGCGGGAGGCTCCTCCTGCTGGGGATGTCGTAGACGCCCACGTCGGGGCCGTAGAGCGCCTGGGAGCGCGCCTGCAGCCGCAGCTGCATCCTCTCCCGCTCCTCCAGCTCCCGCCGGCCCTGGATGGACGCCATGATGGTCTTGGAGAAGTTGTCGTAGCGCGCGGCCGCCGACTTGGGCGGCGTCAGGGTCCCGAGGTCCCGCAGGCTGTCGCGGAGGCTGGAGGACGAGGAGTTGGAGGCCACGTCCCTCATGGTGAGCACCGGGGGAGGGGTGAGGTCCCGGGAGGCCACGCTGTGGGACACCAGGTCCCTGGCCATCAGGCCCTGGAAAGACGGCGACGGGTCCCTTTGGATGAGGCCTTGGATGGAGGGCGATGGGTCCCGGGAGACCAGCACCTGCAGGGAGGGCGACGGGTCCCGGGGCTGCGGGGACTGCCTGGCTACGCCCATGAAAACCGGACTGTAGGCGTGCGGCGGCGTCGGCGCCGGCCGCTGCACCACCATCCCGTCGGCGCCCAGCGTCATGAAGTGGTACCCGACCGCCGGTGGCCCCCGCTGGGACAGGAAGTGATGCTCGGTCGGGTTGACCAGCCCGTCGTAAGAGAGGCCGCTGTGGTTGGCCAGGAGGTGGTGGTGCGGCGATCCAAACCCGGGCTGGGGGGGGCCCAGGACGTCGGCGTGGGCGGCCGGCAGCTGGGTCTTGGTGCCGTGGCGGTGGCCGTGCTTGAGGGTGAGGCTGCGGGAGCCCAGCTGCAGCGAGGAGGAGGAGGAGCTGCCGTTGCTGTGGAGGTGAGGACTGGCCTGCTGGACCCCCCGGCCGGGGCTTCCGCCGCTTCCCGCCCGCTGCTCGGACGCCTTCAGCAACTGGACCAGAGGAAGATAAAGAGACGCTTGGTGAGCAGAGCGTCCGGCGAGCACGAGGGTGAAGATCAGTGGGTGACAGCACACCTGCTCCGGAGGGATGGGCGACGACCCTCTGGATATGGCCTCCAGCACCGGGCGGAGCTGCGGCACCGTGGGGATGGAGACGGGAATGATGGACTTTGTGACGTGGCTGATCTCTGCAGGGGGGACGACAGGAAGCCTCACTCACCAACAACAAACCCAGAAAAATGTAATCCCTGAATGATCAGAATCTCACATGACTGCCTTTATGTCATGTTTTATATGGGCTTTATACACTTTTCGTCATCCACCATGTATGACAATAAAGGAAATTCTATTCTATTCTTCTATTCAAAGATAAAATATGCACATTACATTTATTCCATTGTCCTTTAGTTTTAATATATTTTAAATTCTGTTGTCTCCACTGTTTCCTCACGAGGAGGTTCCACACTGGGTGGTTGATCTGAGAGGTGGTTGTTTCCTATGATGGTTCCTTCACGCCCTGCCATTTTTATTATTATACTGGCTGTTTCTGCAGTGTGGGTGAGTGAATGGGTGGCTAGTGGTGTGGGGTTACGTGGGTGGGAGGAGTGGGTGGGTTTTCATTATCTCTTGCATTTCTGCTTCATGTTTTTATTTTTTTTTGTCCAGCATTTTGTCTTGCATTTTTTTGGTATGAAAAATGTTTTATAAATAAAGTTTGTTTGATTGATCAAAGCGCAAAAGCCATTGGAATTCCGTCAGTACCGTCGGCGGCCGACTGTTGGCTCTTCAGCAGCCTGTGGTCGGGTTTTGGCGGCAGCGGGGGCGGAGTTTTCTGCTGTTTGATGTCTGACAGCTCGACGGCTCCGGCTGAGGTTAGCTAGCAGCGAGAGAGAAAAAAAAAATCAGGGATCAATCCAGCAATCAGCGACTGAGGACGTCAGCAGTGAGAAGCTGAGTTGCGTACTCGGCTCCGGAAATCCGGACTCCCGTTTATCCCGTTGTTGTCCCGGACCTTCTCAAACTTCTGCCGGTTGTTCTCGGGCCGCAGAAACGGAGGCTGGATGTGGACGACCGTTTTCCTGTGGTGTCTTTCAGTGTACCTGCGGGGTGAGAGGGGAGGGGGCGTGACCGACAACCAGCCGGCATCGTTGGTTTCTTTTCCGTAGATTAAAATCTGAAAAGGGAGCTGAGGACGGCGCCTCTTACTGCGGAGAGATGGGACTGCAGACCAGATACTCCAAGTTGCTGCAGCAGCCTCGAGTGAAGGGGTTGACGCCTCCCTGAAACTTCCCGGTGACCTGCGGCATCACCAAAACACAAACCACCAGCACCTGCGTCGTTATTTAAGCCAAACGTCACCCTATTTTTTTTATAACAGACTGGTGCAACTGTTGAGTCCTGAAGATGCTGCCCACCATCTTCAGGTGTTAAGTTATGATACACCCCCCAAAAAAATAAATGATTTCCGGTGATCAATTAATCATTGGCCTTTGTGACAAAAAAAAGGCTGATTTTCTGCCACTAGGGGGCCTGAACTTGCAGATAATGCAGTCTGGTGCCGCTTTGCACAATTCCACTGATCTCTCGCCATTTAGCCCCAGTGTTTGCTGCCGTTAGCACTCTTAACTGAACCAAGTGAACCGACCTGCTCGTTCGTGGTGCGCCCCCTGGAGACCAGGTACAGGTGGAAGCCGGTGAGGCCCAGCACGGGGAGGAGGAACAAGCCCGACACGCTGACCACGACCAACCTGTGCACGCTGTCAAGGCAAAACCCGCCTCAGAAAGGCAATGCTAAGCAGCTGCTCGCATGCACACACACACACGCACACACACATCTGCATGCGTGCTGAAGGATACGTGATGGTGCAGTGCAGCATCCACAGCTGGTCCGCGTGGTGCAGGACGTACATGAGGCCGAAGGTGAAGACACAGATCATGTGAGCCGTCAGCGACAGCAGGAAGAGGAAGAAGTAGCGGTAGTTGCGCCTGCCGATGCAGTTGTTCACCCAGGGGCAGTGGTGATCGAAGTCCTGGGCGGAGGGAGGAGAGTGTGTTCAAAAAATGAGGGTGATAGAAAAGAAAGTTTTTCCAACAGCAACATGGTTTTGAGACGCTGCTTAATGTGGGCCGTCTGAGCCCCGCCTCCAAATTGCATTTCAAGGGAAGCGGCGAGGGATCTGAGGAGAGGATTGACCTCATTAATGAGCTCTACCCCTCGGCCTCCATCATTCTGTCTGTCACTCACTCAGTAATAGAAGAAAGAAAAATCCCTTTTATTTAAAAGTGTTCCCCGACTGCTGCAGTCTTTGTTCCAACGTCATTGCGCCGTTACTTCTGTTGCTTCTTTGTAAACTCACTTCACCAATGTTTTCAGCCAGTCATCAGCGCCAGTAGCCTGTGTTTCCAGCCAGCCCTTCCACTGGACATGCTAACATTTAGCATCCCACTTCAAGACGTCCTTCATTTACTTTACGAGGCTTAAATTCAAGTGTTTTTTCCCCACAGAAGCACCCACACTTACTGAGAATTCCATTTTAACAATGTTTTCTGACAATCGGTAACTGAATCCTGTCAGTGAAATGGGCAGGAAATGAGAAGTTTGTGCATTTCTTCTTCTCGTTGTGGAACTTGTCCCTCTGTGACATCACAAAGGGCACCAGCACCATGTTGTTGGCAACAGCTCTCATCGAAAAACAGGTGTCTCCTGTCTCCGCCTCCTGTGAGACCGCCTTGTTTTCATTCCCCTCCAAAAACTGTGTAAAATGGCCAACAAAGCAACAGTTTTACTCGGAGGGCTGCAAACAAAGGGCTAAGCACACGGCTCCCAGTACAGCGACCAATCGTGGGAGGCGGCGACTCCGCTGAAGTAACCCAACAAAGAAACAAAATATTTAAAAATCGATGGGCCTTGGTTTTTTTACTCGAGCGTTGCTTCTCGGTGCACCGACCTCCACGCAGTGGTCACAGACGCTGCAGTGGGAGCAGCGCGGCGGCCGGTAGAAGTGGCACGTGGAGCACCACTTCATGCGCACTTGGACGCCCTTCACGTCCACGTTCTTGTAGAGCGGCGCGCGGAACTCGTCGTCCTTGTCCTCGTCCTCGTTCGCTGCGGAGGGAAGGAGGAGGATGAGGAGGAGGAGGAGAGCCATGTCAACATCGTCCCGCCCTCCTTTTCACACCGTGAGGTTCTTCACCGCCGCCGTCCCATCACTCACCCACTGGCAGCACGCCGGCGTCCATGAAGGTGGCCATGGTGAAGTTGGCCAGGACGAAGAGGAAGAGGAGGCCGCAGCATGGCGGCACGGCGGGGCAGATGGTCGCGGCCAGCCATGGGCATCTGAATATGCAAATGAAGGAGGGAGGATTGGGGGGGGGGAGCGGGGGGAGGGGGGGAGGAGAGAGTTTAGCGTCGGCTGAGCCTGCAGGCCAGAGGAGGTTCTGTCGCTCGCAGGTGGAGGTGAAGATGCATCACGGCTGCAGTGAGAGGCACTGAGGTTGTGATCGTCCTGCATCATGTCGGTTCTGACAGATTCTACCAAGTGATGGTTTACAACGAAGGCTGAAAGAGTGTGTATGTGAGAGAGAAAGAGATAGGGGGAGGGAGAGAGAGAGAGCGAGAGAAAGAGGGAGAGAGAGAGAGAGAGAGAGAGCACCCAAAACAAGGGACTAAATGATGAGGTTTCCTGTGTTGAAGCAAAGTGAGTGTCTGCATTAAATGAGGGGGAAGGTAAAAGCAGCTCATCAGAGGTACTCTGAATAGCTCAAATCCCCCTAGTGGCCAGGAGGAATATCAGAGCGATATGAGACCAAAACGCACCTCCGTTCATCAAGACCTACGATTCACACGCCCAGCCATTTGACCACTGACAAACTGGAAGTGCGCAATTTGCTTGTGTTTGAAAATGTCCAAAATATCAGGTACACGCATTACTGACATACACAGCTGGAGTTTCCACTAGGAAGCGGCGACAGTGATGAAAGTCTACTTTTTTATGCAACACAAGCCAGAAATGCGCAATTTGCATTAAAAGCTTTGACAAAAACATTGGCATCCTCTTTCAGTACACAGTTGACGCACTAAACATGCTCCAAATCTCATCAAATTTCACACGCACACACACACACACACACACACACACACACACCACAGGTCTTAACTGACTGATCATGAAAAATGAACCAGATGGGCCCAGCAGCGCCACCTACATACCCAAAGTGTGCTCACAACAAGCAGCCTGTGTTGGTGGGATAATTTCTTTCCCCTCTACTACCATCTAGTGGTTGAACATCACAACAACATGACTCCCATTGCCGTTAGGAATGTCCAAGAGTCATCAAACAAAAACTCAGGTGTTTGTCTCATCAAGGCCGAGAATTCACACTTGACAGCCATTGCTGAAAAATAAATAGGAAGTGTTCGATTCCTATACTTTGCACACACACACCAACACATTTCACTCACCAAACATGCTTCATACAGGCTCAGACTGCTAAAACATAAATATGAGGAATGAACCCATTACGTGCCACAGCACTACAACTGTTTTCCAGCAATGCAAAGAAAAAAGAATCACTAGTTTGCCTCACTGGGGCCTCCGACTCAGACAGATAGGAGTGGTGACGACTGCAGCGCCATCAAAGGCATTGGATAGGGTCGCCAGGGGTCGTCTGAGGTCGGCAGGCAAAAACGCATTTGTTTTTCTGTGAACATTTGAGAAGTGTTGGGTCTTTTCCTTCTCGAATCGTAGCCTCCGGTCACAAACACGAGATGTCTTTCGCCCAGGGGGCGCTCACGAGGACCGCACAGCCCCATCAACGTTGTGATTTAATACGTTTTTTGTAAAACTGCATTCGATGACACAAATTGAGAAAAAACGGTGCACAGTTAAAGACAAGAGCTGTGTGTGTGTGTGTGTGTGTGTGTGTGTGTGTGTGTGTGTGTGTGTGTTGGGAGGATTACAGTCCTCCCAAGATCACTGAGGTCTTCCTGAGAGCAAAAACTGCAACATTAGATTCTATGCCGTTTCTCAACACTCATATTAAATGATACGGCTGTGATTATTGATGATGACGATGATTAATCATCGTCATCATCATTATTATTATTATTATTATTATTATTGACGCACAGTCTGTTTTGCATGTTTGCACTTGAAAATCTTGCCACAAGTCGCACACATCCTCCACCATCCAAGCGTGTGTGTGTGTGTGTGTGTGTGCGTGTGTGCGTGTGTGCGTTCGCTCTAAATCACCCTGAATGGGAGTGTGTGATTATATCTCCAGTGTGTGTGAGATTAAGAGGAGGTGGGCGGGGCGGCACGGTAATCAGGTTACAGAGGAAGACGGAGAGGCATACATTCACCGGATTACCATCACAGCCAAGCATCGCATGTTTAACCTACATATTGATAAGAATTATAATACAGCATGGGAATTTACTATCTGAGCAGCGGCGACGTCATTGTAGTTCCTCGACACGGCATCTGGCGAAGGTTGAGGACAAAACTATAAGGTGCTTTTGAAGGGCAACAATTGTGCATTTGCACAGCAAAGCAACTGCTAAGAGAGCCGACAGACTTGAGGATCAGGACGTCATCAATATAGAAATCATGCATTTTAGCTTGTGAATTGATTGTGGAGAACAGTATGCACAAATAAACAATAATGATGTGGTAACCTCTGTGTGTGGATTGTATGAAAGCAACAACAACAACAACAACAACAGCAGCAGCAGCAGCAGCAGAAGCAGCAGCAGCAGCAGTAGTAGCAGCAGCAGCAGCAGCAGCAGCAGCAGCAGCAGTAGTAGCAGCAGCAACTCTGCAGGAACCAAAAGTCATTCGCCACAAACAGACACTTCCAGTCCCTCCACCACCACCACCGCCACCACCACCCCTGGCTGGTTTTAGACAGCGGGGATGTAGAGGGGTGGGGTGGGGTGGGGGGTGTTGGGACCCCCCCCAGCCTTCTCCTCTTCCACGCCATGCCAGCTGCAAACCCAGTAATCTCTGCTGGATTATGAACTCTGGATTACAGACCCTCCCTCCCTCGCCAGCGCCAGAGCCCATTGTGTATCTTTCCAAATGCAAAGAGCGCCCCCCCCCCACCCCAACCCCAACCCCAACCCCCACCCCAACCCCCACTCCCTCCACCCACTCCGCCCCCAGGCGGCCTCGCCGTATATCACACAGCACAGCGCGCCCTCGCCATGCACTATACGAGCTAAATCCAATTTGACTGGCTTGCTGCAGCCTATACATGCAGGAGGATCGGCTGCAGATTACGGCGAGCGGAACGACGATGTAGGACAGGAAATTCACTGTGGGTTTGAACGCGTTCAGTGTAATGAAATTATCGGCGGGGGGTGGGGGGTTGCTCGTGGGAGGTGGGGGAAGGGAGGGGGAACTGTGAATATGTGACATAAAGATTATGAAGGATAATATGACACCCACACCACCACCACCACCACCAGCCCTCCGACTTGAGGGGAATGAACCCATGTAACCATTTCCCAACATTAATCTGTGTCTCGGGCCTCTCAGTCAACTCCCCGCATATGGGAAAAGTCAATGATTTTCTTCCTTTACAGCCCTTTGTGATGTCACAGGCGTTGCCGGTACCTCTTGCAGGTCCAGCTGGGTGCTGACACGGCCTTTTTTGTCCCATTTTCCAAACACGTACACGTTGCAACAAAGCGTCATTTGCAACAAGATATTTTTTTTTGCAGGAGGCTGCAAACAGAAGGCTAAATATGCTTTTTTTTCTCATGGATGCAAAGTTCCTTTGAAAAACAAGTAGAACCTGAGTCAGCTGATCACTCGATCACATAAATATGATCTTCACCCCTGAAAAGTTTCTTTTTGGTGTGCAGGTGATGCCGCAGGTACATTTGAGAACATCGGGGATCCATGATGGCGGTCAAACGTGCCTGATGTGACAAACGCAACCTGGTGCCACATCCATCATGTTGCTGCACACGCAGGAGAGGGTAGGGGGAGGCGAGTGTGGGGGGGCTTTAGCGAGCTAAATGCTAAAATGCATCTGTCTTGACTGTGCATGCGCGGCCAAAAGCCGCCGCCGCCGCTGTGGCCAGTCCGGGACCATCTGGAGCGCCGAGAGAGACAGTTCATTAGGCAGCGGCGGGACGGAGACAAGCCGCCGCCACCGCCACAGCCTAATGAAACAACCCCGGCAGGGCTGCATTAAATCACAGGGAGCGCTAAGCTGCTCGGCAATCTGCACGCCGCCGCCCTCCTCCTCCTCCTCCTCCGCCTCCACATCCTCCTCTTCCTGCTGGTCCCCGCAGTGGGTCAGTGGCACAGCCGGACACCAGACGCAGCTGCTCCGGCAGCCAGGAGGAGGCCGAGGCTGCGGCAGGGCGAGGTGCATTACGGCTTCTGGAGGAGAACAATGCCAGCGTGGGGACACGACTCTTGGCAAACAAATGGCCCCGCCCACCACCACCACCACTGTAAATCTCTGCGTCGCATCCATGCATGCGGCGGCCGCCGCGCTGTGATCTGCCGTTCGTGTCATCCGTATTTCATCATCCCCCCGTTTTAGCATCCAATAAAGATGAAAGCAATTTAGGATTGTTGTTGTGTAAAACCTTTAAAAAAAAATAATGAAAAAAAAAAGAAAAAGATGATTGACTCGAGCTTTTTGGCCAGTTTTTTTTTTTTTTTTTTTTTTTATTTCTCCCCAAAGTCACACAGGAAATTGAGGCTTTGCTTGGTTTTGGGAAAGATGCTCAAAAGGTCGAAATTTTCATTGAGGCAAAACTTCAGGGAAACTGATATTATTGAAAGGCCCCATGTGACTCTGATTTGCCATGTTTATTTTTTATACTGGAGTCCACTGTGGCATCAGTTAATCAAAACACTCCAAATATTTCCAGATAACTCCATATTTAGCCATGTGCAACACTGTGTGCAAAAAAAACATTTTTTTTTGTTTTTATCAGGCCATTTCCAGAACAGCAAAAGCAAAAAAATAGTAATAATTTTCTCATTTTCTGAGTATTGTTGGAGAACATATTAGATATTTTGAATCTCACAGGTGCTTTAAATCGCCTGAAAAAAAAACATTTTTTTACACTTTGCTGCAAGAGACACATCACCTTTCTTTCAATCATAATTACTTTTAGGTTTAAGTTTCTTATATTTCATTTTTCCAGGTCAAAAACGTGTTCTTCAGCAGATAATGTCTGGCAAAAGTTAAAATGGCCACATTGACTGATTGGCTGTACTTGACAACGGGCAAAACCTGAGCGCGAGCTAATCCAAACACAACTTCAAGGTCAGAAGACACAATGGCAGGCAGTCGAGGCTGCCGATGAAATTTTTTTTTCACAATTTTTTTTTTTTAATCCTGGGGAAAGGAAGGAAAATTTAGCCCCGCGCCAAACCTGCAGCAGGAATTTTAAGCATGCAAGGCACTTTCTATGCACACAAGCTGCACGAATATCTCAAGATGAAAGCGGCGGGATTGGTTCTATATACATAACTGCAGGGTTTGGAATTAAAATTGGGACATGTTTGTAGAGGATAAGATTGAAAAAAAAAAGGCCTGTCTGGATGCTTCCTGTGACTCACAGGCAGCCGAGGGAAGCGGAGGGAAGACCACGATGACGTTATGACGGGTGACAAGCCGCGTCCCTTCGACTTACAGTTAGCAGGACACAGGTGGGCGGAGCCCGACACCTGCCAGTCCGGAAATCCAGCCGCAGCAGAAGCCTCACGCTGTCACGGAGTTTCAGAGTTCTTGGCCAACTGGAGGAAAATAATGTGTCCCCGCAGAGCCTCTCCATCTCTCCGTCTGAGTGCTGACAGGCGAGAATCTCTTGTAGGCTTCATTACGTGTGCAAACAAAAGGTTGCTTTTTTGTTTATTTTTAAATGGGCCAATGAGGTTTGCACTTTGCAGTCGTTTTCATCTGGAATGAAAGCCGCCGCCTCCTCCTCCTCCTCCTCCTCCTCCTCCTCTCCTCCGTCTCCAAGCGGCAGACTCATCATTTCCTGCCGGAATCAGTCACAGCGTCCAGCTCTTTTTCTTTCTTTCTTTTTTTTGCTGGGTTAGCATCTCAGTCCCAATTAAGCAGGACCATTCTCAATCTATCATGTCAGCGGCTCCTTGCAGAGTATAAACGGTGTTCATCAGTGTCGGGTCTCTGGCCATCCAGTGTGTTTCTACGTCCAAAAACCAAACAGTCCATCAGAGTGATCTGATGGCTGTAGGGGGAAAATGCTCGAGAAAAAGCTTCTTAATACACTGAGGAATTCATTGAATTCCTGGCAATGGGAATTATTCTCACAAAAATCATAACCTGCATTTAAAGGATTTTGACAATAGAGGCGCAGTTAAAAAAAACAACAACAAAAAAAAGGTCATCTTGCTTGACCGTCTCACAGTCACAGTGTCAATACTGGAAATTCAAAGATCACCGCAGTCCACCCCTCCGACTCCCACTCCCACTCCCGCTGCCGCCACCGCCCCCCCCTCACCCAGATGGGGGATCACATGACATCGGCAAGAAGATCCTAATCCCCGCACTCCCAATCTGGTGTCAGATTCCAGGGGAACCGGTGCGCGGCTGCGGAACGCGGCAGAGAAAACTAGGG
Organism: Nelusetta ayraudi; assembly: GCF_046127955.1. Classification (NCBI taxonomy): domain Eukaryota; kingdom Metazoa; phylum Chordata; class Actinopteri; order Tetraodontiformes; family Monacanthidae; genus Nelusetta; species Nelusetta ayraudi. Next base: position 1,686,516 of record NW_027466133.1, on the reverse strand, counting down.
CAGATATGGCTGTGGAGGTCAAGGGTCGGCAGTCTGGCACAGAGCCGATGAGGTGCGGGAGCCTTCGGGCCTGCTGAACGCAAAGATCTGACCAACTTGTGCGTTTGTGTTTGCAATCCAAAGCGAAGGATTTGTTGCAGACGCCTCGGTCTGACTAACCATTTCAACTGGATATTTTTATTCCCTGCTCACCAGCTGCACTGTGGGCCCCACTCCCACTGTTGCGCCTGCTCTCTCCTCACAAGTAGGTCGAACTTTTGCTAAAATTAACCTTTTTTTTTTCTTTTTTTTTTTACCTCTCTCTCTCTCCCAACGCCCTCACCAGTATCGAGTGGAAACATTCAATCTGGCTTCAGCAGAAAAGCCCTCAGCGCGACCTTCTGACAAAATAAAGAAATAAAGAAATACACCACGGCCTCCGGCTACGTTCATGACACATGTGGGTCACCGTGATGCCGCTGACACACGTTTGATTGCGACTGGCCGATGTGCCAAAACTGGACTTACTGCGACTCCTCAGGGCGCCCTGGGCAGTCGCCCAGCGCGGCTCGGTGCCGCCAGCCAACCGGGTCGCAGCATGTCAGACCGTCTACCAGTGGGACACAGCAAACTGGGAAGACCTCCAGAAAACAGCGCACATGGCCCTCTGTTTGCAGCCTGCCGCCGTATCTGGTGCGTCGCTGGTTTGGTGGCCGACAACGTGTGGCGCTCTCAGAATCAGGGCACAACCTGTAAGTGGCGTCGGTGCCCTTCGTGACATCGCCAGTGAGGTGTGTCTGTGTGTCAGTGCCCTTTGTGATGTCACAATATTGCTTATTTGCATTTTAGCAAACATTTTTGCACTAAAGAGAAGCGAGCACAGGGAGTTTGGTGTTTTTGGAGGAGTTGTCATGAAGGTTTCGAGAGACTTAAAAAGGTAAAACAAAAATTGACGAATAAACGAGGGGGTTTGCTCATTTTAGCAGGTAGCTAAAAGCTAAAACGAGCAAGTTTAAGCTCATTTTAGCAGCTAGCTAAAATGAGCTTAAACTTGCAAAAGATGAAGATGAGCTCTAGACAATAATGTGACATTTCCTTGTCTATTGGTGTGACGTGAAGAATAATGTCACATTTAAAAGCAGAAAAACTTCATAATTCCGCTTGCAAAAGCTATAATACATTTGAATGCAAAGCGTGCAAAGGAATTATTTTTTAGTAGTGTTAGAGATATTGTTTTTTAAAAAAGTATCAATTATCATTATCATTTTATTTTTTATTTTTTTTGCAATAGCGTTGCACTTACGTGAAGACGAAGAAGAGGGAACTGGAGCCGACCAGCAGGCAGGCGGCCGTGCACACCGGGACGAAGGCGCCGGGCTTAAGCGAGTCGGCGCCGCTGGCGGGCATCCTGTCCTGTCGGCGCCCGTCACAGTGCCATCACCGTCGGGGAGGAGAGGAGGCGGCGAGCGGCGCTGCTGTGTCCACCCGACCGAGGATCCTCATCAATGTCAGGACTGGAAGGAGGAGAAGGAGCAGCAGCGGCGGCAGCGGCGGCGGTAGCAGCAGCAGCAGCAGCAGCAGCAGCAGCAGCAGCGATCACTCTTGCATCCCGTCCCGTCCGTCTGTCCCGACACGCAGCAGCGCACAGATGCCGCCTCCGGTTTATCCCAAAGGTGGAGCTTTATCTCTTTTTACTCACCAGCGGCGCCACACAAATCTCCTCCTCGCTGCTGCTGCTGCTGCTGCTGCCGCCGCTGGTGTGTGTGTGTGTGTGTGTGTGTGTGTGTGTGTGTGTGTGTGTGTGTGTGTGTGTGTGTGATAGAGAGAGACATGTGAGCCCATCCCGAAGCTGTTTCGGACCCTGTGAAAAGTTCCGATGGGGAGAATTTGCGTGGCCCCCTCCACGTGGGAAATAACGGAGCCGAGGGGTTAAAGCTCCACAATGATTTCCCGCAATTGCGTTTTCAGCCCCACAGTTTCCCTCCTCCCTCCTCCCTCTTTCAGAATCAATCCTCAATCTGAGGATTGACATAGTAATCTGTACCTTTCAAGTTTCATGTGTCAAAAAAAAAAGAAAAAAAAAGAGAGATTACAGTCCCAAAAATTCAGAAGTCAAGAGGAATTCAGCATTCAAGGTCAGAATTTTGAGATTTAAGTCAGAATTCCACTGAAGTCTGGACGCACGGATCCTGCAAAGGTCCTCAAAGGGATGAATTATTGCTTTGATAAAAAGCTGTTTTCCGACCTGGAGTTGCCAACCGTCCCTTAAAATACAGAATTGTCCTGTATGTTTACAGCAAATTTAGTTTGGATGCAAACTCACGTTCCTTTGCATAGAGTTTGTATTCAAAACCGTATATGACTATGCATGTGTGACAGTGGCGGTCCTGTCGCTATGCCTCCAATTGATCATGCACCCTGGCCACTTGGCCGAGGGGAAATCCCATTGGCCGAATGCTTAAGCGCGCATGGCTATTACCTGGGAGTCTGGGGTTCGAAGCCCGCCAGGGACCTCTGCGCCTTGCCACATGCTGTCTGCAGGATCCATGTAGCACTACGGGTGGGTCCAGGGATCCCTCATTTGTGTGGCAGGATGTGCTTGTGAAAAGAGAGGGAGAGATGTGACAGTGGCGGGCCTGTCACTATGCTAGTCACATGGTTATTACCCAGGAGTCTAGGGTTCGAAGCCCACCCTTGGCCCTCTTCGCCTTGCCACACATGATAAAAAAAATTGTCTTTGTTTCAGGGTTTTTGTTTTAGTTTTTGAAAAGAAAACGAAAACAAATGTTTTGTTTTTGTTTTTTTTTTGTCTTCCTAAGGTCAATTTAAACAGAACACTCTAGTAGTTCTGTAAGGAGCGGTCCACCCGGTACAAATAGACTCTAGAGACTCTACTCACTATGGCAACCCAACCTGGAAATCTAAAAGTCTCACAGTCCCTGTTGACTGGCGTGAACGCAAACCTATCACACACAAGGTAACCGCAGCGCTGCACTGTGTCAATCAAAATTCCTGAGGCGACAACAACCTCAATTGATAAACAAAGCCGCCCAGGTCGCAGTGCAGCAGGCGTCAAGCCAACAAGACGCACCTGCGCTAGTCACGGAGACTCGTTTGCTGCAGGTGCACGAATTAGGGCAAGGTGGGCGGGGCTGGAGCAGGTCCACCAATGGCAGGCTGGCAGCTGCTCAGTCAAACTGTTGTTTCATCATCACACCTGCTGCTGCTGCTCACGATGGTGATGATGATGATGATGATGATGCAAGTCTGGGTAAAGTTGAAGCATCAGGCTCCCGTGGAAAACTGCTTCTGATTTCTCTTTTCTCTCTTACACATAAGAGTTTGATGCCATTTGTGATTCAGGGAATTGCAATGAAAAAATATAAAATACGGTTTGAACAGAAATACTGTGTCTCTCTGTCTGTTCTACCTGGAATAATTTGAGCTAAAGCAAAGAAGAAACTGAACTTTCTCTTTTTATCATTATTTTTTTTTAAACTAGATCTGGGTAAACATCATGAGCTCTGTCCCAGAGTTGTCACTTTTCTTCTCCCAACACATGATAAACCAGGAGTTTCTTTCGCTGGGTGGGTGGAACCTTGTTGAGAGGAACCGTCATGAGAATAAAACACTTCTGGGACTCTGAGGAGAGACGTTTCAGGATGGGTGGAGGGCGGGGGGGGGAACTGCTGGGACACTGATTTGAACTCAGGTGCACGATCGGCTCAGATGTGACTCCCTCCCCCATCATAAAACACCACGCACACGCGCACACACCGTCACTACCGACTATGCCCGGCTGAAGATGGACGCCGAGGAGCTGATCGAATCCATCATCAGGGCCGTCATGTTCCTGGCGGGGATCCTGGGCAACAGCTGGCTGCTGGTGCGCTCGCTGCCGGCGAGCAGGACGGCGGTGCGCACCAACGAGGTGCTCTTCATCAACCTGGCGCTGTCCAACTTCATCACCAACTTCCTGGTGGACCTGCCCGACACGGTGGCCGACGTGGCCGGCCGCTGGTTCCTGGGCGAGACCTTCTGCGGCGTGTTCCGCTTCAGCGCCGACCTCTCGGAGACCAGCAGCATCTACACCACCTTCTTCATCAGCGCCTTCTGGTACCAGAAGCTCGTGGGCTCCCTCAAGAGGGGGGGCGCGCCGGTGCGGCTGGACAGCCTGGGCCTGGTGGGCGGCCTGCTGGCCAGCAGCTGGACGGTGGCGCTGGGCTTCAGCATCCCGCACTTCTTCTTCGTGGCGGTGGAGAAGTCCAACGGCAGCCTGGAGGACTGCATCGACGTCTTCCCGGACGCCGTCGCCCAGCAGACCTACGAGATCCTCTACCTGAGTCTGGCCAACGCTGTCCCCGCCGCCGGCATCGCCTTCGCCACGGCTCAGATCATCATCACCCTCGTGCAGAACCACAGACGCGTCCGGAATCACGGCTCCGAGAAGGTCGGCGGGTCGGCGGGCGGCGCCGCCGGCCTCTCCGGGTCTCCTGCCCCCCCCTCCGCCAGCCGGAGGCCCGGCCAGAGCTCCGCCCACCAGCTGCGGGCGGCCAAGAGCGTGGTGGCCGTGGCCGCCGTCTTCCTGGTCTGCTGGCTGACTCACATGCTGCTGCGCATCACCAACAGCATCCACACCTCGTCCCTGGTGGTGGAGGTGGCCAGCTACATCGCTGCCTCCTACACCTGCATCATCCCCTACATATTCCTGCACGGGGTCAAGAAGCTCTCCTGCTCGTGCGCCAGGTAGAACGTGTCGGCACCTCCTCTCCGCTTCCCAGTTTATTCTGGGATGCTGCAAACTCCCACTTCCTGAACTCGCAAAACCTTTGTTTTTGTTCAGCCAGCAATTTATTTTGGCATTTAAAGCTCCCGTTTGTTTTTAATCGTTTTCTGGACCTGCTGATTTTTTTTTTTTTTTGTTCTCTTTCTTGTCTATTAATGCTTAGTGCAGTTTTTTTAAAAAGCATGTAACCACACTTAAGTCGTAGCTTCAGTGCTGTTAATGAACAGAGCATGCCATTAGTGGTTGCTTAGTGTTGCTTTACAACTTCAGAAATTAAAGAAGCTGTGCTGAAGTGTTTGTCATGTGCGCTGACAGCTCCTGTGTCAAATCATTATTTTCGAAGCAAAGATCGGCCCACTGAAGCTCAGTGGCATTCAGAAAACCTTTTTCTATTGATGTATCGGCATATAAGTCACCCTCGAGTGAACTGGAGACCTTCACCAATTAGCGTGCTGTTGTCAGCGACTGTTAAAACAATAATTAAAAAAAATCCCAGAAGGCCACTTTCAACTACAGATAATTACATAAACACAAGTGGTGACATTATGCTCATTACAAGACACCAGCTGCACACTCTTATCATCCTGCTCATCATTTGTTAGGGAGATGATAAAAAAACAAAACAGAATCGCACCAGGGAGGAAAAGGCTGTTGAGCAAAAATAGGACAAAAAAGCAATTAAAAAAACAGAACATTGTAGCTTCAAAAAAACACCAGTGACAAGTTTTATTTCTTCATAAAAAGGCTTCATGATTTTTTTTTTTAATTTTTTTTTTTAATCAAGCAACATTTCAACTTCAGTGCAGCTTCATCAACTACACTATGATAATAAAAAAAATGCTCCACATTCCAAACAATCACAAGTTCTCAACTCACACAACTCTTTAAGCCAAGTAGACAAAATTCTCAATAAATGTTGAACAAAAAGAAAAAAGGTTTTACATGTGTGTGTGTGTGTGTGTGTGTGAATGAACTTTGGCAGGAGGGCCTAGTTATGTACATAATTACAACATCCAACACTTAACTGTTGGTTTGGAGGCAAACCTAAAAAAAAATCAATGACAAGGCTTCCTTTTGAAAAATCCGTTATGGACAAGTACAATTTTAATATGAAAAAACTCATAGGTAACTGAAGTGATCTGACAGTTGCTCTAATACGACGCGCACACACACACACATCGTCATGTTTTCTAAACTTGCTGCAAAAACGTATTAAATAAGTCATAAAAGTCGCCTCTTTGTCGTCTTTTTCACTTAACAGTCGGCCAAATGTGTGACGAGGGGTGGGGGGGGAAGGAAACCGCCCGTTTTCAGTTTGTCTCTTCCTTTTAAGGCATGTAGTGAAGATCCAGGTCACGCCGCCCCCCCACCGGCCCCGCCCACCCCTCCGGTCTCCTGTCCCGCCGCCACGTCAGTGGAGCTTCTCCAGCTTCGCCTGCAGCGACTTGAAGTTGCCGATGGTTTGTTGGAGGGCCGAGTTGGGGCTGAGCGACTGCAGCTCCACCAGGTAGCCGCAGATGTTGTCCAGGCACACGTTTGTGAATCGGCGCCTGCAGCGGGACGAGGCGATGACGATGATTACATTTTCAGACTTTTTCTTCCTCCTCCGAGAATCTGCTTGTGCATTAACAACTAGGGATGTGAATTATCGACCAACTCATTGATCGTTAGTTGAATGACCTTATCGATCGATTAACGATTAATTGACAAGCTGCGATTTTCCCTGAGAACCTAAATTTCATAATAAAAACTGTGTAAAGACTGCAGAAAAATGCTGTGTCTCAGCTCGCTCTGATTGGCTGTGTTCTGACGCGTCTGCGAGTGACGTTCTCCAGACTTACAGAGGCATGATGGGGAAGTGACACTACTGCGCATTGCTCTACGGGCCCGTTAATGCGGAAGTGGTTGGACGTCAGGAATTCGAAAAACACACTCGGGACAGGTCCACAAAACTAAGCCCGCAGGACGGAGTTTCACCTGTCGTAGGTCGGCACTCTGCTGGGGTCGTCGACGTATCCCTGCAGCAGCACGTGGATGCACTCCACCAGGTGGAGCGGCTTCCTCAGCCGCTGCCAGCAGGGGTCCTTCAGGTGAGAAGACGAACCAGAGTCAGGACCAAACTGGGAAAATTGGTGAAGAGAGCAAGACGAGAGGTGTCTGTGCGTGTGTGTGTACGCACCCTCGTCTTGAAAAGCTGGTCGTAGACCTCGAGGAGGCGCGGCAGCTGCACGCCGATCTCCTGCATGGTGACCGTGACGAAGCCCACGTCCCAGTGCAAACGACACACTTCCTGTTCCAGGAACTTGACCAGGAACTCTGCAACCAACCGCACGACATCGAGTTGAGAATTTGTCAAACAAAAGAAAAAATTCAATTTCTCCCGCCCCCCCCCAGTGGCAGGAAACATGTTGAATGAGTTTCGAGCAGGTGCGCAAATGTACAGTCGGCCGTTTAGGGCCCAAGACGTCGTCCCCACAGACGGGACAGGCCTAAGCAGGCCGGCTGTAATTAAGACGATGAGGAGAAAACACGCGTCGCTTGGCTGACATGAGCAACGCCGCAGGGAAGGCTAATTACATTAGCGTTTAACATAAGAGGAAACGGCTCGTTGAGGGAAGAGTTAAAAAAAATAAAAATAAAAATAAAAAAGCCTTGACGAGAGGAAAACACGATGAGGAGACTTCCTACCCAGGGGGAAATATCGAGGCGTCGCAGCGTAGATCCTCCCCAGCGACACCAGCTTCAGACTGAGGGACTTCATACGGTCCACTGGACTCATGGCCACCGTGTCTCCCAGCTCTGAGGTAGGCGGTCAAAACAAAGAAACATCTCTTAAGTTTTAGTCATTATTATTGTTATTATCATTATTATTATACAATTCAGGATACAGAGATCACACAAACTATTCATAAAATCACACCTATTGAAATTATTATGGTTATTATTATTATCATCATCATCATTAATAATTTAATGTTATTTTTTTTTAGAAACTTTTCAAAGCAACCATCTGCTTGGGCCGACTTGCCTTTCTCCATGATTTCCTGCCACAGCGAGTGCACCAGGATGGGATCGGCGTGCCCGGCGCAGTGAATGATGGCCAGCTTGCACTCGGACAGCTTGAAGTGGTCGGCAAACTCCCCGTACAGCTGCCCGGCAACAAAAAAAATAACACATTTTCCCCATGTTACCAACCCTCTGAAATCCCCTGTGAAAAACATCAGCAGGTGTTTGGAAGCCATCAATCCCCACGGTCACCTTGGTGATGTCCATGAGCTCCGAGTCCAGCTGAGACATGGCGCTCTTGACCGAGGGATGGTGGGAGAACTGCCTGATCAGCGTCTCTTGGATCTGCACCTGGATGCGAACCAGCTGCAGAGGGGAGGAACAAAGGAGAGGCGTTGCAGCTCAAGAGTCAACACCAGCGACGGCTCCATTACCCCTAGAATTACGCAAAACCTAAATATGTCAATAAAAAAAAACTGGTCAGGGAAACGCCTACATTTGGAAAAAGAAAACTTTTTTTGAAGCTCTCATAAGGTGGTTTTTCAGACATATCAATATAGAGGTGTACTGCAAAAGTGTCATGGAAACACTTTTTTCGCATTTACGTGTCAGTGGACGTGACGTACGGGGTCACGTGACCAGTTCAGTTCAAGAATGGAAACGCAGCTACTGTCAGTTTTAGGCTTTTCTTTTTTTTTTCCAAACGCACCTCCATCTTCTCCTCCAGCTCGTGGAGGAACTCGCCGTCGGAAGCCTGAGCCGAGATGGAGGAGGAGCTCTTGGCGGACAGGATGGCTCGGGCCATGTACTCCAAGCGCTGCTTCAGGGAGATCTCCGTGCTGCACGGGGCAAGAAAACTGTTTTTAAACACTGAATAAACAACATCACAAAGAAAAGGGCAGTTTTGTTGTTGTTGTTGTTATTGTTGTTGTCTACTTTGCATTCATTATGAGTCGAGGCAAAGCGAACCTGTGCATGTCGGCCAGTCGGGCCAGCACGTGGGCCGCCTTGCCGAAGTTGCGGTTCTTCTCGTAGTAGCGCCACAGCAGGTCCATGTTGTGCACTTTGCTCTGGTCCTGCTTGATCATGTGCATGAGGTGATCCTCCAGGTACGGCGAGTTCACCTGGAGTTTGGGTTAAAAAAGGAAAATAAGAAAAAAAAAAAAAAAAATCAGTTCATGCAATTAACACCAATGAACTGTGGGTTTTTTCCATTAAAATGTGAAGTTTGTAATATATGGAGATTTTAAAGAAGGAACAGTGACATCTCTATGTGGCCCTGTGATGAACTTGCGACCTGTCCAGGGTGCCACCCAAGTTATGCCATTACACACTTTTATCAATGCATTTATGGGCAGGATATTAAACTCATAGCAACATAAAAAAGCCAAATGTTACACACTGGACCTTTAAATAGACGAAAAAGAAGTGTATTCATTGTAAAACAACATATTTCAGGTGGAAAGCACACAGCGGTGCCACTACCTCCAGCAGCTTGTCGGTCAGGTCGGCCTGAATCAGCCAGTTGTACAGCGCGATGTGGAAGAGCTCGTCCTGGGACCTCTGGGCCAGACCGAGGATCTGCTCAAACTGGAGGCAGACAATCGGCCGTCAGTTAGCGCAGCGACAAGCTCCGCCCACCATTCCCCACCACCCCGCTACTCACGTGAGCCGTGGCCTCCTCGTTGCTGAGCATGTTGGGGTCTGAGGTCATGACGGGGGGTCCGGGCTGCTTGGGGACGCTGGGGGACTGAGGGGCGGCTTTGCTCTGGTTCACCAACTCCTGCATGGTGTCCGAGATGCACTTGTAGCAGGAAAGCCTGAGACAGACACAGAGCGAGTCAGAGAGAGTGTGTGTGTGTGTGTGTGTGAGAGAGAGAGAGAGAGGGGGAGAGAGAGAGAGAGATGGAGGAGGGGGGGAGAGTCAGAGTGTGTAATGTGAAAGAGAGGGAGGGAGAGAGAGAGAGATAGTGAAAGAGGGTGAGAGAGACAGAGAGAGGGTGAGGGGAGAGAAAAAGAATGAGGGAGAGAGAGAGAGAGAAACAGAGAGGGCGAGAGGGAAAGAGACACAGACAGAGAGTGACAGAAAGACAGACACAGAGAGAGAGAGGGAGAGAGAGAGAGAGACAGACAGACAGACAGACAGACAGACAGACAGAGAGGCATGTGTTGGTAATGTGGAGTGCATGGTGCGCCCTGCTTCCTCTGCGTGCGTCCCACTGCCTCACCTCTCCTGGAAGGCCTGCTGTCCCACTCGGTCCTCCTCCGGCTCGCCGTTCTTGTAGAAGTGCGGCCCGAGTCTCTGCGGATCCTTCTTATCCGCCGCTGTGAGGCACAGCTCCAGGACTCCCTCGTAGAAACGGACTGAAGGCGATGGAGCGGAACGAGCGGGAACGTCAGCAATGCAAATCGCACAAAAGTGGTAAAAATAAAATCAAGTGATTTTCTGTGCCTGCCTTGTCTGTACTGGGAGCAAACCAGTGGCAGGTCGTTGTGCTGGCTGATCTGCTGGTACAGCCGCAGCGACTCTCTCAGCGTTCTCTCCTTGTCCAGCTTGTTCTGGATCTGCTTGGAGCTCTGCAGCAGCTCGTTGGCCTTTTGGTGAGACGGGACGAAGACGGACGCAATATTAAGAGAGCGAATGTGGCCGTAGGAAAAAAAAACAGAAACGAAGGCCATGACAGTCTGAATGTTTTCACTCGAAAGAAATCCAACCTGCAGGTGTGTGTGTGTGTGTGTGTGTGTGTGCACCTTGGAGCAGACGCTGTCGTCACTGCTGTACAGGAGGGGGCAGATGTCCCGCAGGTGGTTGCTGATGGCGTCCACCGAGGCGTTGTCTTTGATGTAGACGTTGATGAGCGCCGTGATGAGCGCGCCGGGCAGCTCCTTGCCGTGGATCACCACATCCTTGAAGCTCGACTCTTTCATCCGAGCCTGAAAATCCTGGGAAACATGAAAAAGGATGAAGAGGAGGAAGCAGAGATCTGTTTTTTGAGTTTTGTTCGTTTTTAGCAGCAAAAAGAGACTACATGTTTAGTGAAGAGGAGTGTGAGTGAGTGAGTGAGTCCGCCTGCAGCACCATCACCTGATGAGAGAGGGAGGGAAAGAGAAAACGCGCACCTGTGGCAGCTCGGCGATGATTTTGCTGAACTGATGATCAGAGACGAGCTTCCAGAGAGCCAGAGTCTGGTAGGAGCGATGCACCAGCTGCTGGATGCCCTGCAGGGAGGCTTTCTCATAGGCCTGAGCCTTGGCTGCACAGTCAGGGGAGGAGACAAAACAGGCATGCAGGCGGTGAAGACGAGTCACATGGCTGCTTTTTAGAGTAACGGCCGAGCGCCTGCACTCGTCACTCACTGTGATATTTCCGCTGCAGCTCCTGCTGGACCTGCTGGGAGCTGGCGCCGTCCGGGCGCATGAATCCCAGCAGCCTTTGCTGCAGGTTGGCAGGAGAAGTGAAACTGAAACGGAGCAGCAGGACAGATGTTAATTCCCACAGACTTTGTGGCTTGATGGCTCAGTACTTTATTTTATTGCGTGCACGTCAGCGTTACCTTGCGGCGCCGAGTGACGACGGACTGAACTGGGAGTTTTTGTCGAGGAAGTCTCGCAGGCCGCGGAGCTCCAGGATCACCGACTCCAGGTCCAGCAGGCTGACGCTGCTCTCCAGCTGCACGTACAGGCACGAGGAAAAAAAAACACACACAAATTAAAACGTTGATGCGGCACGCTTGCTAACAAACTGACATGAAGACGACTTGAGAATCAAACATTTGTTCGTTTTGTTTTAATTCACTCCTAGGGAGGGCGGCCATTACAACTTTGTTGTGTCACTGCGCCAACAGCAACAGTAAAGGAGCCGAATGCTCTAGAACAGACAGAGGCTCTGTGCGTTCGTGATACTTACAACCATGACCGTCTCGTTTCCTCTTCTTATGGGTCTCTCCACAGCGAGGCAGCCGTCCCAGATATTTCTGTTGGGCGGGAGAGTCATCGGTGGAGAAAAGAGACGTCACATAAAGACTCTTCCAACAAAATAGGGAGAAAAAAAAACAAAAAAACGGATCAACGGTTCACTCACCCGAGAATCCGAGCAAAGTAGATGCAGATGCCGTCGTGTTTGCCGGAGAAAATCACCTCCGGGCCGGCCGCCATCGGAGTGATGGGAGCTGCCCCAGAATGCATGGGTGCAAATGGCGTGGCCAGAGCTGGGGGCAAGATGCCTGGGTGGACAGCAGCAGGAAATAGAAACGTGTAAGGATGCTGTTGGAAAACGAGGAGCTTGGCTGACCGGAGGAGAACTTTACTGACCCGGTGCCGGGGAGCTCATCATGGGTCCAACAGTGCTGGGGGAAGTCATGGCAGCGGGGAATCTCATCTGGGCCTCTCCTCCGTACCTGTTCGAACAGCGGAGTTCACGTTTTGAGTGTGTGAACGACAGGAGGAGTCACATCCCCCTCCCCGTCCCTCTAATCGGACCGAACAGGTACCTGAAGAAGGCTCTGGTGGCCCACTGCGAAACCTCTCGGTCACAGGCAGAGCTGGAAGAAGCCAGGATCAGCGCTGTGGCGCAGGCCTGCTCCTCCTGCAAGGCAATAAATAAATCCCATCAAAAATAAAAGAGTGTGGAATTTGAATTCTGTTCTCTAAGGAGACTTCAAAGTGTTTGGGAGTCACAGTGTCAGTCCCCAGTTTTGTCTTTAGACTTAAGGATGTGATCCCAGATGATGAATTTCAGGCTTTTTGTACCTTGTGCAGCTTGAAGAACCGCTCGACCTCTTCGCTCTCTCCTCCCACGCAGCTCACCAGCAGGTGTCGCATTTGGTCTACGGGCCGTAGTTTATGGAATATATGGCTCCCCTTAGGTGACAAAAAAAAATGATAATGCATTTAGTATTTGCAAAACTTTAAGCCAATGTTTAGTCTGCGGTTTCTGAGGCGAGCTTCCACCTTTGCTGAGAGAAGGACAAACTTCTGCGGCGGGATGTTGTGCTGCTGGACCACCACTGGGGAGTCGGTGATGGGGATGTGCTCCTTGTTCTGCAGAGTGACAACCTTGCTCGCCCTCTCCTCGTCGACGGCACAGAGAGCCCAGGTGTGGCCGTCTACATTAGAAACCATCTGGACCAGGGAGACACACAGAGAAGTCACACAAACCCTGCAAACCGAGGCAGGCATGCAGCCAGCAGCCCCCCAGGGGTTCATACTCATGTTTAACTCACCTGAGTCTCCATCAGGGGTTTCTTAAAGGGGAAAGAGTCGTGGTTGATGCACCACAAGATGTCGCTGTCCTCCGTCTCAGAAGCAGTCATCAGCAGGACACCTTGAAGACGATTTGGACAAAGTCAATTCAATCACAATGAAAATCACACCGAATGAAGGAGAAGAACCCTTTAAAGAAGCCCAACCTTTGCTGTGCAGCGCTTTATGGACCTTCGCAGGCTTCTGCAGGGTGGAGGATGCACAGAATCCCGGCGGCAGTCGGACGTGGATCAGAGAGAGCAGACTGGGCCGAGCGGCCACGTGCCTCTGCTGCTGAGGGGCGAACGGCGTGGTGGTGAAGTACAGACGCACACCTGCAAACAGAGGAAGCGGCGGCTGAAGTTACTCTGCTCCGCGCCGGGGCAAAATCGTGGTAACGTTCTTTGCTGACATGCTGATCTGTACCTGCGTGAGTCACGGCCAGCAGGTGGCAGTCGGTGGACTCGGACTGGTCGATCACAGCGATGTGAACGATGGGGATGAAGACGGAACAATCGAACGTCCTACCAAAAGAGGAGAGTTTTAGAAAGACGTGCCGTGAAAGCACGGTACTCATAATAAAACTAGACAGTCAAGGTTCATGCACCTGGCAATGTGTCCAGCAGCTGAGACGATGGAGCTCTGCGACATGGTTGCTACCCGACTCATTCCCCAGCCGTCAGCACCGAGGTCGTACACCTGCGAAAACAGTCAGGTGGCAAGTGAGCTCAGCGTCATCCTGATTCTGACTGATGTGCCAATACATGTGTGTGTGTGTGTGACGACTTGACAGCTTACCTGCAGGACGCCTTTCTCAGAGCGTGTGAAGAGCGTGTTGCGGGAGTTGTCGACGGCGATCTGCACAACGGGATCTGTGGGAGACGCGACAAAGGACAAGTTAGAGGGCTCAGCTGAGATCTTAGATCATTTCCCCACCCGCTGGCTGAGGCTTCACTCTGCTGTACCGTCTTCAGAGAAGGAGAACTGGAGCACGGAGGGGATGAGGAAGGACAGCGAGCTCTTCGAGTGGTTGATCTTCCTGCAGCGCTGGCTCAGCCACCCGGCCTCGGCCTGGTAGGCGATCTCGTACAGGCAGCCGTCCTTCCCCGCCATGAAGATCCGGCCCAGGTCCGTGGAGCTGATGGACAGAATGTAGGTGTTGTCCGTGGGGATGGAGAAGAGCGGGTCCGGGAGCAGCTGCATCCCACCACACATGCTGTCACTCAAACCTGCAACAGGAACATTAAAATGTTAATTCCAACTCACAATGTTTTTTTTTAGGGAACGTGAATAAAGCTGCACTCACTAGCTTGGTTCTTGGGAAAGCTCAGTCCGAGAATGACAACATCTACAGAGGTGGCCAGTACCAAGAGGTAGTGAATGTGTGGTTGTAAAATCCCTGATGGAGGAGGGTGACAACAAAAACAAACAATAAATGTTTTTGGGGTTATTTAAGAAACACTATGACAAATAAAAATGCTGTGAAGATAAACATGACTTACCTTCTTTTGGTTTAACGAGGCCAACAGCCAGGATGGTTTCAATAAGACCATCAAAGTAGACCACATCTCCCCTGAACACAAAAATGAAAAGATTAACATAATATTCATAGTTTAAAATAAATACATGATTTTTCTAGCATAAAAGTGAAGTAAACAGTGTAATTTACCCATCTTCATAATTCCACATGAAGATGTCATTGTCTATAGTAAGCCAGGCTCGACAGATCTCTGGAAAAACTCCCATCATGCAGTTGCATTGCATATCTGTTAGTCGGTTAAGCTGAAAAACATCAATGAAAACCAACTTTTTTCCCAAAGATAATAAACTCTTTGCCCCAAGTATTCTTAAAGCCTCTCCTGGAGGATATGAACAAAAAGAATTAGAGAATAAGAATAAAGGATACGGCTGAACTGCTCCACCAGCTCAGGCGGCAAAGGGATTCTGCGAACTGCACTGAGTTCTGGGAGATTTGGTGCGCTTAGCAACCCGGGGCCCTGGAGGGGGTAGTCCATTTCCGACACTCCAGAGATGGTTGGCATGGCTGTCAAAAGAATCCCAAACATAATCAACACATCAGTCCCAGGTAATGCCACGATTTTACAGTCTTTTCTAACATACATAAATACATGCACAGCATGTCATCATTGTGCTGCTGAGCATTTAATAAGTAGTGCGTTGCTCTGTGAGTCATATTAACGGTGACCCTTTCAACTCACCCTCCTAATTTTAGCTGACCACCACGCTTTTGTTAGTACCCGAAATGTAAACATGAGCATTTCTGTATTTATCTGGCGCTCCATCCGGGCAGAACTCACTGTGGAAGGGCACGCTGAGCAGCTCTGACAGGTCCGGGAAGCAGCGATCGTCCAGCAGGTGTTTGTCGATCAGCCGCCCAGAGTTCTCCAGCGCTTCGACGAGTGCAGCAGCGGGGCTGCCGGGTCCGGCGCTGGACGGCATGGCTGAGCAACCGCTGACACTTTCCCTGGGACGGCGAGACACAGGGGACAATTTAATAACTGGGTCAAACAAAAGCTGCGAGCCGAGTGTAAAAGGAAGACATCCAAAATACACAAAGGTAATATTGTCGATGCGGAAAGTAGATCGTGGCCTTTATTCTCAGACTTCAGAACTTCAAACCTGACTACGATGATGAATCCCTTGTATTTAGCATGAGAGCTACGTGCTAGCTAAAGTATGAATGGCGGTGGTTTTGAAGTAAATTCGTCATGTTTACCTTGCAGAAAATATATCCAGCTGCGGCAGGTTTTGTGACCGGAGGGCTTTATTCACCGGGTTGGAAACCGACTTCAGTCGAAAAGACCCAACGAGACATACGAAGTGCAGCCCGCCAACCTCATGCACACAGCGGCAGCAGCGGAGTTGAAAGGTTCGTTTCCGTCTTGTTTGTGGATTCGGTAAAAAGTAGTAGTGCCACCTAGCGGTCAGCCTTGAGCAAGACGAAAAATCCTCGATTCTGGGCCACACTGTTGAGGAGTGGTCTGCATGCTGCGTTGTGTATTTTTTTTTTATTTTTTTTTTATTTTTTGTAATACACAAGGAACATTCTGAAAACACACGCACATACGCATACCTCATACTGAATTTCCTCTGAATAGATGAAAAATCGAAAATAAATTCTCTCTAAACAATAAAGAAAATGTATTAAGAATGAAACCACCACATGTGCTATATTTGATCTGACCAACGGGTCGAATAAAAATAAATAGAAATGTGCATTACAATTATTATTAGTAATATTGCATTACATTATTTCCATAAACATTTTTTAATAAAAACAAATACGGTCGACAAACAGCAGCGCCACGCCTGCCGTGATTTACGCACTCACGCAGTCGTAGCGTGGTGGGTGGAGAGGGATTTTGTGTTTATTTTCGTGGAGAGCTAATCAGTAGTCGTGCCGCCAAGTGGTATGATTTTCACTCGGTAGCTCGTTATTGAGAGCGGATAAATAAGCACGCACTCGACTAATGCGTTAATGTGTTGCTTGGCAAGATCGCGGGATTGGACAATCTTGGTATTGACGAGTGAGCTGGCGTGAAGTCGCTCCTCTTCTTAGCATTAGCCTTTAGCCTGAGCGCTAGGCGATATAGCCGAATTCCTTTTACCTGAGCTAACGCGTTCACGAAACAGTGAGGCGGCGTTTTGATTTGTTGGTGGCTGGAGCCACTCGTCTATCACCCTGGACTGTTTGGACTAACGGCTTGGCTTGGGAACCCAGCTGTAAGTCCACAGATATCCTCGTTTTCGAACTACGAATTTACCTAGGACTGGTAGTTGTCCATTAGCCGGCTATGGCTAACTATATTTACGTTTTGTAATTGCGGCGGCGGCTAACGCTAGCTGGAGAATATCATGCGATGTCAACTAAAGGCAGGCTATTATTAGCGGTGCATGACGAGAAATGTGAGGATAACCTTAGTTGTTTGTGAGTGATGATACCACCGGCCACTTTCGATCTTTTGTTTTGTGTATAATGCCGAGCAGCTTTGGCAGTTAACGGTGCTAAAGAGAGCTAACGGTGCGAAAATGACTGCACGGCAGTAAACGCAACGTTAGCATTTCGGGCTTCACCACCACTGCATTTAACCTGCTCCATGCTCTGACATTGTTGTATTATTATAACTTTTTAATACTAGGCGCAGTGCAAGCTATTAGCTTTGTTTGAGACGTTTGAATATGATTGATTCGTATGCATAATGTACCTGTGACAGTAATGCATGTATACATTTTTGCTATGAATTTTTTTCCTTTGTGTCAATTTTTGCTATGAAAATGTTTTCCCCCCTCTGTGTCGGGTTACTGAGGTTGGCGAGCATCACATGATCACACCCTTTTCACCTTGACTCTTTTGAAGGCACGTGATAGAGGATACTGGAGAGAAAAAGATCCTCCCCGAGGCTGAAACCTTAGATGCAAGATGTCCATCACAAACACTCCCACGAGTAACGATGCCTGCCTGAGCATTGTGCACAGCCTCATGTGCCACAGACAGGGAGGCGAGAGCGAGAGCTTCGCCAAGCGAGCCATCGAGAGCCTGGTGAAGAAGCTGAAGGAGAAGAAGGACGAGCTGGATTCCCTCATCACGGCCATCACCACCAACGGAGCTCATCCCAGCAAGTGTGTGACCATACAGCGAACCCTGGACGGTCGCCTGCAGGTGAAGCAGTGGATTTTTCAGCCGAGTCGCTGTCGTGTGACAGCCGACTTGTGAAATGACGCTTTTAAAAATTTCCACGACTGTGTGCTTCAGGTGGCCGGACGTAAAGGTTTCCCCCACGTGGTCTACGCTAGGCTGTGGCGATGGCCGGATCTGCACAAGAACGAACTGAAACATGTGAAATACTGCCAGTATGCTTTCGACCTGAAGGCCGACAACGTTTGCGTCAACCCGTACCACTACGAGAGGGTCGTCTCTCCGGGCATTGGTGAGTGACGCGCACACTTCAAAGCCTTTAAATCTGCCTTTTCACGCTTGCACTTTTCTTCACACTTCATGATCTCGGTTGTAATATTTGTCCTTCTGATACTTTTTGCAGACTTATCGGGACTGACCCTTTCAAGTTCAGGTAGGAAAGAACATGCTCTCGTTTTTTTTTTTTTTCTTTCCCGCAAATTTCTAAATTCAAGGGCATCATCAGTCTGTCTTAATCCTCTCTCTGTCTGTAGGCCCCCTGTTGGTAAAGGATGAATATGACTATGACAACCAACAATCGCACTCGAGCTCCGACAGCCACCTGCAGACCATTCAGCACCCCCCATCCAGGGCCGGCCCACAAGAGACCTTCAGCAACCCCTCGCTGCTGCCCCCTGTTGAGGGTAGCAGTGCCGCGTCCACCTCGGCTTTCTCCACCATCAGCGCTGGACCTTCGAGTAAGACAAAGTCAAAACCGTATTAATGCTCTTTTACTTTTGCCAACTTTCCTTTATTTATAATTATTATTGTTATTATTTCCACTACACTAACAGACTCGAACCCCAACTGGAGCAGAAACAACACCTTCACCCCAGCAGTGCCTCCACATCAGAATGGCCACCTGCAGCATCACCCACCCATGCCTCACACGGGGCACTACTGTAAGTGTGTAACACCACGTATTTGAGGGTCCAATGCGTTTTGCAGCTAAAAAAAAAAATTATAAAATTAATACGTCTTCCCACAGGGCCTGTTTCTAATGAAATAGCCTTCCAGCCGCCCATATCCAACCACCCCGGTGAGTATCATGCCGTCAGGTAGGAAACACTCTCACAGAGGCGCTCGCAGGAAGTTTGACCGACGACTTTGCTCCCCAGCCCCGGAGTACTGGTGCTCCATCGCCTACTTCGAGATGGACGTGCAGGTCGGCGAGACTTTCAAGGTGCCGTCAACGTGCCCCATCGTGACCGTGGACGGCTACGTGGACCCGTCCGGCGGCGACCGCTTCTGCCTGGGCCAGCTGAGCAACGTCCACAGAACGGAGAACATCGAGAGAGCCAGGTGAGCCGCCGCCGCCGCATGCGGGATGAGCGTTTTTTTTTTTTTTGTATTTCTATTGACAGGGAATGTTAACGGGGCGAACCTCTCTGTCCTCAGGCTTCACATCGGCAAAGGGGTGCAGCTGGAGTGCAAGGGCGAGGGGGACGTGTGGGTGCGCTGCCTGAGCGACCACGCCGTCTTTGTGCAGAGCTACTACCTGGACCGGGAGGCGGGGCGAGCTCCCGGAGACGCCGTTCACAAGATCTACCCCAGCGCTTACATCAAGGTCATTACGTCACGGAGATTCACTTTTCTCCAGCAGTCATCCAGTTCTTGTTTTTACTGTTTGCTTGCTCCATCTTTCAAGAGCTGTGTGCTTAAGCAAAAACTTAGTAATCAGACCTTTTGTGATGTCACAGAGGGCCAATACCGCTGCTAGGTTAGTGACAACACACTCAACCAGGGTGTCTTCAGACCTCCTTGATTTTTTTCCCCAAATATCCAGCAAAGCATCAGTTTCCGAAGGAAGCGACAATCGGAAGCGTTTTTAACAGGAGGCTGTAAACAGAGGGGTAACCGTGCTGTTTTTTTGGGGGGTTGTAAACATGTCAAATTCAATGTTTGTTACGTGGATGTCGTTTCAGTATTGTTTCAATACCCCTTGCTTGTTGTCTCCTCCCCCTGCCAGGTGTTTGACCTGCGTCAGTGTCACCGGCAGATGCAGCAGCAGGCGGCCACCGCTCAGGCAGCAGCTGCCGCCCAGGCGGCGGCCGTGGCCGGGAACATTCCCGGGCCGGGATCCGTGGGAGGCATCGCCCCTGCCATCAGTGAGTGCTGCGCTCAACTTTGTCTTCTGGTATTGTTGTGGAAAGTCACACAAGAACAACAACACCCCTAGTGGTGGCAGCCTACGCTGCAGGTCGATCGATGGGTGCCAGCGGGATTTTCCGTGGGCTCACTGGCGACGTCTACGGAAGCACAGTGCTGCCACCCTAGAAAACAAAACAACAGGGCTCAGTATCACGTGAAAAGGATCACGTTATAACATGAAACTATCAGTTTTTATGTGATAATTATCACGATATTTCGTTATAGTTTCACGTTATAGCGTTTTTTTTTTTTTTTCCTAGGATGGCAGCAATGCGCTTCCGCACGGCCTCCCTAGATTAAGAGAGAAAAAAAAAAGAGACACTTCTGCTACAAACCCTGCAAAGTTCTCACCCCTGAAGTGGTATTCAAGTCGATATTAAAGTCACGATTTCTCACCCTGCAGGTTTGTCCGCCGCCGCCGGCATCGGGGTGGACGACCTGCGCCGGCTGTGCATCCTGCGGATGAGCTTCGTCAAGGGCTGGGGGCCCGACTACCCGCGCCAGAGCATCAAGGAGACGCCGTGCTGGATCGAGATCCATCTACACCGAGCCCTGCAGCTCCTGGACGAAGTCCTGCACACCATGCCCATAGCCGACCCTCAGCCGCTCGACTGAGTCGCAGAGAAACACAAACTGTACAAAAGAGAAACTGCAGACTGGACTTTAAAACAAACAAACAAACAAACAGACAAAAAAAATAAAATCAGCAGTAGGCCCGCAGTGCTGACGGAGAGTCGTGGAAGGAAGGCAGAGCAAGGCGGGCGGACGGAGACGAACACGCTGCCGCAATACTCCAAACTCCCAAACACGGTGCTGCCAGCTGTTGGACGTGCACCAACAGATTGCAATGTTGCTGAGTGTCAAAGTTCCTTCTTCTTTTTTTCCTTTTGTTGTTCCAAACTGACACGCAGTTTGGGACTTTACGTCTACAGTAACACTAAATGGCATCGTGTGAGTTGAAGTTCGCTGCCAGTCGTGTCCTCCTTCCTGTCAGCTCTCGGCTGCTCAGCAGGCCTCACTGACGTGGAGACTCTGCCACCACACACACGCACACACACACACACATGCGCGCGCACACACACATCGCAACATTTAATGTTAACAGCGTATTATTCATTGTTCATGGTTTTTTTTCGCCCTGGTGTTTTTTGTAAGATTTTTATTTTTTATTTTTTACAGTTCCTTTCCCCCTTTTTTCAACACTACTTTTTAAATAACATATTGGAAAAAGCCCATTTTAGGAGCGTGTCTTTTTTTTTTCTTTTTTTTTTAAACGCGGAATGGTTTCACCAGTTGAGGCAGATTGGTGTCTTTTGTTCTCTCTCTGTGTTGAATCCCCCAAATTTCATTGAATGCAAAAAAAAAGAAATGATCAGAAAGAGGTTATTATAAATCATACTTGTAATCTTATTTGTAACTCATTCTTTTTTTGATTAGGTGCCCACATAGTGTCCATTAGCACTTTATTAATTTGTTGAAGTTTTTGTTGGTTCTTGTTTCATAGTATGTGCGGTTACTTGTATCCATGTATTAGTATAGTGGTTTTCTTTTGTTTTCTTTCTTTGAATTGACCAGCTTGTAAGATGACTTTAAAAAAACAAAAAAAACAATCTGCCCCCCACAGAAAAAAAAAATCGAATGCTTTTATGATCATGCAAAGACAGGTCAGCAATATTGCTTTTCACTCAATTTCAGCGAATTTGGGACAAAAAAAACAAAAAAACAACGAAATTGTTGCGCTCCATGAGTTCCCCCTGAACCTTCCGAACGGTGAATCAACGACGCTCAAAAGATGGGAGCGTCTCGGCGTCGACTGCCCTCTGCTGGTTGCTTTTTTTTTTTTTTTTCACTTTGAGCATTTCCTTGACACCTCTTCTGGATGACGGCAGAGGAGGGAAGTGTGAGAGGAAGCTGAAGCCATATTAATAGTAAAAAAAAAACAACACCCTAAAAATATCATGGAAAAGGTTCCAAGACTGCCGTCAGTTCAGTGTTATGTGGGTCGGCTTTAAGTTTTCCTGTTCGGCATTACTGATCAAACAATATTTTGGTATTTGGAGCTCTGTTTACCTACAGCTGTTGCAGTATTTTGTACTCCTTTTTGCTACCTTTACAGTGATTAATTACTCATAAATGCAAGTGATTGAGGAAAAGAAATATAAGAGTATGTCAAAGTTTGAGGAAATGCAAGTTTATGTTCATCTTTACACTTGTGTCATACATTCTAAATACATATGGCGGTTGAATGATTATTGGTGTTTATATGTATGGATTATGGTTAAATAAAATTTAACGGGCTAACACAGAGTTGTGCAGTTGTCTTGGTTGCAAACCTGTGAGGAGAAGAGACAAGCACGAGACGCAGGTGTCAACAAGAAAACGTTTATTACTGCAAAGACGAGTCACAAATCTTTAAGAAAACAACACTAAGAAGCTAGCCTGAGCAGAGGTCTGAAATATTCAGAAAACCAAACTACATGTGTCTTTAATAGTTTCTATAGTCATTAATACGACACACAAAATGATAATGTCTTTATAAATATAAAAGTTCCCCCCCAAAAACTGCCCTCGTTTTTATGCAAAATACACAATACAAATCACCCTACACGCATTGGTTTGCTTGCCAAATTAAGAAAGAAAAAAAAAACAAATTAAATGTTTTTTTTAAATGGCACACAAAAAGAAAGCCACGGGAAAAAAAAAAATCTGTGTATATATTATATCAGTTATTATACATCATCCGAAAGAAGAGGGGGAAAGAATGAAACCACAGAAGCACTCTGAGCCAAGAGAAATCAGATAAGATGTCCACAAAAAAAATCAAATACACAAATAAATATACTTCATTTGTTTAATATATATATTTATACATATACATATTTTTTTAAATCTAAGAATGAGTGAAATGAAAGAGAGAGAGAGAGAGAGAGAGAAAAAAAAACTTTCCCCAAATGCCACTGCCAAATGCTTGTGCTTGCATTAGAGCGTGCTACAGATGGCCACGACTCACTACCGCTGTCAAATGGCACTTGAAAACATCCAAATACAGACAAACAAAAAAAAGAATTGAAAAAAAAAAATCAAAGGGGGGGCGGGGGGGGGTCACAGCATTTAGAGAGTTTTCATCCGATGGAGAAAAAAAAAGGGGGTGAAGGAAAGAAAGAAACCCCCATCACCCCCCTCCCCCCAGAAGAATCACAACCATGAGGGAAAAACAACAAAGGAGAAAAAAGGAGAAGATTTCGCTTGCAGTGAATCTCCTTGTTCGTCTGTACAATGAAACGCCGCCCGTGCATCGCTCGTCAAGCGCGCACGTGAATGAACACCAGTCCAGCTCAGAGGAGGAGGAGGAGGAGGAGGATGATGATGATGATGATGAAGGAGGGCGGCTGTGGGTCTGATGTCGTCTCGGGGGTCAGGTGGGGGAGGGGTCGGGTCGGGGGTTAAAAGGCACTGCAGTCTGCTGTGGGTTGGTGAAGCTGCCGTTTTATTTGTTTTTTCAGTCCAGACAGTAGCTTACATCTTCATTTTTGTTTTGTTTTTTCCCATGTTAGGAACGGGCTCGTCTGCAAAAATGATGAGCTGCTATTAAAAAAAAAAACAACAAAAAAACCCCAGCAACGATAACAAAAAAAGAAAAAGTAAAGAAATCTCCATTGAAAATAGTAACGATAAAGAAAGAAAAAGACACTGAGGAATATCGGAGCACAATTTGCGTTGGCAGCAGTAGCATCAGTCCAGTGTTGGCCAGGTGAGCCGGCACGTACGTTTCCTAAGGTTGAGGAGTAAACAAGTCAACAAAACCAGAGCTAACTAATAGTAATAACAACAACAACAACAGGACAGTTTGTAGCAGCACATGATGGGTAGGCGAGACCAGAAAGCACTTACAATCCTAAAGCACACGGTTGAATTTCCTATTTGTTTTTGTTTTTTTGTCCTTTCGTCTTTTTTTTCTTTTTTTTTTCTTAAAAAAGGAAAAATATTTCATCATCCATTTTCACTTCAGGCACAAAAATAACATCTACATCTACAATTGATGAGGAGAGCTGATATACACGTGTCAAAGAAAGGACAAAACGATGCATTAAAAAAAAACATATCTTGAAAAAAAAAAATCTGACTGGTGCTGACAGGATTTCATGTTGTACATCAAAACAACAAATGAAACTAAACTCTTAGAACTTCATTCATTAGTGTTGACGTCAGGCAGATAGAGATCATGACAGAGAGAACGTTAAAAATATATTAGTTTTTTTTTTTTTTTTTTTTTTAAATAGGAACTTTTTCCACAGAGGCGAACCCACTTTGAATGTAAAAGACCAGTAGTACCATGAGCTGGGGGGAAAAAAAAGTAACATTTCAATAAAGTTCTTTTTTTTTTTTGACAAACTGTAAACAAGATATCTTCGTAACAAATTGGCAACCTTTTCCTCGTCGTCATTCAAAACTCCTCGGCAAAACACGGACAGTCAGGCGCGTGCGTCCCCGCAGTTGTCGAATCAGAAAGCGTTTTTAATCGACGGGGAAACTTTGCCCCCTGGTGTTCACAGGACGCACCGCTTCACAGCAAAGAGAGACGCAAGAACGGGAACTATTTAAAAAGGTCCCACATTACACAGAATTCACCGCAACAATGTTTTCCGACATTGCAAAAAGGTCCTTTGTGATGTCACAAAGGGCTAACGCCGGCTCTTTCAGGCTAGAGACCACACCCCGAGTCAGGTGCGCGCTCCAGTGGAGCCTCGGTTTTATCAGAAGGCTGCAAACATAAGGCTAAAAATGCAGTTTTGAGGAATTCTATCCTCTTTTTTTTTGTCCTTTCTGGATTTGATTTAAGAACAGGCATAATGTGGGACCTTTAACGAGTCGCAGTGTTGGACATGATCCAGTGTTTGACATCTTTTACGGCCGAGGCCCAAAACACAATCGAGATCTCGCACACGCTAACCGGTCCGAGCAGCGGAACCTCGGGTGACAACAGTGATAATTCAGCTTCTTAGAGGTTAAACATCAACTTCCTGGCTTTCCTGTACAGCAGGACGTCTCGTCAACAAGCGACGGAACCTCATCTCGATATGCAGTAACGGGGCACAGAAATAAAGCACAATAAATAAATAAATACACATTATTGTCAGGATGCTTTTGTCCTCGTTTCCAACAAGGCGTGAAAAGAATTCGTCCGAAAGAAAAACGTTACTATTCCAGGAGATTAATCTCAACGTGTGTCGCAACACAGAAGGCTCTAACAGTTCAAGTATGGATGTCGTCTAACCAATCGGCAGTGAGGCCCCCCCCGGCCCGCCCACCCCCACCCCCGTATTCACAGTCTATCGACTAATTACGTTCCGAGCTACCGAAAAAAGGGAAACAATCACGTAGAAAACAATCAGATCAGATACGTAAAAAGCAACAAATATATGTAGTGTGGTCATCTTGTAGATATATGTATGTATGTGTATATATATATGTATATATATATATTTATACTATACATATATATTTATCTCATATAGAATTCTATATATCTCTTTGAATATCACAAAATATCTACTTTTGGTCCACTGTACAAAGATGGTCTTCAAACAGGGAGCGCGCGGCCGAGGAGCGTTAGGAGGGTTTGGAGAGAAACAAAAGCAACAAAAGAAAAAGAAAAAAAAAAAGAAAAGAAGTGAGAATGTGTCAGAGGTGGGAGGGGGCAGAGCAGCTCCCCCCCCCCCTCCCGTGGTCGAGATTTGTGCAGTGGCGTGCGTGTGTGTGTGTGTGTAATAACGGTGACTGTGCTGCACGCGTCGCAACAAAGAGAGGGCTGGCACCACTGGTTTGAGGTAGGGTGACTGACGGATGTACACACACACACACACACACACACACACACACACACACACACACACACACACACACACACACACACACACACACACACACACACACACACACACACACACACACACACACACACACACAAGCGATTAAAAATGAAAAAAGCTGATTGACTGGCAGAGGCTGATCCAGAGGGGAGAGACGAGAGACTAGAAAAAGATAAAGCAACATTTAAAACGTCAGATGCGCCTGCGCCTGCATCCCTCGGGTCTCAACGCTGAATGAAAATCCAGCCAGGACTCGCCAGAAAAAGCAAAGTGGGGGAGAGGACGATAAAAAAAAGAAAGAAAAGAAAAGGAAATCGTACTGGTACAAAAAAAAAGCCAAAGGTGCGGCCGGGCCGGGACGATGCAGGAGAGGCTGCGGGCTGCGGGCTGCGGGCTGCGGGCTGCGTGCGGCGCGGCGCACAGTCGGGACTGTCAGGACAGCTGCATTACAGGATTAAGGCACTATGATAAAGCCGAGGTACATTAAATCCCTGACATTCCTTCTGCTCTGCAACATGGCACTGTGGGACAGGAAACGCTCTCGGCTTCCCTCTGTTGATTTGGTTTTGGTCCTTTTTTTTTTGTTGGTTTGTTTCTGAACTCGTTAAGACGGAGACTGTGAGAAGAAAAACCCAACAAGAATCAAAAGAAAAATGAAATGAATCCGGGGCAACGTGACGAGTGAGGGCTGTTTGCTTGGCCATGTGAACGGCGCCGCACACGGAGCGTTTGAGGATGAATGGACAAGGCGAGCGCTGAGGAGGCGGCTCATCTTCTCTCCTTCTTCTTCTTCTCCTCCTCACGTCTGTTTTCTATTGTACACAAGTAGCAGCGCAGACAGTACGGAAGGGGGAGGGGAGGGGGGGGGGGTTCATTTGCTGTCGCTGACAACGAAATCTCTGATCAGTAGGCGGCCGACCGACTCACTTGTCCGACTCACCTCCCCACGATCCATCAGTCAAACAGGAAACAGAGCGCACACACAGGAACTCACCCCCCCCTTTTTTAAGCTACATCCTCGATGCTAATTTAGTTTTTTCGGCCGAAAACGTTGGAATGTGTGAAAAAAAAAAAAAAAAAGAAAAATCGGGAGGGATATTTTGGAATTGGGAAAAAAAAAAAAAAAAAAAATCAATAGCACCATGGGTTTTTGGATGTCACTAATTTGAAAGTACAGCAAGTACTTACAGTAAGTATTTACAGTAGGTAAAGGTCTTGATCTCCATCGATGACTTTTGCTCCTTTGCGACGAGTGAGATTTGAGATGCGAGACATCAGTAGTTTGGAGGGACTGAACCGTCCCTCAGGAGGATTAACCTGCGAGTGTGTGTGTGTGTGTGTGTGTGTGTGTGTGTGTGTGTGTGTGTGTGTGCACAGAGGCACTAAGTCAGAGGTGGGGAGGGGGAGGAACGCCTGAATGAGTCAATTTAGTCCTTCTCCTTCTGCCGCCACCTCGCGATGCAACACGGTGGTCCAGGGTCTAAGCAGCCAGAGCGTCGCTGTTTCCCCGCCCACCCTGCACCCTGGGGTGACCCGGGCTGAGGGTGGAGGGTTAGGCGACGGTGCGGGTGGAGGGGCGGCGTCCACAACCGGCGCAGGCAAAGGACAAAGACGGACACGTTTGAGACTCGCGGAGAGGAAAGATGCGTGGAGACACAGGTGAGCTTGTAAGGGAGGGGGAAAAAGAAAAAGAAGAAGTAGGCGGGGGCGTCGCCCTCAGACGGAGGCGTAGGTGTTGCCGGTGGCGCTGCAGTGGCGGATGGTGGGCGTGGCCGTGGAGGGGATGAGGATGTGCTCGCTGTGGTCCTGCGGCGGCTGCGGCAGCGAGTGCAGCACGGTGGGCTGGACCACGCCCACCACCGGGTGGGAGCCGTCCTCCAGCGTGCCCACCTGGATCACCTGGATCACCTCGTGCTCCGACTTCTCGCGCTTGGCCAGCGGCTCGCCCGACTCGTCGCCGTCGTCCTCCAGGTCGCTGTCCATGCCGCTCGTCTCGTCTGGAAATTGGGGAGGTCGAGAGACACGTCAGGCCAGCTGCGCTTCGGCTACCGCTAGCATTGCGCAAAATCTAAATATCGCAATAAAAAAAAAAAAAAGCCTAAAATTCAAAACACCTCTCAAATATGGGTGAAAGGTCTCGCGCTCTCACGAGGTGGTTTTTCAGACGTATTGATGTAGAGGCGTAATCGCAAAAGTGTCATGGAAGCACTTTTTCCGCATTTACACGTCAGCGGGCGTGACATATGGGGTCACATGACCAATTCACTTCAAGTGACCACCATTCTTGACAGCGAACAAACGTAATCGTCGTAAATCTCGCAGGACGAGATTTTACGATAATTTCGGCTTATGCATTTCCCACCATTCAATGAAAACACCTGCAAATCGCAATTGCACTTTGTCAAAATTTTTAGAAATATTGCTTTCATTTCGCGAAAAACTGTGATGCTAGAGACACTGCATGATGATTTACAGAAAACAGCATTTTTGTGGGAGGTTGTAAGCGGAGGGCTAAAAATGCCTTGAGTTATCCGAGCAACGCATTGCGCTGAGCTGAGCCGCTGCAGGCCGAGCTGTGATTGAATCGTTTGAAATGAGTCGACCGCAGGTTAAAGGCTCGTTACATAGATACACGTGTAGCTGCTGTTCTCACTGCTTTAAATGAGCCCAGGTGTTTACTAGAAGCAACGCTCACAACAAATTGATGGATAAAAATTCTCACATACCTTTATCAATGTTGGAGAGCGACAGGTGGTTGAGGCTGTCAAACTGAAATCAGAGGCAAACGTCAAGGTTGGGTCAAGAGGCGTCACGAAGGCCTGACGTCTCAATGGAAAAATCAAAACGTGGCAGTAGAGGTGTGTTGACAGTTGTACCTCCCCCATGACGCCAATAGGTGTCTCCCCAGTAGCTTGGGCCACGCGGTGCTCCACCAGGTAGAACATGTACTCGTCGTACAGCAGGCGAATCAGGTGGAAGGAACCGAAGCTGGCAGCGCTGCGCAGGGTCAGGTCCCGGATCACCATCGAGCTGCAGCCACATGGAAATAAGTCACGGTGCCACTTCAGCGCACGCTCGGGGGTGCGTATTGTTCTTTTTTTTTTTTTTTTTACTGTCTCCTCACCCCACCCCCACCTCCCACCCCACCCCTCCCCTCCTGCTGACCTGTAGAAGGACCACTTGAGCAGGAACTGGCGAGCCGCCCGGGGGAAGCTGGGCCGCTGCTCGTAAGGCTTCAGCACCTGGGTGACCACGTTCTCCAGCCAGGCCGCCCACTGCTCCAGCGAGCTCTGCTGCTGCAGCGTGGCCTTGAAGTCCTGCTCCAAGTGCTGGACCACCCCTTCCTCGCACTGGCACACCCACGATGCCTGCTCCTGCACGGCAAATGGCGGAGAAAAAAAAAAGCAACTGTGAGTAAAAAATAAAAAAAATAAAAAATGAACAAAAAAGCTTTCGCTTTTCCAACCTGCACGTTTGCAAAGTCGACGCGGTTGAGATCACTCAGCATCTGGTTGATCTGTGACGTGTTCTGCAGCACGGCGCGCGCCGCTTGAGCCAGATGGTTCAGAGATGTGTATCTACGCAGTGTTTGCGCAAAGGCACTAACAGCAGCAATCTTGGGGGAGGGGAAGGGGCAAACGGGAAGCACAGGCGCCGTCAACAAAACACGCTTTCGACGTCACCGAAGAAGGAAACTTTGAACCGGAAAGTGGGAGTTGGGTCTACCTTAGTCTGAATCATTCTTTGCGGAATGGCATTCATGGCATTATTGAGCCAACCTTCCAGGCTTTTGGCAAAGTTGCGAATGGCTTGAGTCAAGGCACCTGGAAGAGTGCAAGGTGATGGTGAGACGACAACAGATCCCACCAGCAACACACTGCTGTGTGTGCGAGAGAGAGAGAGGGAGTGGGGGAGAGTGGGAGAGGGAGAGAGACAGAGACAGGGAGAGAGAGAGGCACACAGAGAGAGAGAGAGAGAGAGAGAGAGAGAGAGACAGAGACAGAGACAGAGAGAGAGAGGGGGAGAGACACAGAGAGAGAGGGGGAGAGAGAGAGAGCGCGAGACAGGGAGAGACTCAGAGAGAGAGAGACACACACAGAGAGGGAGGGAGGCTTACTGGGAATGGGTCTCAGGACATCAGGGATGAGGATCTCAACAAGGGCCTGGTACATGAGATGGTCACAGGTGCTCATCCATTTCAGCACAGCCTCGTTTCTGCAGAGCGCCAGGAGCTGCGAGTGCGGCAGCCGAGCTTCGATCTCACTGATGCCACTGAGAAATGACAGTGAAAGAAGAAGATGCAAAAACATGAATGACAGCAGCTTCTTCTTCTTTCATTGGAAGTGAAAGCCCAAAGCCATGGCGGGCGTCCGCCTCACCTGTTTTCTGTTACGGTGGCGCCCTCTACAGAGTCCGGGGGAGAGTAACGCCAGAACGTCTGCCACAGCTTCTCAATTAGACTGAACTGGAGGTTGATGACCACGTCCAGGATAGCCTGAGACAAGACGGGATGACAGTGAGCGTCTGAGCGGCAGAGGGGCATGGACAGGAGGGAATCAGTGCGGCTGAACTTTGCCGCTGAAAAGAATCTAATTATCAAGGCGAAGGTGGGCAGCGGTTTGTCAGATTGGAAAGCCTTGGCCGTCAGCACCCGTGGATGACTGCATGGCTTCCTCCCCCCACCCCCCTCCACCCACCCCCCCAGACAGCCGCAGAGCCATAATTGAAAACTTCACACGATAAACAGAGAATTCTCCCAAAATGCCAGCCGCTGGCATTTAGAAATCTCTGTCACCACAAACACACGTGACCTTTCCCTCCCAAGTTTCCAAACTAGATATCAGAAAGTTGTTTTTAGCTGGACAATAAAAACTGCTGATACAACGGTTACAACTACTGCAAAACTCCACACAGCCGCTACAGATCTGCAGAGTGTACAGGGGAGGGGGCGGGACTTCCTCTTACCTCACAGTGCTCTCTGTAAAGGGTCTGCAGAGCTTTGACATCGTCCGGGCTGATGTTCTCTGTATTGCTCTGCCCCAAGTCCAGGTCTACGAAATCAGGAAGGGCCCGTGTTGCATCTGTTTTGGCGGGAGAGGGGGGGGGGGAGATTTTTTTAATTGAATCTGGCCTTGGAGCGCAGATCACTCGCAAGTACGCGTAGGCCCAGGCATTGCACACTGACTGACCAAGAAACTGCTGGTGGTGCTGGCTCTGCGCGATGACTGTCTGCTCCGCCGCTCCGGGGTGCGACTGGCCTCCGCTCGAGTAGTTCTCCCCGGAGCAAGTGTCAAACTTCTGCACAGGCTTGAATCTGATAAGAGAATTTAGATAATCAGCACCTCCTCTCGCTACCCCCCTCCCCCCCACCTTGAAAACCCTGGAAAAAGTATTCCTACCTCTGTTTCTGCTGGACCGGCTGCTGTCTGAGGGCCATGTACTGCATGTCTTCCTGGAGTCTGTTGAGTGGCGAATCAGGCTTCACACGAATGCCGTAGTAGTGGTATTTGGAGTTTCCTCTGCAAGGACGGAACCCGGAAAAAAAAAAAAAAACGAGGAAACGTTCAGGCACGACGAGGGAGAACGAACCAGTGAACGAAACTCAAGTCATGAGAGGAAACCATCTCTGATCTCGTAAAAACCCAAACACTATTTATGGGAGCATGGAGGTCAAAGAACCTTGTCCCGAGGCGCCTCGTGCGGAGTCCCATGAAGATGGAGCGGATGAGTTTGCCAAAAGAGGCTGCATTGACCGGGTCCAGTTTCTGCTCCTGGCAGTGCCGCAGATAATGATTGTAGAGGGTGGATCGTGGCAGACTTACGCCCTCTGCTGTCTCGTAATTGTCTAGCAGCCATTGGAGCTGCAAAGTGGAGGGGGGGGGGGGGAGAGAAAAAAAGAAAGGACTTGATTTTTTTTTTTCCCTTCTCAGACCGATCCAAACAAACCATCTGGCAAGGCCTGCAGTGTCACGCCTCTGCAAAAAGCAATTCTACAGCAGCCAGCGAGAAAGCAATAGTAACAATTAAAAGTTGCAACAAAAACAAGCGGGCGGCAGAGTTGAGCGAGAGAAAGAGTGAGAGAGGGAGAGAGAGAGGCAGCAGAGCGAGTCGGGCACAGTCAAAAGTGAGGCGGAAAGCGAGCACTCGTGAAAAGCAACTTACATGGCTGTTGAGCAGCGAGCTTCTCTGACTGGATAAACCCTCAGATTTTTGGAGCGTCTCAATCGCCATTTCAATCTGATAAACCGTGAAGCACAGGACAACAAAATGTAAGAGGAGGAGGAGGGATAACAAACGGAACAAAAAATAATTAGAAATCAAAATAATAATCAAAAAACACACACACACACAAAAAAAAGGGAAACGGTGTCACGCACATTCGTGAGACGCGAACAAAGGTAAAGAGCATCTACATGTAGGAAAGGACCTCAGAGCGAAGCACCACTACACCCCAAGCAGAGCAGCACTGTCGTCTGAGGAAAATCCCTGTTGAGCTGAGAAACAGGGACACGGTCTCGGCGGGAACCGGCCGAGCGAGCGAGCATGAATTGTGGAAAGCTGGCAGACTCTTGGTGCCCTCAGATCCAGTTATTACAACTATTATGCATGAAGGGGGGAGGGGCGGGGAGGGGGGGAGCCAGACTCCATCACAAAGACAAAAGAGCGGGGCAGTTTGCCAAGAGGATTTAGGGAACACCTGCACATCAGCCGAGTTCTGCTGAACAAGTCCTTCAGACCCCATGCCAAGTGGTCTAATTGAGTGGGGTTTAATGCTTTTTTTTCTTTTTTAATAAACACAGGTGGATAGAAAAAAAAAAGCCTTTGTCTGGTGCACCATTGTTTGCTAAAGTATGATTCAATTTGGTTTTACTGTCGTTACTTGAGACGCAATTTTCATAAAACCCTGTTAAAGTAACCTTGAGCGACAGCACCGACTCACTGACGAAGTGCCGAAAATCTAGGACACGCTGCGGGTTCAAGTGTCTACATTCTGTCTTTAGCAACGACCGGCGTCCAAGGCCGTGGCCACTAAAAAAAAACACACTATCAAAACTATCCTTTATTCCAGCCGAGCGCATCTCTCTAACCGTCAGCTTGACGAGATGTACGGACGGCGCCGGGAGGAGAGGGAAGTTACAACAACGTCACGAAACACAGAAGTTAGCGGGGGGGGCGTCTGTCACCGCTTTCACGGTGCCGAAGGTCGGTGACGGTTTCAAACAATAACGTGAAGGTTTTTTTTTTTTTTTTTCCTGCTGCGGTAACGCAGAGCAGAAGGAAAGTGCGGTTACCGTCAGCCAGGATTACACACCGGCCTGGTAGGTGTGGAGAAAGCGGCGGGTGTCGCTGACTAAGCGACGAGGCTGTCAAACCGCTGACGTTCAGATTTACTTATCATGCGACGGAGAGAAAAAGAAAGAACGCAACTGCAGACGCTGCCGGACTGGAACTGGCAGGCAGTGGCGTCGCCGCAGCAGCATTTCCACGCCGTCGCCGACCCGCTCAGTTTCGCAGCTTTGCTACAAAACACGAAACCAACGCATGCTGGCCGACGCAGAGTGGGTGGAGTCAAGTGGGCGGTGGCCGAGGGAGGAGGGACTTACGGTTGCCGGGGAAGCCCGCGTGCTCTGCGTGGCCGGGTGGCTTCCAGCGTTGTCCATGATGTAGGCGCCGCCGGGGCTGCTGCTGATTACCTGACCGCCGGCCATGTTCATGCCCATGCCGCCGCCGCCGCCACCGCCGGCCCCGCCCCCGTTGTTGGTCATGCCGTGAGAGGTGACCACGGTGGACACCTGCGACGAGCCGCCCTGCGTGTCGAAGTAGCTCCCGCCGCTGTTCTGGCTGTACAGCTGCGGCTCCGAGTACGAGTAGGTTCTTCTGTTCGGATGGGGGGGGGGGGGGGGGGGGTAGGACGGGGAAGGTAGGATCGGGGGGTGGGGAGTCGGGGGAGGTGGGCAGAAATTGTTATATTAAATTAGTAACTGCACTCGCACTTTTATCCCTCACTTTTATTTTATTCTTGAGTGCAGCAGCGGCGCTTCAGTCGTCAGGTGTTCTGTGTTTCAGTGCTTGAATGATTTTTGTCTCTACTGACCGGCTGTGACAACAAGTGCCGTGACAGCTCAAGAGCTCGTGGCCTCATTATTTACCTTATGACTGAAAACTACAGTACTACTTGAAAAAACAAAACAAAACAAAAAAAAAACAAAAGGAGGGGAAAAAAAACCCCAGCCACAGCCGTACTTGTGGTCATCTTCAGGTGACTGCGCACCATCAAAAGAAATCCATGGCGCACCGCTCGAGAAGCGACGCGCGCTCGAGAAGCATCATGTGCCGGTGACGTGAACGAGCGAGTGAAGAGCGAACAGGCTGCGGCGACTTGCTGGCACCGGCGCGCTCGTCGAGTGCCGCCGAGACCAGAGCGGGCGAACAGATTGACTCACATGTTTCCATTGGTGTAGATGCCGCTGTTTTCCTCCACATACTGCACCTGTGCTGGGTAAACATGCTGAACCTGTTGAACAGTCTGGGCCTGGCGAGGGGGAGCAAGTGGAAAACGGAACGCATTAATTATTTCACAGACTTGAGACGCACGGTGGGGGGGGGGGGGGGGGGGGGGGGGGGGGAAGGAAAAATAAATAAATTAAAAATAAAGAGGCAGACACGCAAGTGGCGAGCGGCAGGTCCGGACGGGCGCGGACGCCGTACCTGTTGCTGCACAGGCACCTGCTGGGCAGAGCCAGTAGGTTGGACAGGCACGGTGGTCTGGAGTGGGACAGTGGAGGTGGAGTCAGCGCCTGCTTCAGGGGTCTGCATGGCGCCTGAGGAGACAAGCAATACACAAATGCAGATCTTAAAGAGAGTGCGAGCCTCCTGTCATGAAGAGCATATCTGCAGTTATTTAACGTGGGTTTCTTTGCTGCATAATTACATAAATCTCGCTCATATTTTCATGTCTTCAGTTATCTATCTACAATGTAGAAAGTACTAAAGATAAGGACAAATATTGCATTACAGCGTCCAAACTTCAGATCTTTTTTTAACCCCAAACTCCAACGGAGCACCTTTGCATTCGTCATTAACCTCGACAAAACACAACAGGCATAAAAAAAAAGAAAAAGAAATCTGCGTGTTTAGCCCTCTGTTTACAGCGACTGCCTTTCTTGACATCGTAAAGGCTGCAGGATTTCCCCAGAACTGTGTGTTTACTTAAAAAGTGCGCAAACAAAAAAGGGGGGTTAAAACTGTTTCTCATTTCTTAGGCGTTTTCCGACCGACCGGCGGGACAAACAGGCCACTGCTCATAAACACCGGCAGTGAATTTTGTATAATGAAGCCTTTTTAAATTCATAAATATTCAAAATTCAAAATGAGCTTTGAGAGAGGACACACACACACAAAATTCTTTTTTTTTTTTTTTTTTGTCAGAGGAGGCCTAGCGTGAAGGTCTGAGGCGCTTTCTCAAACACTTGGATGCGCTGAAAGCTGCCGCAGGAATCGTTTTCTTCCAAGATTTCCACAAGACACGAAGTACTTCCGCCTCAACGTGTGGGTGGTCAGGGGCAGCATCTCTCCATCTCACTCAAACACTCAATGTGTCCAAAATGGAGACAAAAAAAAGGGAGCATATGACGGTTTAGTGGCAAAAAGGGAGAGCGGGTGGTGTGGTGTGGGGTGGAGGGGAGGCGGGGGGCGGGGGGGCGGACGTCCAGGATTAGGGAGATGCTTCGGAGGCGGCAGATCCCTGCTGTGTTTTTCCAGAACGTGCGGCTGGAGGGGGCTTCAAAGAGCCCGATAACAGTCCTAATAAATCACATGGCCTGCGTGCTCGCGCAGATCGATGCTCGTGTTGTTATTAAAGCGCAAACTTCACAGCGGCAGGGAGAGACCTCACGCCGATTCTTACTACGTCTCGGCCGCTGCGAGCGCCA
Organism: Nelusetta ayraudi; assembly: GCF_046127955.1. NCBI lineage: Eukaryota > Metazoa > Chordata > Actinopteri > Tetraodontiformes > Monacanthidae > Nelusetta > Nelusetta ayraudi. The sequence continues at coordinate 1,650,855 of NW_027466133.1, read as the reverse complement.
GTGCGAAATCTCCAAAAAAGGAAAATGTGCAAAATTGACTTGCGTTATTGCGCGGGGTGGAGACACAAGGGTTTGACCGAACACACCGGCCTCTTTAACCCAAATCAATGCTCATAAAGCTGCTCGGGGGCACCACCTCCTCCCAAACACCTGTCTGCGCCTGGCGGTACTCAATGTACCGAGGGCCTTATGCATCAGCGTCACACGGCCCGGCTCCCCGTGTTCACAGCCATAAAACAAGTTAATATTTAACAAACTCCAAATAGATGCCTACTTCCCAGCCGGCGGGCCGGCCGGCCGGGGGCCACTTTCTCAGCTGTAGCATCATTCATGGAGGCAACTGGGCAAATGACCTTTTCCTTTTCCAAGCGGGTGCAACTTATACTGCTTAGTCGGGACTACAATGCTGCAACTCTGATTTAACAATAAAAACAAACACGTTTTAAAGTGTTCCGTTAGCTTCACTTAAGCCACGTTGTCTTACAAAAAAAATGTGCCTCCAGCCTATCAGAGAACTTCCTCGACATTAGCAACCTCCATCCTTTACTTCTGGTGGTGCCGCAGCTCAGAGAGCAAGAGAACCCATGTAGTTCTGAATATTCGGCCCCTTGTGGCATCACAAGGAGTCCCAGACTCAGTGGCTCCCAGCCAGGGTTCAACTTGCTTTTGCCCCCTTCCAAACATGTCCTATTGTATCTGTGTTGCACATGTTTGGACGAGGATTGCACTATTTTGCGTGTATTTCGGTACGCGTGACAAATAAAGGCTCATTCCATTCCGTGTGGAAGGTCCAAAGCCTCAGGAGGGGGGGCTGTAAACAGAGGTCTTGATATGCTGTATTTTTTCTTTTAGAGAGGTTTTTCTTTTTCCACTATTAAATTAAATAATGTGGGGCTACTGCACTGGAGTCTGGGATGACAAAAACGAAAACAAAACAAAAAAACAACCATCTAAATTAAGGCAGAATATGAAACCGGAAACCTGTGAATAAAGGAACAGTGGCGTGGAGATAAAGACCTCTGTCGGACCCGTGTTTGTGAGTTAATAATAGCAGCCGACGCAACCACCCATTCGTTCTAGTGGAGGGTAAACTCCTCCCCATCACAGTTTCCATGAACAGGCCTCTCTTGGTTAATTAAGCCGAGTCCCCTAACAGCTTCGAAATCTCTCCAGGGACGGCCTGTCCCTTCGCTTAATCTTCAATTTCATACAGGCATTTCTCTTTCCTTTCTTTTTTGGATGAAGGCTCAGGATCATTTTGTGCGGGCTGACCGGCCTCAAAAGTTGTATTGAAGGCTGAGTCATTCTCCCATGAAGTACAAGGGAAGAAGCCGGATTTAAAAACAAACAAAAAAAAAACGTATGCGTTTCCTTCTTTTAACACCGCGGAGAGAAGTGCGTGTGCACATGCGGCGCCATTCATGGCAGGTACTTGCTAAACAGGATGCAGTCTTGGTAGGAGGAACAACATGACATGTGAATACTGCTGCTGATGCATGCTACCAAAAGTGCTAAAATATCAACAGCGGGGGCACCAGAATCTCAGCCTTTGACTCGACACTCAAAGGCTGCACAGATGGGAAAATGAGCGCTAAAAACAAAACAATAAAATAGAAAATAAAAAGCCAAAGACACGCAGCCGTGAACGGAGGCCACCTCAACATGGAAAAAAGAAGCCCCCCTGCATCACAACACACTCTTGTTGCCTTATCCCAACCCCCTCTACAAACACACACACGCACGCACGCACTCGCACACACCTCCTGCCTCACCATTCAGGCACTCCCTTGTGGCCCACTTAAACACTGGGCTCCACTGAGCAAGTGCAAAGCCTACAAAGACACGGAGGAACAAAAGCCACCAAGGAGGGCAACATTTTGCCCTGCGTTTGCTCTCCTGAAATTCCTCATGCTCGCATCATGAAGGGGGCGAGAAAGGGGAAAAGAAAAGAGGGTGTGGGGTGTGTGTGTGTGTGTGTGTGTGTGTGTGGGGGGGGGGGGGGTAAAGAGCGAAAGGTTTCAGTCGCGGCGAGTGGACGGCACACCTCCAAAGTGACGATGGCTGGTGGCAAAGGTGGCGCACAAGGCGCCGAGTCAAGAGACAAGATCTGCCGAATAAGACTGAAGAGTATCTCCACCTCTCTCTCTCTGTCACACACACACACGCACGCAAACAAAGGAAAGACAGCAGCGTGATCAGGTGCTAGACAGGAGGGGAAACAGGTGGAGGGAGGTGTAATTGGGAGCCGAAGTGTGCGACTGCATGCACGCGCCCTTGTGTGTGTGTGTGTGTGTGGCAGGGTGGGGTGGTGGTGGTGGGGGGGTATGCAAAGTGCCGTGTTTGCTTAGGAGATGGGTTCTCGGGCTGTAAAGCGCACCGGAGTGGCTTGGCCTCAGCGTAACGTAAACCGCCGTCTTAAAGAATCCCAACCCGAGGACAAAAAAAAAAAACCAAACCAAAACAAAACAAAACAAAACGGATGGAAGTGGATCCTGACGCCGCTTATCAAAGCATATGCATTATTTCATGGCAGCCGAAGGGGAAATAAACACAGCGTGCCGCATTCTGCTAAGCCATGAAAATGGATGGCTGAATAATTGAATTAATCAGTCCCTCTTTAAGTGATTGGAAATGTAACCCGATCCAGGCAGCAGGTGGCACAGAACTATTTCTGTGCTGCAGGACTACAGGTGAGCCGTAACACGATCTTATAACTAGCAGCTCCAAACATCCTGTTTTGTCTGTGGGTCGGGGGAGGAGGGGGCTCCTCGTCGACCCATTTTTGATTTATACATGCACGTAAATATATATTGAGCGATTGACCACTGTAACTACATTATGAGCTTCGAGCTCCATCGTGTGTGGAATAGGAACCACGTCGTACCTCTCGGATCAAACTGAATCTGGTTGTGCACATAGAATTTGAAAACAAATCAAATTTTTTAAGGGTGACCTTTTCGGTCACAGTCGTAAAGGATACAGGCTGCAAAGATGATCCCACCTGCCCTGCGCACACACACACACACACACACACACACACACACACACACACACACACACACACACACACACACACACACACACACACACCTGTTCTCAACCCCCCAAGGAGAACCAGAGACCAGAGAATGGGAGGTTGCAGGTACCGCACGAGACCCAGCGGAGGCAGGAATACTTGTGATGCAACATCAGGAAAGCACGAATTTGCCTCGTGAGACATCATTTAGCCTCAATATTAAAGTTCACCGCTCTGCGGCAAACCTAACCTACCACCAGGGCTTCAAAATAAACGTGTGATACTCAATTGCTGTGAATTGAGGACAGTTGCACGCTGGACCAAAGGCCGATTACTATCAGGCTCCATTTTTTTGCACACTGAGGCAACTGTGTGCATTAGCAGGCTGCAAGAAAAATACTAAATGCAACCGTATAAATGGTTAAAGCAGCAGGCTGGTATCAACATCTTGGTGTCGGCTTCCACGATAAAAACAGGCAACACGGCGAAAGCTTTAAATATTTTATTTAAAAAAAATATATATATAATGCACTCTCATAGCAAACACGAAAGTGCTTTAATTTGCTGGAAAACAAACAGCCTGTGTCAAAAACTCAACCTGGTGTTATCAGATAGCTTATCAGAGTCATCTGATGTCACAAAGGGGGCAAACGGAGAGCTAGCGAAGCTATCTCGCTCCCTAAGACAAAAGGGAAAGTAATGGCTTAGCCATTGTCAATAGCAGTTGGGGGGGTGTGGGGGTCGAGCTCACGGCACTTCCTTCACTTGTCTGAGCAACCGTGATCAAACCTCACAGACAGGTCGAGCTTCAAAATGTGCGAGTACCAACAGCCTCGTACAAAAAAAGGGAGAGAGAGTAGACACCAAGAGGCGTTGTGAGGCTAGCAGGCAGCCTAGCAACAGCAGACACCTGCTCCTGCTCCAGCTGACCAGCTAGCACCAGGGACTAGCCCCGCTAGACCGATGCTGCTAACGCCGTTCAACTTCCAACGGGCGGCGAAAGGCGGTTATTTAATTTTTTTTAAGCCACAGCAACGAAACAAGGGTTCAATGTTTTTGAGCCACTAAAACACCATGAGCTAGCTCGAAGCTAGCGAGAAGGACCCCCTCTTAGTAGCAACGGCTGCCCGAAGGCGACGTTAGCAAACGGGCTACCACGTCACAAAGAAACACCCTCGCTAGCAGAAGGGAGAGCAGAGGAAAAAAACTACCGCGGCGGCTCCAGACAAAAAAAACCTCCAACCACAAACCTTAACGACGGAGCGGGAGATGTGCTCCGACCCCCGGCGAGGAAAGGCGAATAAACGTGCGCATAAATTTAGAAATAAATGATGTATTTTCAAAAATAAACAAAAGTGCTGAATTCAAACCTGAGCCCGTGGAGCTGCTTGATGAGATGAGGATGGTGGAGGAGGTGGTAATGATGGAGCGAGAGGTTGTTGTTGGTGGGTTACAGTCGCCAGGACTACGGTGACTGTGGCGCTGCCTCACCGGGCAACAGTTGCTATAAAACTCACGCGCCGGGAACGCGCGCACACACACAGAGGCTCGGCGCTCAGGTGGGAGGAGATTCGGCCGCACGCTTTTATGGGAAATAAAGATCGTTGTGTATGTGAGTGTGAGAGAGTGTGTGATTCCAAATACCCCCCCCCCCCCCCATTATTTATTTTTATTATGCCCGTGGGTCAGTCTGAGTGGGCGATGGGGCGTTTGTTTGATTTTGTTTCAAGTCCCGTGGAAAAATAAATAGTAACGTGATGGTTTGAAAAAAAAAAGAAAAAAAAAAATCCGCTCAGAATTTTTAATTGTGGTTCCATTAAAAATAAAAATAAAAATACGGACATTCATGTTTTTTCGGCTGAGGCTGAAGTACACATTACAGGTGCGATTAAGAACAGCGGTGTGCGATAAAAAAAAAAAAAGAAAGAAAGAAAGAAAAAAAAAAGGCAAATGTATTTACTTTGGGATGACGTCAGTGCCTCGTCCCACTCGAAAATCTGCACCGGTATATTGTAAAATTATTATTATTATTTTTTGTCAGGCTTAGCTATTGGTTGCTTGTAATAAGACTGCGTCATGATTAGGCTTGTTGGGCTCTTTTAATAGTTTATTTAGTGTATGTATTAGCCGGCCTCATCAAAATGATACGGTCAAAGATAGCAAGATAGTTCACCCTGTGGCTCTTAAAAATCACAACTTTTTTTTGGTGTGCCGCATTAATGTTTTTCTTAGTTGCGTAAAAGCAGATGTGCCAGGTGCAATCGGTACAATCAAATTTAAAGGTGAGATGAGTGCACTCTGCTTGTCAGTGTGTTTAGAGATGATGTAGGCGTCACGTCCTCCTCCGAAAATCCACAGCAGCTGTGTGATGTAAAAAAAATTAAAAAAAACACTGCCTCGTTGCAACGAGATCACGGCTGTGATCAGACCTGAACACAACAGGTGAGGTTTGGCCGTCTGGTAGGAGGAAGAAGTTCCGAGCCAATGTCGAGCGCTAACACACTGTCACCGGGGATGTAGAATCCACTCAGATTTTTTTTGCAAGGGTCAGAGGTCGGCAGATCTGAAGAGCCAACCTCTGGACCGTGTGTGGTTGTTCTGACAGTTTAGCGGGTGATATTTGGGGAATATTTCGCAGCTCCGACCAAGTGCGTGCGTTGGATTTATTTTCAGGCCGTCAAAAAATAGTAACAGAGTGGTAGAGATTCTACCACTCACATTTTTGTCATTATGGCCCCTTTTTCAGTGGTGTTCATGTTATTCATTTGTAATAATATACGTGTGTGTGTACACACACACACACACACACACACACACACACATATATAATGCAACTACACTTCCAAATGAAATACTGATGCAATTTAGGGAATTCTCAAGCGAGAACTAAACTACAGAAGTGAGATTTATGAATTACGAATTACGGTGAATGCACTCACCCTGCAGGCTGCGTCTCGTAAAAAAAAACCCATGCGTCATCACTTACAGCGTTTAGCACGACGCACGTGTCACATCCTCCTGAAACCTGAACTTGATTTAAGTGTAAAAAATGATTTATCAGGCATAACTGTTGCTTTATTAATCCCCACCAGCTGATCCTACACAGCTTTACTGTGTAGGATCAGCTGCTTAAGAGACAGCTGGGATAGGCTCCAGTAGAACCCTGTCACCCTGAGCTCGGGAAGGAGTCGGTATGGAAAATGGATGGATGGATAGATAGATAGATAGATAGATAGATCTGTTTGCCACAGAGAAAACTTTGTGAATGTTAACAAAAACACCAGCTGGTTTTCTCAGATGTGATTCAGCCAAACAAACCTTTTTCTCTTCTGCTTTTCTTACACACATTTTTTGTAGAATGTTCTCTCTTTGAAAAATAAACAGTTGCGCACTGCTCAGCGAAAAGAGAGAGGATCGCTTTTCACTGACCTGTTGCAGCTTTTTCCATTGCTCATATTACTATTACAGCTACATTATTGCTCACTCATAATTCCACATTGCAGTTACATTGCTGTCTCTCACAACTGATTGATAGAAAGCTAACCTCTTCCAATTCAAACTGAGTCAGAAATGCCAAATGGTCCGTCATCATTTCTGGGAGAGAAGCAGTTTGTTCATATGTCACGTATTACTACTCAACGTCCACACGGGACTGGACATATGTTTGATTTCAGATGATAGTAATTGGCAGAGGTGATCAGATGAAGTTTCAGCAGGTATCTGGCTGCACGCTGAGCACCAGAAACCACCTGTGTCCTCTGTGCGACACTTCTTTTTGGTAAGCAGTACTAAACAGATGCTTTTTGGAAAAGCTGTTGTTGTTGCTAAGCAACTACTGAAATCCCCATCTGAGGCATGGCACTCTTTTGCTCGGGAAAAAAAAAAAAGAAAAGAATTCCAAGTAATGCACGTTGTCCTTTCAATTTCAGACAAGAAGAAGGAAAAGAAAGACTGGCTGGACCTGTGGCTCCTGGTTGTGTTCAGGTAAACAGCGGCAGCTGCTAATTAAATCCATCTCCAGAACTTTCTCTTAGTTTTTTACAGGGGCTGTCACAGAGTAGTTGCACAGCTTTGTCTTTTGACTTTTCCAGTTTAATGCAACTTAGAGAGATGAATTCTATCAAAAAGATATCATAATAATGACTTAAAGTGACAGTTTGTGGTGGGTGACGCCGCTTTCACGGCACAAATGTCAAAATAATTGCTGAATTCTTACACAAGGAACCCAAGGCAAACATTTTTGCTTCAGTCCATAATCTTTTCACTTTTTTTTTTTTAATCGTTTAGTCGACGGCGGCTTTTATCTTGTTCTCGCTGCACGTGGTGACAAGTTTGAAAAGGATAAGAGCAACACGCGAGGTCTGAAGGTTCAAATGATTTACCCAGCACCCTCCTTTTTTGATCAGCCTTTAAAGTTGCAGCGCCACAGCAGCTTGAACTACGAAAGGCATTCATAACATTGCAGACCCTTTAGACTTCAGAGTTGTAGTATTTTGTCCGTCTCAAACATTTCACATGCCAACAAAGGAACAGATTTAGGAATGCACAAAACCGCACTCTGCACTCCGAGTGGTTCTGGCTTCATGTGCAGTCAATACAGCAAACAAAAAAATGACAAAAAGAGAAAAGAAAAATGTGCAAAACTAACAGCTAAGGCGGTCGGCAACACAGGGATCCACCAAATGGTCTCGGCACTTCTTAGCACATTAACAACAGGTTATGTCTACACTCATTGTAATGAAATGGTAAGGCTGCCTTGTTACTATAGTTACAACGACGTGGCTCTAAGAAAGAAAGAAAGAAAGAAAAAAGAAGGGAAGAAATCCTTTATGAATTATTCCTTTCTTACTCTTTGACTGAATGCGCGATACTGGGCAAAAGGTCTACCATGAAGCACTTGAAGTTGTGGCACATTGCACACAAGGAAAACTGTGAAGGCATGCTTAAAATCCCGTTGATTTGGTCATTGTTGTTAATATTGATCGTGATGCCACAGCCGAGGGCGCTGATGCATGTAATGGTGCCACTTATAGGGATTTGTTCCAAGAAAGAAAAAAATAGATTGTAGTGAGACTGTTGGCGATGATGTTTCTCAACCCAAGGGAGCAACAGTTATTAGGTTTAATACACTTAAAACAACAACAACAAACAAACAAAAAAAAACAAACAAACGTGTTTTGTTGCAGTGTCCCACTAACTAATTTCTAAAATGGTCCAAAAAAATAATTACAAACATACAAAAAAAAACAAGGAAAACTGTGCAAAAGGAACCAAAGACTGCAACCGTGTGACATCATCATCCCTCCGAGAAGATGCAGGACACCTGGCTGGAGCAGGGGTCCGCCACGCTGAGGAAATCCCCTCCGTGCAAGACCTGGTCAGAATGCATTTCCTGTGTCTGACTGTGGACATAGAATCCTGCAGGGACACAAAAACACACACATGCAAAACACACCCAAATAAGATGCAGCTTGTAAATATAGTAGATTCTCTATGTATAGATTCACATGTTCATTTAACTCTACAGAAAATTCTCGTGTCGTTTCGGGGGAAGGTCTGGAGCGGATCTCGGCGCTGTTCGTTGACGAGCACTGGAGGAAAAGGTGACGAGACGCTACCTGCGATGCAGGGGAGGGCTGTTTGCGAGGCGGCCGCCCCCCCGCTGGGATTAGCGACAGCTGGCGGGAGGCTGTCAACAAAGGCATCGTCCTGCCTCAAGTGACAGGTGCTGGTTGGCGCCGTGATCCCGCCATATTGCGGAGGAGAGAGCAGCATCTTCATCTGCTCCGAGAGCTCTGCGGGTTGGAAAACCAGAAGGAGCTCAACTGTTTATCTTTGTGGCAAAGAGGGAAAAAAATAACCCCAAAACAATCAAACAATCAACGAACCCAATGTGTGATAAAATTATTCATGTTCCTAAATTACTCAAGAATTCATGTGGAGCAGCACCCTGCCTGGCCTCACAGTTAAGATCATTTTTCAAATAGAAAAATTATATTTAATGATGATTTCGAATATTCCTGCGCCACGTCCTCATCTGAACACATTTCTCGTTTCATGGAGTCTCTACATCCACGTGGCTGTCAACTCAGCGGGGAAAATGGGTTGACTTCTATTTAAAGGTATGCAGAATTAAATCGCAAGCCACCTGCAACACCTCAGGAAAAAAAAAATATATACTGCACGACTAACGTGAGAAAAATCTGCTCTGGCCTGTCACTGCTCAGCTCTCCTCAGAAGTCAAAACGACAGACAGTGTTCGCGAGAACATGCCCTGCTGCCACACTCGCGCCTTCACCTCTGTTTTAAGATGAGATAAAATGTCAGTGAGTACGCCGATGATGCACTTCAGAGCACCTGGATTGTGATCCGGGAGATCAGGCGGCTGGCTGGGGGGCTTCATGTCCCGCCTGCTCTGCAGTGACGTCCCAGCGGGAGCGCCGGGGCAGCAGGTGGAGGAGCCCGTCCCACACTGGTCCCCGGGGAAGAGCTGGTGAGGGGAAGGATCAACACACCTGAAATATTTCAGACCTAAGTGAATATCGTGCGATTAAAAGAAAAACATAATAACATTTATTGTCTTGTGTTAATGTTAAACAAACGTAACTGTGTATTTCGGCGTGTGCCCTCGCAGAAACACGATAGTTGCAGAAAGCAGTGGTGATGCAATTAATGTGGGAAGAATTATATAAAGAAACAATATGGTTAAAGGTGACCTGGAGTGAGGCATTGTTTTAAAGATCAGTTTGTCCTCCTGAATACAACGGGATTGTATTTTTTGCTTGATTGAGATAATTTTTTTAAATCATTTTTTTTCCTGAACATATTTTACAGATTTAATTCATTTTTATTTATTTAACAGCTACAAGTCTAAAGACTCTTAGAAAACCATTTCTGTGTACCAACATCTGTATGCCTTCAGTGGGATGAAATCGCTAAAAAAATGTGCAACCGGTACATTTTCACTCACTATTAATGAGCACTTATGTTTACATGAGGAGCGGAGCCACTCGTTACGCAGCCGCGGTGTTCCTCGCACCCTTGACATCACACATCATAGCTGCCAGAGGAAAGATGTGAGATCAGGTGGTCCCCCCCCCCCACCGCCAACCGCCCGCCGCCCACCCCTGACGGGATTCGTTGATGAGAAAAATATTTGCGCACCTGCTTACAGCAGGGCGACCTATCCAACTGCGGACAGCAAGGCATTAACGTGGCCACATGCAAATTAGCGGTTGGTTGTTCATTTGCGATACACCTTCTCGCCACTAGATGTCTACGAGAGTCTTGCACACTGGGCCTTTAAATCAAGATAAAATATAGAATTTGTTGCAACAAACCTCACAGCGTTTTTATTTTACATAATTTCACATTGTAAAGAAAAAAAATTAATCCATCACATGGTCGCATTAATGAATGCAGAAAGCTCTCTCCTCCTCTTCATCTCATACATTCATGTCATCAAAAAGTGAATTGCTGCTCTCAATAGTCCCTCTGCTGCCTTATCCGAGCACGGCGGCTTCCCACACAAACCCATTTCCAAAGTCTAAATTTTGATGTTGGGATGCAGAGTGGATACGAGCCGACGCTCCCGCTGGCAGGTTTGGCCAGGAAACAAGTTCACAGGCAAAGTTTTACAGGATATCAACAAAAGTGCTACAAAGGAATCTCAGAAAAGCAGCAACAAGGATTTTACAATTGATAGAACATCTTGAGAAAAAAGGTAATTACAGCATCGCTCCTCTCCCACTGAAACATCTATAGTATTTTTTTTTCCCCTCCCAAGATTTTATGATTCACTTATTGAATTCCTCAGCCACACTTGTCGGTGGCTATAGCATCCATTAACGCCGGCGGCCAAGACCAATGAGGCGAGGCGAGGCCTGCTTTCACAGGCCGATTGTCTGGTCAGAGTCCTGCGGCGAGCGTCGCGGACCCACCGCTGACAGCGGAACAATCGGTGCCGCGAGCATCTGGCCACTCTCAGCGCCGCCGAAAAATGCTATCACACGCTTTGAAGTGACGGAGGCGAAGGTGATCTCCTCTGGAGGCCTCGGCCTGGCCAGAATGGTCACAACACTCACCAAAATAATAAAACAATCCAACTATAGAAGTTGTTTCTGTGTTGATACCTAATTGGTGGTTATTATAGGCTTATACACCCTTAAACCTTCTCTGATCTTTAGTTGGGTGATTCTGGACTCCAGTGGAGCAGCTTTGCATAACTAATTTCCCCCCCTAAAACTCCCTTAAGATTCTCAACTAGAAAACAGCAAATTTATCCCTCAGTTCACAGATTGAAGTTTTGTCAGCCCTTCCACATGTCTGGAAGTGTCCTCAGAGGGCAGAGCCAATTTCTAGCTGGGGTTGGGGGGGTGGCTTTGGAGAGTTATCAGTGGCCCTTTCTGTAATCTCAAAGTGAATATAAAAGTGAAGCAAGCAAAGGAAGGACAGACTTCACAGTTCATTGAAAGGAAGTAAAAAATACTGTTAGAAAGATAAGGTAAAAAAAATAAATAAATGTAAAATGTCCCTCTGAGAAAAGGATTTTCTTTATTGAAAGAGATTTTCAGGTGAATGACTTTGTCTAACCCCATGAATTAATGTGGGCAAAGTATTTAAACCCAGCATTGAAGAAGATGCTTTCAGGTGGAACAAGGAATCAACGCGACGCAGACGTACCTGTAGCCGTCCTCCAGGGAGCGCAGCAGGGCCAGGTGAGGATCAGCGGTGGAGTCGCATCCCTGCGGAACCGCTGTGGAACAGGGACCACAGAGATGCTTTTAGCCTTGCCTCACACCAGAGTGTCTGCTCATCACACCGAATGGCGGCGGCGGTGGCGACGACGTACCGCGGCGGGACTCGTTGGACGCGCCGGGGGAGGAATTCAGGCTGCCGTCTGTTCCGGCCAGAGGAGAGAGGGCGGTTTGTAGCTGGTGGACGGTTAGACAGTCTGACAGGGCGTCCTGGGTGGCGGCGGCTGCGGATTTCATCTGGCAGAGGAGCACACAGGTTCCACATAAACATGCTGCACATACACAGGGGTGCACAACATGTGACAGAGGAGCTTCTTCTTTTCAGTTCTCTGTTAATAATGAGCGCATGCTAGACTTTGTGTGTTTTCCCTATTTCAACAATATGTATATGTACAATATTAACAGCATCTGTGATGCAAAAATGTATTGATTCACTTTTTGTTGTTGTTGTTGTTGTCCAAAATTCCTCCTCAGAGTAAAAAATCTATCTTTGACTTCTTTTTCCTGCTTCACTTTTCCAAAAAAACGTGCAAAAACACTATCTTCAGTTTTATGATACCACCATGAGCGTCAGCGCCCCCTCTAGGTTAGTGTCAGGTGTTGGCCTCGCCCCTTGAGACCGTATCCTACCGTATCCTACCACCTTTCAAACATTCAAACTAACTTGTCGCTTTCGGCCAAATGCTCCACCAAACCATGATAAAGTTCTGAAAACGTTCTTCGCTCAAACCCAAAAGTCGCATGCTACATAAAATAAACACCACTATATTGAGATCTAATTAATCGTTGCGGCGGCGCCTGCGGCGGCACAAATGCCGGATATAAATGGCAACTCAATTTAATTTGATGAAAAAAAAACCCTTGTTAAGCATCTTCTAACATGCCTTTTAAGTGGATTACGTGCAGCACATAAGATCTGTCAGGTCTCGGCGCAAAGCTCACATAAAACTTAGAAACTCATTATTCAACTCATTATTTAACAGCAATTATATTAAAGATTTTTTTTTTTTTGCTGTAAAAGGCAAACGTGAGAGACTTGGAAATGTCAGTTTTCTTTCTTAGTAACATTCTACCTTCTTTTGTCTGTATCTGTGGTGTCACCTTCACTTTGCCGAAGTTCGTAAATATATACCCCACACGTGCCAGAACTCCGAGCGGGAAATGTTGCAAGATGTCAATCCAGCGCTCGCGTCGCAGCAGCGACGTTTTCACCCCGCAGGCCCGCACCCGGGTTTCAGCGGCTGCTGCGCTGCCACCTACGACAGCCAATTAAGAGCAAATTGAAACGCACCGCACGAGCGGTGAGGGAGACGCGCGAAGTCTGCCTCCCTTTTCGTCGTGAGGCGGAGATCGTACACGCAACGCGTGATCGTCACTAATTGGACTCGGTCAAGAGGGGAAGTTATTTTTGAAGAGCACGAAGCCGAACGTTTTGTGTTTACCCGCAGAGCTTCTATCTATCAAACTCCATCCTTTAACAGGAACACAGGAGAAAGTAGTAGTTTCAGATGTGCCGTTCCAAAATTTGAATTGAATTCTCGGGACTGTGAGAACGGCTTGAATGAGTTGAACATCACATCGAGGTCCTTTAAGACGGAGAAAAGAAAAAAAGGAAGGAGGGAAAAGCCTGCGACAACGCCGCACCTTCTTCCTCTGCTGCTGGTCTTTAGTTGTGTGGGATTTCACGTGTTTCCTCAAGGAGCTGGGATCGGTGTACCGCTTTGCGCAGCCGGGCACCTGGCACGTATACGGCTTCTGAGCAAACACAAACGCACAAAGACTCAGTTGGACAAACAGCGTGAAGAAGAGACAAGCTTGTGAAAGGCTTTGCGGGTGCAGCTCACTCACCGTCTCCAGATGCGTCCGCTGGTGTTTGGCTCTGTCGCTGGAGTTGCTGAAGGCCTTGTGGCAGCCTGGGTGCTGGCACAGGTAGGGCTTCTCCCCTGTGTGGCTGCGCAGGTGGATCTTCAGGTTCTCCAGCCGGGAGAAGGCCTTCTTGCAGCCATTAAACTGAAAAGCAGCACCCAGACAAAATCCACTGTTTTTGCATCCGACCATCAATATTTTTTTTCCCTTACTAAGAGGCATTTAGGAGCATCCCTCCCAGTTCTTCAAGTGTTTTTTCTGGGCTTTTGGCTACAGCCACACTAGCAGTGCTCAATAAGCTTCTGATTGGTGCAGAGACACAGATTGGGGGTGTAAGCTGGAAATCAATGCGGACAAAGGTCCGCCGATCAGGCGTGTGGGAGGGAGCGAAAGGCGGGAGACACACACTGAAGAAAGAGCACCAAAACGTTGAGACCCCACTGCACACACTGGAGCTGTGGCAGAGAAGCCCAAAGAAGAGGAACACACTGGGATGAAAATAAAGTGCATTTGAAAGTTGTGTGGCGGAAAGAAAATGTCTGCTACACAATCGACTACCGGAGCTACGGTGAGTACGCTGGCCACCTTGTTCGTTTGCGTGGCCTTTTGACTCTATTGAGAAAAAGGTAAATAAAAATAAATAAATAAATAAAAAAAAAATTCACAACACGCATTTGCTGTGATAAGCCTCATGTATAGCTAGTATAAAGGAAAGAAAATTGAAAAGAGCTTCAATTCATTGGTACTCGTCACAGGAGGCAATCAAGGTGGATGCATGCTCCACCAGCAGGGGTCAGTGTTGGGACACACATCACTAAAGTGCCACTCACGTCAGTCCTATCCAACCTGCCCACCCATTCGTCCATCCAACTATGCATCCCACCATCCGTCTCTCAGTCCGTCCATCCTTCTATCTTTTACATCGTCTATCATTCCATCCATCCTTCCTCCTATTTCTTAAAGTGTCAAGCCGCCATGATGACCTCGCTGCTGGACGATTACGTCCAGTCACGGCTCGCATTATCTCCAAGGCCAGGACTTTGCTCCACCGCCATCCTCACGTAGGCTTTATAAGGGGGAGGAAAAAAGACCCAACACAAACACGTGTCCAGTTTTGTTATTTTCTTTTCTTCTGCCCCCTCAGAGTCTAAATTCCTTGCATGCCGAAACCTCTCGGTCATCGCCGTTGCCAAAGCTGCGTTAATATGTTTACCAGAAAGAGATCGCCATCAACATTCCTCCTCACTGGTCAGCTATTTCCTTCGGCCGCCACTGAGTCATCGCATAACCTGCTCCTCTCAGGCCTTTAACCCGACACGGGAGTGAAAATTAAAAACAGGCTCCCAGAATCAAATGGGGACGTGAGAACCCATGTTGGAAGAGAAGGAGGAGTAGGAGGAGGAAGAGGAGGAGGAGCCAGGGCATCCATCTTGCCACCGCACGAGGCTCTCAGAGAGTGTTGGAGGGCTTTTTTTGAGCCTGTGCTGAGGGATGTTTTGGCGAGACTCGACGCAGGAGGGTTCCACGACGTGGACCGGTGCCGCGGCCAGCGCCTGACAGCTCCTGGCAGGTGCTCACACTCTGGTCGAACAATGACAGCCGCAGTCTGTGCCAGCAGAGCCCGGCTGCTGCCCGAGGCCCTCTCAGAGGTCACTGCAGTCTGGATCCCACATCCCTCCTCCTTCATCAGGGGATATCATATAAAAATGATTATTTAAAAAAATTAAATAAAATATTGTATGTTGAACTCCACTCACTGGATTTGTTTTTTTTAAAGCAGTTTGATGCCTGTCTCCAACCATTTACCACTGGTTATAAATAGTTGGAAACAATTTGAATTACTTTTAATCATAACTATGTTAAGCATTTATAATTTCATATGTATTTCTTTCATTTAATCCCATTCCAAACTAGGAAACCCATTGAAGCACATTTGAATTTAATTATTCTTCTATTAATAAAAAGTCTGAAAAGAAAATCTAGATAAATGTTCACAGCTAATTTCTTTTCCCATTGGCTCAAATATTGTAGGACTGACTCACTTCCTGCCGCCAACACCACGGTTCTTCCCTCCAAATGGCTGTTAGAATGGCTCCAAAAAAAAGTTGTCAAACTAGGCTGTTTAGCCCCAGAGCACCGGGAAGAATTAAATTACACACCATTCACACTAGTTTTTCTCAGGATTAGTGACAGTCGACGCTTTTCTTTTCATTGTCTGCATATCCTATCACTGAAAACGCGGTCAGCTATCCCAAAAACTAAATAAAAAACAAACAAAAAAAACCCCCCTAAAACCCACAACAGCTTTTAATCAGCATAAACAACAAAATGTTCTGAACTAATTTATCCATTAGTCATTTTTTTTTGGGGGGGGGTTACAACCTGCTCTTCATCGCAACAACTTTAAATCAGAGTAAATAGTCAAATCAAGTTGAAGGCCCACTGGTGCAGCGCCACCACCACTCCATCATCGTTAAACAGATTGTGAGATGACTGCTGCAAGCCCGGGCCTGCCCTCCATCCTCACCGTGTAACCAGAGCCTGCGCATTGTTCCGCCGTCAGCTCGCACTTCATCTATCAGCCTGCCAGTTTCATCGACCTGCCACTCATTTGCTGAACGAAACCGTGCACTCTCCCGCCATCCAGAGCTTGCAGGGAATTATTGGAAAATGGTGTAAAACACACATGCAAAGAGTTTTGAAAAGTTTACTTAGTCGCCCTTCCAGCCAACCAAACTGTCCCCCCAGGGCCTACAAGAAATCGAAAAAAACTCTTGGCAAAGCACGCCAACAGTGAGAGCTGGGGATAACTTTACTTTCTCACTCAATATTTGTCTTTATTTTAAGAAGTGACCAACGAGACACTTGTTTTTCCTGACATACTCCTCTGGTGGCAGCGACGGGTTGCGAACGTGGCGACTTCTCTCATTATTCCGCCATCACACGAAACCCAGACTCATCAAACAAGTGCGGCGCCATGGCAACAGAGTGCGCTCTGACTAATAAGTGAGTATTTTAGTCCGAAAGGTCGACTGCAGGTATGCGGCGCGCTGTTAATAACTGACTGGTTGGAAGCTGCGAGAGGAGCGTGTTGGGCCTGCCGCTCGTCAATTAGTTATCAACGTCCCGGGGTCAGACAAAAATAATCGGAGGTGGGATGAAAGAGATCTCAGGGCACTCTAGCCGCAAAACATGTGAGTCAGTCCATCGCTTTGGCCCAGACCTGGACTTTGAAAGCCAAAATTCACTTTGCCAATGTTTTCTAAGAACATTAAGTCTAACCTGATTAAAGTCCTTTTGATAGCCCAGGAGGAAATTGTCCCTGTGTGATGTCACAAAGGGCTCTGATGCCTTTACTACTCACGGTATTGTCAAAACTGGTGTTTTCCCCCCTTCCATTTAGAAGGTCCAGCAAAGAAAATTTCCAACCAATATCTGTACCAAATGTCATGATTCCCCCGTCCCTAAAAAAACACTGAAAAAAGTTGCTTAATTAGTCACATGACCACACCAACAGTTGTCCGTAGTAGGCAGACATTCTAAAATTTCATAGAAAAAAAACAATAAACCAAATGTAACCAAACTGTGGCAAAATAATAATGATAATGGATTGGATTTACAACACTTTTCAAGGTACCCAAAGCACTTTATATTGAACCCATTCTTCATTCACGCCACATTCACAGTGGTGGTGGTAAGCAACATGTGCAGCCACAGCTGCCCTGGGGCAGACTGACGGAAACATGGCAGCCAATCTGCGCCAAACATCCACTCACATTTGTATGAGGAAATGTGGGTAAACTGTCTTGCCCAAGGACACAACGACAGACTGGGATGGAGCGGGATTTGCACCGCCAACCTTTCAGTCATTGAACAACCCGCTCTACCACCTGAGCTACAGTCGCCCAAAACATAGAACTTTATGGGCCATTTTCAGATGACGTCCTCCAGACTTAAGCTGTTTTTTTTTTTTTGTTTTTTTTGCATGTGAGACCCATGCAAAAGCACATGCAGGCTCTTTTCTCCTAAGTCAACATAGAGATCGCTCCTTGACCCTCCAGCATTGCACCAACAAAGATATCGACAATGACGCACCGACAATAACAACAGCTCTTAGGCCCTCAGGCTCAAGCCAGCTGAGAGCCAAGCTATGGGGCAACACCTTCCCAGAGCGATGGCCAAGTCTGTCAGAAGGTGGC
The DNA here is from genome assembly GCF_046127955.1 of Nelusetta ayraudi. Taxonomy (NCBI): domain Eukaryota; kingdom Metazoa; phylum Chordata; class Actinopteri; order Tetraodontiformes; family Monacanthidae; genus Nelusetta; species Nelusetta ayraudi. The sequence goes on along the minus strand of NW_027466133.1, from coordinate 1,633,018 downwards.
CTGGCAGCACCGCCCTGGCTCTCGATTTTTCTCCCGCCGCTCCAACCCAGGAGTGCTCGCTGCCTTTTGTGCCGGTTTAATAACTACATAATTGAGTTAACTCCCATGTCCATTATTACCCAGCTCTGCTAATTACTGCTGGCTGGAATTAAGAGGCGGGAGAAACCCCATTTTTAAATTAAATAAAAAAGACAAAATCCAAAACTTGGCCATAAACACCAAAGCCTGTGAAGATATTTGTCCCCAAAAAGGATTTTTTTTTTTTGGTTCCTTTTAGCCGGAGGTTTGAAAGCCTTCAAATAAACACTGTGGCATTGAATGCTGGATTCAATGCTTATAAGAACTGGACTTATAAGAAAAAAAAGAAAAGGTTCATCTAAACGTGAAGGAGTTGTGATAAATGTGTTTTGTGAGAGGAGGTCGAATACAGATTTGTCTACTGAAGCAGAGGGGAGAAACAAAGCGTGCAAACAAAGCACGTTGATTTGGCAGGAGGAGGCAGAGCCTCGCGGCGTACCGTGCACTTGTTGGGCTTCTCCCCCGAGTGGACCCGCATGTGGATGAGCAGCTTGTATCTGGCGTTGAAGGGCTTGTAGTAGCGCGGGCAGCCCGCCCAGTAGCAGGTGAAGTCCTCGGCCTTCCGCTGCTCCACGTGGACCTTCTCGATGTGCCTCACCAGCTCCTCCTTGTGCTCGCAGGCGACGCTGCAGTTCAGCCAGCGGCAGCAGAGCATCCCGTTGTCGTCCAGCTCTGCCCCTTCCTCCTCCAGCATGGTGACGTCGGGCAGGAAACCCAGAGGTGGGTGCGGGTGGCGCCTGGCCAGGTGGACGTGCCGGTGGGAGTGGTAGGGCGGCGGGGGTCCCTGCGGGGTCGCCACCTCCTGGATGGTGGTCAGCGGAGCCGGCTGCGGTGGCAGGTACGGCGGCAGGTACGGCGGGGCGCCGTCGCCCTTCTCCAATGGCTCAAGGTCATCTGGGAGACACTGCTGCTCCACCACCATGTTGGCCATCTGGCTCTCCAGACCAGCGCCCTCCTCCAGGGTCTGCATACGGGCCTGGAAGGTGCCCAGGCCAAAGTAGGGGTGAGTCAGGGGGATGCAGCTGCCCTTCACGCCCAGGAAGTGGCCGTAACCTTCGGACTGGACGGGCGAGAGCGTGGCTGGGAGGGAGGAGAGCGGCGAGCTGCGGGAGCCGTTGATGTAGGCCACCAGCGAGGTGGGCGACGTCCGTATGATGGAGTTGAAGTCAATGCCCATCACGTCCGACAGCGGGGACGTGGACAGGGCCCTCTTCCTGGAGCAGGACTGGTGAGGGCTGCCGGCATCACCGGCAAACAGGTACGAGGGGAGGGACGCCGAGGCGCTGCCGCCGGTACCGCCTGACGCCGGGCTCTGCCCCATCCCCTCGCCTGTCTGGGTGGTGCACTGCGAGAAGCCCAGCGGCGGCAGCACGCGGTAGCCATACGCCCAGTCGTGTCTGCCGCTGAACACCGACTGGGTCTCGAACAGGCTGAGGGTGGTGGAGGCCAGGGACTCTCTGGAGGGCAGCGACCTGGAACAGTCGCAGGATGTTTTGATTTTTTTTAATATGGTGAAGCAATGCTGTCGCGTTTTTGCAGCCATATCACGCACCTGACGTCGGTGTAGGGAATCGGATGTGACTGAGGCCCGGCGTGGAACTGCCTGCTGGCGAAAACAGTGACTGGGCTGCTGGTCACCGTCAGGTGGGCGGTGACCGGCTGGCCAAACACGGTCATAGTGGAGCCGGAAGTGGAGCAACCTGCCGCGAGGAATCAGGAAGTACAATCAGCATGATGCAAATTGCTAAATTGAAGGCAACTGTGGTTAAACCCCCCCCCCCAAAAAAAAAAACAAACAAAAAAAACAAACAGCGTTTATACATGTGTAGAAGAGTCTAAACTTAAATGAGTGATATTTTGACTCCTTGACCTTGTTTTGAGACTCTCTGCTCTGTTAATCTCTAATAAGCTTTACACTTATATCCATTTTTCACAGTAGAAACAGAGAGGACAGCTTTTTCACTCTGTTAATTATCAATGGCGGGGACTGCTTTTAACTTTTTGTCAGTCATACAACGATAAAGCTCTTAAAGGCCCCTCCGTGTGAGATTTAGCGCCACCAGATGGTCGGAAAGCAACTTGCAAACAATGTTGCAACGCAACCAAGTGTTGTTTCATGCGAGTTTTCAGTTTCAGTATTTTTCCCTATCCAAAATATTGAGCATCAGGCCTTGAAATGAACAACGTGGATTTGTTCAATCTCTTCTCTTCTCTTATTTTTTTTTTTTTACCTTGGAGCGTGTCAGACAAGCATTGTCCCATCTGGGCAGACACTGTTGAGACCGGACTGCGCTGCTGGGGCGCCGGACACTGACTCTCCACGTTGATGTGCTTGCCATTGGTCAGCACCTGCCTGCGGAGGGTGAGGGCCGGCAGCACCACGTGGCTCCTGCTATGCCTCTCGCAGCCGGCAAAGGTTTGGTTGGCGCGTTTCTTCACTCTCACCACGCTGCCGCGTGGACTGAGCTCATCACTGGCCTCAGCGGTCTGGGCCTGCTGTCCTTTGATCATGTGACCCAGCGACGGGGTCATGGCGCAGGGAGAGACCAGGAGCTGGCAACCTTTCCCGCTCATGGCTGCAGCTGAGTTACCAGAAGCTCTGAGTTCATCGGGTGAGTTGGCCTACGACTCGGTTGGCACCAAACATGAGAGTTGCGCGCCGCTCATATCTACAGGTTTAATTAGGCAACAGCAAAAACTAAATTCATTTTAAAATTACAGTTTTAGTATGGATAAAACTAATTTTATCCATACTATATATTATATATAACTAAAACTTGAATGCATAAAATACCCAATTTGTTATGCAAAAAAAAAAAATCAACCAACAAATAAGGACTATTAATTAAATGAAGCTACCAAAAACATTATTAGAATAATTCTGATGAAAACATGAAAACATTTGAAAACAAATTTAGTAACTTACTCTAATAAACTCGGTGGGAAAATATTAAAATATATTACTCAGTTTAAAACCAAATGTGACTCACCTGTTGTCGGACAAACTTTATGTTTGTTTTTCCCCAGTGGCCGTGAACGCTTTACACTCCGTCGGGAGTCTGTCGTCGTTGTTGTTGTTGTTGCTCTGAGAGAAAGTGTCGCTGGTGGTCTGAAGTCAGCCAGGAGCTGCCGCGGTCCCGCCTCGCTCGCTCCTCCGTTACCAGGAACTTTCACGCGCCACTTCCTTTCGTCCTTGACGTTCGCTCGGTGCGTGCCAACGTCACAAAAAAAAACAAACAAAAAAAAAAAACGACCTAAGGCGTCAGAGGCGACAGTCGTTATTTCCTTTCATATTTTTCCCGGCTTCAGTGACTCACTGATGGGATTATACTACTGCAATGCATTTTTTTTATTTTTTTTGTTTTATTTGGTTTTATTTCTTTACGTGGCAACAAAGGAAACGAAACAAAACAATTTCAAAATTAACATCAATACACTGCATGTACACGTAAAGTCTTTATAAATCACAGTAATGTGTACATTACAATTATTAATATATATATTAATATAAACATAGATCCAATTCAAGTGTCACAATTCAAGAATAATTCAGAAATAAAAAAGTTGAGTTTTTTAATGAGTTGGGATGTGTTGTTGAATTTCTTGTATATGTTTATTTTCTTCAAGGCACTTTTATTTTATTTATTTATTTTATTTAATGTATGTAGGCTATATTTGGTTCCTTCATCCGTGCTGGCTTCCCCTTTCTATTTTCTCGACTTCCTGCTGGTTGTCTTGGCCCCGCAGTTCTCCGCTCCTGGTTGCCATAGAAACCGGCATGTTTGTAGCAGCCGCGGCTCTTGGTTTGATAGACGTTGAATGATGGAACTCTGATGCAGCTGCTTTAATGTCGTTTGAAAAAAAAAAGAAAAAAGAAAAAAAAAAAGCTCCACTAATTTGATTACGGCTGCATTCACGTTAAAACATGTTCGGTAAAATGACCGGTGAACTGACTGGTTCCCGCTGACACCTTGACTTTGGTCTGATCTCCGTCTGCTCGGCCAGAGGACGTCATGTTGCGTTAGTGTTGTGCAGTAGTGACCTCTGCTGGTGAGATGTTAAAACAGGAAATCCTCTGAAAATACATGTCAGATGTTTTTTTGTTTTTTTTTTAGTTATACACCTGAAAATAGTCTTCTCACACCCATTTTATATCACGCGTTATTGAAGCTTTTCTAAAGTTATAGTCATGTGTAGTTCTGTCCCCCCCCTATAACCAAGTGTTTCTACAAGACGAGTTCTCTCTTTTGCCAGCAGGGGCTACTAGTATTACACCGACCAGTGAGGTGGTTTAAACCTGGCTGAATGCCGCTATCACGTCTTCAGATGCAGGACATAAAACAAATGAAGTGGAAAAAGAAAAGAGAAAGTAAAGATGTAAGAAGAGAACAAAGGGAAGGTGCTGAAATGATTCACTCCTGTTGTGGATCTGGTAGAGGTCCGCTGCGTGATTCTTTCCTGAAGGATGATGCGATTCCCTGCAGGTTCCTAAATAACACATTGCTGCAGAAAAGGTTGAGCTTTAAGGTATAAGCGCTGCGAGACAGGCGTCCTCACTGATGCATGCGTAGCACACACATATACAGTTAATACAGCTAGAAACGGTACCATTCTGCGTGCCACGTCATCTATCTTGACATTGCCAACAAAAGGGATGATGACGTCAGTTCCTCAGGGGAGGTTTGCCGGTGCACATTCATTGCAAAACAACGACACCTAGTGGCAAGACGATATTTCATCCAGCCCCTTTTAATCTTCTGACCAAGTCCAAGGTCGCCTCTTCATCATGTGCACAAAAACGCAGGGTCTTGGAAAAGGATCTGAGTGTAGCAGGTAGAATAATAGTTGGAGCAAAGTGGGTAATTTAAAAAAAAAGGACAAGAAGGAGGAAAAAGACTGTGAAAAAGAGCAAAGTGAGATATAAGCATTGACCGTATGCGTGGCGCTCCATTTAAAGCAGAAAATTAATGTCCTGATGGACTCGCCACCACTTACAGGATCCATTTCCAGCCTCTTAGCGACGACATCAGCACTCCTGGAAGTAGCAAAGCATTCATCCGGGTGTCATGGCCAGGGTGGGGAGAGAGAGAGAAAAAAACCCCCGTAGGTGATTCCTCTTCAAGTTATATTACAATAGTCACTTAAGGTAATGCACGCCACTGCGGCGGCGGCGGCTCCTCCGCCATTAATTAATCTGCTTTTGATCCGTTAAATGACAGACCGAGTCACACGCAAGGTTAGTGAAGGCTGATTCAATCCTTTTAGAGAGAGAGAGGGCCGCGGCGGCGCCTGTCGCAGGTATCAATTTATCGGTATCATCCCTCATTATAACGGCCGCTGTTAAACCCCCCACCCACCCTCCCTCCGCAGAAGGCGCCTCGCATGCACACGAGTTGGCAAACAAAGTGTTGCACGCTCGTTACATAACAGACGGCGTTACAGAAGAGACAATGAGCCACGTCAGAGATGAAGTGTGTGACAGAGACAATCTTCTCAGCGTCTTTCCATCCATGGCTATTCGTCAATCTCGGCCCTCAAGTTCCCTGATAACCTTTACGGAGGAAGCGGTGGTATCTGGTGGTGGGAAGATGATGAAGAAGAAGAGGACGGGGAGGAGGAAGTAGCGACGCAGCAGGCGCTCGGTTCCTGGTTTCTTCCCCCTTTGATGACTCTAATAAGGGACTGCTGACGCCACAGCTTCCCAGTGTTTGCAAGTGCCGCTCGCCCACAGGCTTGTTTTTAATTTGGGAACGTGTTCGGGGTGAAGCCTGAGGACGTGGGCGCTGCCGGGCATTTTTTTTTTCTCCCCCCCCCTTTTATTGGAGTCACATGTCGGATTATGAAGGCCTGAGTGCTGCAGATTAATCAAGGGGATTCAGCTGAGTCTCACACACCCGTGCGCGCGCAGACACACAAAAATACATAAACACGCGCACACACAGGCGCTTCCTTCCCTGCCGCTGCCACTTTGACGCGACGCAGCAGAGAGGGCGAAATTAAGCTCGGACAACAAAAGATACGGATCGAGAGTGAAGCGGCGAATTTAATTTAAGTGAGCGAAATCCAATTAAAAACCGGGGGGAGGTTGGGAGGGAGCTTTTCAACGATGGCATGATGGAGCTAAATGACAAAGCAGGCAGCGAGGCAATTACAATGAGCGAGTGAGACAGAGAGAGAGAGTTCTGAATGGGCCTTTTAATCTCCAGCACCGGACATTTGGAGCCTTTTCACATGACCACAGAAGAAGTGACCTTGTTATTGATCATGAATTGTGGACATGGAAATGAGGCGTTTTGGCTGATTTTTCTGATCTTTTTCAGGCTCCCAAGCACATTATATTTGAGAAGTAGCAACAACACGGGAGTCAACAATGTGTTGTGAAGCATTCTGCTTTTGAATGTGCCATGTTTGGTTCACAGATCGGCCGGTTAGCTGGGATTTATGCTCTCAACTCTGGCAGATCTGTCTTGAAAAGCTAGTGTGAAACCAGAAAATATCAGCTTCCTCCATACAAAAGCTACCACAACAAACGCAGACACAACAATCGGTCAGTTTGATCATCACAGAACTACACTTTCTTGTGCAGGGTTTTCTCTACTTCAGAATCTGAGGCTCTGTAAAGTGTATTTTTTTTGAACACCGTGATGGAAAGTGTCAAATGGAAGGGCTAATTGGCTGGCAGCAGCAAAATTGATTGGTAGTTTTGAATGTGACAGGCAGCGGTTTCATCAAGTCACTGCCAAACTTGTACTTGTACGTGCTGCCCTTCCCTTGCCAAAAATGTTTTCTCTGGGACAAATAAATACAGAGACAAAATGGGTAAAAACAGAATGTTTTTCATTGTGTGGTAAACTCATATTTAACAATGGGTTAAAAATAATTAATTTTTTTTTTTTTTTTTTTAATTGCTCAAGTCTTACTTAATTTCAGATAGTAAAAGTATATTTATATTAGAATGGTACATTTCTGGTTTGAATCAGCAACATTTTTTTTTTTTTTATGTAAGACGAAGAAGAAGAAGAAGGAGACGAAGAAGACGAAGAAGAAGTGAACCTAGGATTTAGCCGCTGAAACCACCTGAAACCACCATACCGGGGATTTACGGCAAATGAATCTACGAGGACATTTCCTTCAAAGCTTCTGCCCAATGTTTTCTGAACTATAACTCAAAAAGCCACTCGTTAGTCAAGCGCGCGTGGAAAAACCGGTCGACGGGAGGCGAGCGGCTCTTTGCTAACGCAGCTAACCCAACAAGCTTTCCCTGGACGTATTTCGACCGACGAATTGAAGGACTCGGATTGAAGGACTCGGATAGAACCTCAGAGTTTACCCAAACTCCACCGTGAGTGTGCTTCTGCTACCACCGCACCGCCTTCTGGACAGACAGCCACGAGCTGCTAGCATCTCTGGAGCACATCAAAAGGTACGGACCAGTTTTCATTATTCTACTCCATTGTACTTCTACTTCTACTACATACGCTGGGTTGACTGTTGACATTTGAGTTGATTGCGTTTTTTTTTAAACCCCCCCCCAAAAAAACAACAACCCCAAAACCTTGTAAACTGTGTTAACGTAAAAACAAAAACAGAAAGCACACAGGTTATCATTTATATTTTTCCTCAGTTTTAAGTAAGAAATACTTTTTATTTTAGAGTTATCTATCTATCTATCTATCTATCTATCTATCTATCTATCTATGGGTAGACGGGCCACACTACTATTCCAATATTTCAGACGTTAATTCATCATCAGTTTTTTTGCTGATCTATTAGATTTTTTTGTATTCTTTGAGTTGAGCCAAAAACAACCGTGGCAATCTAGAAACGGACGTCATTTGACCTCCTGCCTGGCGGCTCCTGGTCTGACCCTCCCAACATCCGTCTCCATTAAACACAAAGTTGGTCTCCAAAGCAGATGGTCATTAGGAGCTCCTCCCCCTCCTCAGTCCGCTCCCAGCCCTCTGCGCCACCTACCTGGAGGACAACCGCCGTCCCTCAGGAACCTCTGGAAGTCTCTCCAAAAGATGAAAAAGTGGCGGCTGGCAAGGCCACCCCCGCTTAATGATCACTCTGGGGTCTTCATAAATCTCTTCTGCAAAACCTTTCGGAAGGACAGCGTGAGGTGTGTCGATGGCCCGTGAAGAAGCGTAATCATCGTGTCGAACCCCTGCGGTGTGAGACACAGACGAGCTCTGACAGATGCAGCAGTTGACCAAAAGCTCCCCCAAAAGACTTTTTCTTTTCTTCCGCCGGACATCTCTGCTGTTCAGAGGACGCGTCTCCGTCCTCGTGGATGGATCGGAAGTTGATAAACATCACGTCTCAAAGCTGGAGCGGCCTGAAAGGACGAGGGGTCCGGGCTGAGGGCATCCTTCTCCGGAGGGTGACTGAGAAGTGCCGGCTGACGGAGCTGAACAGACGGATGTTCTTCACGTTGTCAAGTCTATGAAGGCGGCTTCTTAAAAGAGTCTTTCACCTCGGCGGGACGCAGAGTCTCGCAGAATTTAATTTGAAGCCACCTTGATTAATATGAAGTAATCGTTTGACGCTTTAAAAAGAGCTGAATGCAACACACTGAGCAGAAAGAGTGTCTTAGTGTCCATCTGTCATTTGGGATTAACTAATGTACATATTGCCAATGTTTATGTTTTTAATGTTGATTTTTATAATAATATTATTATTCCAATTATCTATTTGTTATATATATATTTTTTTAAATCTATAATTCATGTTGCGGTGCAACTTCCCCACGTGGGACTAAAAAGGTTCTTCTTAAAAGAACCACACGCAAAACACACAAAATTAATCTAAATGTACATTTAAAGCCTTTAAAATTCTACTATTGTCAACAAAACGGTGACAGCAGAAAGTCAAGCAACAGTTCACCGCGTGACAACAGACTTCATGCTTTTAATTGCATAACCTTCAGGCTTCTTTTTTTATTTTCTGCCGAAATATGTAATTGTTTGAACTTTGACCTCATGCGGGAGGAGATTCCTCAAAAATAAACCCCCTGCCTTGTTAGAGCAGAGCTAGACAACTAACTTCCACCGCAGCCTTGCAAACTTTCAACTTCCTGTCAACAGACAATGACAAATCTAGTTAGAAAAAAACAAAACAAGCTGGCAGTCAGGTCAAAGGTCGGTTTGTTAAGCACCGACCCCCAGGTTCAGCACGACTGATGTCAATGTTATCTACATTCTAGTCCAGACAGCCTCGCCGCCGCCACCGCTACCACTGCGGTTCCCAATTACTGCCGTAATCGCTCCCCCGGCTGAGCGCGGGACTCGGGCAGGGTAAAGTGTTATCCATCTTCATCATATTCATTATGGGGAAGCAGACGCAGGTGTCCCGGACTCCCGCTGCCGCCGCTCTGCACCATTAATGACTGACAGGCAGCGGCGGCGACACCTCCACACAGCTCTGTTTGCCTCTTGTTTAATGGAGAAACCAATAAATAAAAACCAACAAATTCCAGTTATTGTTGACATTGTGCAAAGCGTGCGTGTGATTATCTGTCCACAAATCATTAAAATAGAAAAGTAAACCTGCACAGATATTGCAAATAACAATGGTCCGGGTTTTTTTTGACGATGGCTGTTACAGGCGCGCGGGGTCGGAGGTCACGCAGCAGGCCGTTGTGCAGCCTCACATCGTTTGTCGTGCACTGATCACTGATCGTCCTCTGCTGTCTCCCTAACAAGGAGCGGCAGACGGATCTCAAAAAAAGAAAAAGAAAAGGAAAGTGACGTCCGTCGGCGTCACCTTCCTGCAGAAGACGGATCGTCCAAAACACACCAACTCATTATCCGGTTCTCCGCTCACTGCAGCGCCACAGTAACCGCGTGTGCAAGAAAAGAAGGAAAAAAAAAAGAAGAGGAAAAAATAAAGGGCTCACAAGACTTGAGAAAATTCAGAAATGACCTTTTTCTTTTTTTGTTGGGTGGGATGGTTTTCTTTTCCTGCGGCACCTGCCGGTCTGGGTCATTCCATTAGCAGGTGGGATCCATTTACATATAAATTGAAGGCTCGCCTCCTTAAACTCCGTCTGTTTCTTTCACAACTGTATCCCATTATCCCAACTCCGGCAAGCATTTAATTTCCGCCCTGCCCTGCATCACACGCCCCCCCCCGTGTTGTCTTACGTTTCATTGCGTGGCTGAGTTATTTATTAAAATTCATTTAGCTAATAATAAACGGCGCTAACGTGCGCTACAACTCTCTCACACCTTTTGACTAATGCAATTCCGGGGCGAGCGCATGTCCTGGGGTAAAAAAAAAAGAGAGAGAGAGAGGGGGAGAGAGAGAGAGAGTGAAATGTTGAAAAAAAGAAAACCTCGGTGGAATATGAAAAGCAATCATATTTTCTGTATCGGTAAGCAGGTCTGCCGTAGCCGGCGGTCATTCCCGCCCGCTGCCGTTGCTCGGGGAGGCATTTCGAAAGAGGCCCGCAGGCTCACCCAGTTAATTAAGTTTCTCCGCGCCGCACAAAGCCGCTCCTCCACCCGGGCTTTGATCGACGTCCTCTTTTATTTTTTTGCGTGGGAGAAATCGGGAGCTTTTTTTTTGGACTTTGACTCGAGATTCGATTTGCGATTTCAAATCGTGGTTCTGACGGCCCGTCGTTCTGGGTCAAAAATGCTTCTCTGAAGGTGTGAAGTGTGGCCGCCAAGTTGTCCTGGAGACGCAGGCGCGTCGGGCTGCGAAGGAGGATCCCAATATAGAAACGTTGAGTGGGCGTCTGCCTGGAAGAAAAGAAACCGACTTGAGCGATAACGTTGGCAAGACGAACCAAAGTCATTCGGTGGCGTCGACAACCGCGGCGCGCTCGGCTCTCCTTCACTTCGCCGTCCCGATGTTTGATTTGAACTTCAGCAAGATGATGATGCAGTTCGTCCTCGCTGCCCTGTCATTGGCTGTCTGGGCTATTTAAGCTGTTGGCCGAATGAAGTGGCCGGTGAGCGTTTGTTGGGCCCTCCCCCACTGATGCAATGAAGGCTGTCGAAGGAGAACGAACCCTATTGGTCAGTTGAGTCGGTTGACACGGTGGTCACATGGTGATGATCAGAGTCTGTGACAAAAAGGAACAAAAAATACGCCTGAAATCGTGTTTTATTCCCGACGGTGTGCAGCTCAGTTTGGGCCTCGCGGAGGGGAAAGACAGAAAATAACAAACACACGAAAACAACCCCTCCCGCGCTTTATGAAACACATACATCAGCCGTAACAGCTCGGGAAAATTTTCCCCTGCTGGGACGAATTAGGACCTGGAAGAAGAACAAACGACATGTCCGCGCGGGCTGGAATCCAACCTTGAAGCCTGGCTAGACTATTTTCTAGGTGCCAGCTTTGCTCGTCTATATCCCACTTTATGGATTTGCATACATGAGAGACAGCTCTGCACGCACACACACTCGCGCGCGCACACACACACACACCTTTCAGCAGCAGGTACGGCCGCTGATCAGCGGCCCAGGATGAGAGTAATAGATCCGTTTAGCGTTAATCAATGTCGCTCACGGGCTCAGCGAGCAGCGGCACTCAGCATCCTGCCTCGGGTGTCGGAGGAGCCTTTTAATCTAATTGGACATTAAACTCCTGTCATTATTCTGCGCGCCGCCCGAGACACTTATTTACGGCCGCGCCGCCCGCTTGTCTTTACCTTTTCATTACAGCACGCCAGTCCGCATCAGCAAACTCATTAAAGGGAATGAATCAACGGCGGGAGCCTTCTGGAAAAGTGTGATTTAATAAATTGTGTGTGTGTGTGTGTGTGTGTGTGTGTGTGTGTGTGTGTGTGTGTGTGTGTGTGTGTGTGTGTGTGTGTGTGTGTGTGTGTGTTGCATCCTTCATGTTGTTTACCGGCAGCCTGTGATGTGCGAGCAGGTGAGGGCACTTTCATAATAAAAGGGGGCCCGTCACGAAAGGCAAAAACATCACCGCTGCAATTTTAACACACGGATGTGCACGTCTGGGCTCGTGGTGGCGGCAGTGAGGAATGAGGCCAGAGCAAATTTTGATTTTCATTATTATTTACAGAGGGTTTTAAATCATAGGGATTTCCCTGCAAAGTATTGCAAACAGGCCTTTCTTGACTTTTTAGCTCTTGATTTGCATTTTTTGCACATATTTTCAATTCAATTCAATTCAAACAACTTCGATTCAGGTCAGCCACTTGCAAAACTGTTTTCCATTTGACCTGTCGAGCCCTTCTCTGTCTGCTCTGTTCGCTTATTTTGTTCAGTCTGTCTCTGTCGCTGCCTGTCCTTCCTGTCAGCTAACAATCACTCTCTCAGGTGTTCCACCTCTGCCTCGTTGTCTCCCGCCTCTTTTTGTTGCTCTTTTACCTCCTCTGTCGGCTCACCTGCAGGCAGCGCTCCTGCACTGTTTCCTTGCTGCGTTTCTTGCGTTTTGACTGCTGTGCTGTGCTGTGCTTAGCTTTTTTTCTTTTTTTGTTTCTCCTCCCGTACGTATTGCGATTTCATGGTTATTGACCTTGTACTGATTAAACCAAACTTCATCAGAGTCGTACAATTGAGTTCTAATTCTGTGTCGTTGTAATTTTTATCGTTTTTTTTTTTTTTTTGCTCGGAGACAGCAAAAGCCATTGATCCCACGCTACCCAGTCATTGTTCCAATCAATAAACACTTAATGGCAAATCTTGTGCTGCGTGCCTCCAATTTAAGATTATTTAGTGCGGCTGAAAAAATGTCCCTACCACTTAACAAAGAGTGGTGAAGTGCATTATTATTATTTTTTTGGAACCAATCTGCGAGACAGATTAGGACGTTTGCAGTTGTTTCCTCATTACCTTCTCGCACCTGAAGGCTGTGTGTGTGTGGTAACAGTTGGAACAGTTTTTGTGTGTGTTCAAAATTGTAAAAATTGTTGCTGCAAAGCTAGCTCTACAGATGATTAGCAGCTAGCTAATTATCGAGGTTTCTATATATGTACAGTATGTTGGGTTCCCACCAACTATAGGTCGACCAATTGGCCAAAATATGACTGCTTAAGAGTGTTTTTTACCTGATACGTGAGGGGTCAGAGGGTTGGTGGAGACTAAGAAATGTGAACCTGACTTGAGCTAAAAAAAGTTATTTTGTTTTTTTTTTACATTCTAATAATTCAGAACGTGTTTTATTGCTTGGATTTGCTTGCATGCTCAAGATGACTCAAAATCAATACGAATATCGACTTATACATGCATAATGTCGTCCAAAGTGATATGTTGGTAACATTATGTGATATGTCGGCAACAGTAAGTGATATGTCATCAACATTAAATAACATGTTAGCAATATTAAATGAAAAGTTAGCAACATTAAGTGATTTGTTAGCAACATTAAGTGATTTGTTGGCAACATTAAGTTGTGCGTTGGGAACATTAAGTGACACGTTGACGACATTTCGTAATATGTTAAATAATATTTAACGTCACGTGTCGATGATGGCGCAAGTAGCACACATCCGTTTGCTTTCAACTGTTCTCGCTGTTTTGAACTTATACAAATAGAGATCTGAGAGGCTGCGTCCCTGCAGACGGAGCCCCACGCTCACTCTAAACGGAATGGAGAAAATCCTGGCGTGCTCTCGGTCTCCGGCTGCAGACTCCGCGGGGGAGGAAAGTGACAGTTCCTCCACTGGAGGGTCTTGGGAGACTCCACGGCCGTCACACCTCTTCACGGCTGTTTAAGCAGCCACTTAAAATGGAAATGCACTCCACGCTTTAAGAGACGTAATCGTCAGGCGTCTGAATCCACCTCGCCTCTCCCCCTAAACGTCTCTATGCGGCTCGCCCCTCCATCCCGCTCTTGTCATCATCCCCAGACGGTTTTCGCTCTTCCCTCCATTCCAATCCTCGCCTTTTCTCTCACCCTCACCCGCGTCTCTCCCGCCCACTCCCCGAGTTGCTTGCCGCAACCTCGTCATTTTATGGTCTGTTAGCGTCGCTCTTGATCCTCACCCGCTCCCTCGGGCGCCGGGACGCGTCGGAAGATCTGGCGAGGGCGGCACCTGTTTTTTACGCTCAGGAGGATTGAGATTGTTTTCTCGCTGTTGTGTGCCTTTATGTACAAGGCATAAAAAGGAAAAAAGACAAAACAAAAACATTTTAGCACCGTTCATACTGGGGGATCTGCTGCCTTTCACAGTGCTGTAAAGAAGCTGCTAGCGCTATAAATAGTCGACAAATCTTCCTGGGCCATTTTAGTGTGTTTTAGTCACTCTTGCTCCTTTCCCCCTGAGTGCTGATCAGAGTGAAGGTTAGCGCTTAAAAGGACAAACTAATCTTCTGTTTAACTGCTGTCCAGCGGGAAGGAGACTGTTTAGGCACCCTTTTGAGCGCAAGATAAGGAGAGCGCCTGTCGCCCTCGCTTCTTCCTAATGAGTCACGCTCTGCAATAAATACTTTATGCTGGCAGCGTCTTCGGCTTCCGCTCACACTCCTTACACTGGAGGGTGCAGCAGCTGCGTTTTGCCGCAGCCTTGATAAGACAATCCCGGAGCAGAACGTTTGTGGGTGTTACTCAAAATGTGCATTAAAATTCATCAATGTATGGTGGCCCACAAGGCCAAACGCACCAAAAACGTTAAAGGTCCACTGAACAGAAATGGATGCGTGCCAGGCCACTAGGGGGAGTCGACCAGAGACCTCAGTCCTGTGGAGCTAGTCCCTCTTTGAAGAAGTGAGCGGTATTTACAGTATTAAAGCAAAGCGACAGGTTCACTTAGCTAATGTTAGCATGCTAGAGACTGCTCGGGTTGTGTCCCCCTAGTGTCCTGGTACACCTCCACAGTTTTGGGGTATTTGCAGCATTGACTCTCTTGCAGTTATTTTTGGATTTTGTGTCTTTTTGCTTCTTTTTGCAGTGGCCTTTCTTTCACGCTTGGTTTCCTGGTTTTGCAGAGTATTTGCTTGTTGATTGTTGTTTCTGTTATTGCGGATCGTCTCTGTTGCAGCGTTCTGTTTGTGCGCTTTTGGTTTTGCATCATTTGTGTGTTTGCAGCGCTTGGCTGGCTGCTTGCGAAAATGCACGGACTGCAAGTGGCACCTTGCATGGAAGCAACTCTGCCACAGGGGGCGCTGTTCAGCGCTGGCAGACTTTCAACGTGACTTTATTTCTCTGCAGCATCTCGATTAGCATCTTTGTGCACCTCTTGTCCTTCCTGGAAAACCTGCCCACACGTTACAACGACAATTACAGCTCGCCGACGTTTCATTAAGCTAATACGTCCTGGCTGAGACCTGCAGCATTATTGTGCTGAGCACATGTTTTTTTCTCCTCCTCCTCCTCCTCCTCCTCCCTGCTGTAACCTAACCCCTCCTCTGCTGTCAGCCGAAAGAAAAAACACCCAGCAAAATTAATTGTGTTTTTGTTCCGTGCCTTCTTCGCAAATGAACTCACGCCGGCGCTCTTGCACGGTCATTAGCGGTGGCATTGATTTAGATTTCTGTTTGCGCCGGCGTCTGCAATTGCAATTCTGTGCATTCTTTGTTGTTACTGCCGCTGGTTTAAAGAGGGAGCGTGTGATGTAATAATTATTGTACTTACCGCTTGTGTGTGTCCTTATTAAAGTGAGGTAAACAAGGGCACCTCCTGCTGTTTATCTTTTTTTCGTTTTTTAAAGAAAAACAAAACTGATGCCTGAGCGAAAACAGTCCGGACATCCACTTCCTTTATTTTTTTCTTATAAGAGCCGCCTTAATATAGATATATATATATACTTCGAGCATGAGTGCGCAGTGATGAATGGCGTTCCCATGTGAACGGCTCCCTTTGTTCTCCCCATGTGACGGCCTGTCATTAGGACTCCTTGTCTTGCCACCAGCAGTCTGTTCGCCATTAACTGCCTGAAAGGGCAAAGCAGTCCGATCATTAGCCTCCGCCGGGGCCTCGCCCGCCCGCCTGCCCGCCCGCTCCCTTTGCGTTCACTTTAAAGATCTTGTCACGTCTCGCCACCATCTCTACCCAGACAAAAACCTATGGCTGCAGTCGTATAAGTTAGTTTTTTTCTCCTTTATGTTATTATTATTATTTTAAATGTACAACGTTTACCATCCGACCTCAAGAGCTCCATTATGATGTTTTTTTACTTTTCTTTGCTAACGACACAGCTTCAGTTTTATTTTTTCTTTAAGGGTAAACAGCAAGAAGTAAGTGTGTACCTTTCACAACACAAGGACACCAAAATAACGCACTGGTAATTACATCAAATGCATCTAGCAAGAACGGCAACAAAGAACACTCGCAAAAACAGTTACGGTACAGAAAGTTATTTATTCAGGGGAGCTGGTAACACGGTGACACTTTTCATTCCTTTTCCTTTTCCATCTCTTCATCTCTTTTTTGTTTCACTTTGTTTTGCCCTTTGCGTTTTTACGTTAACTTGCTTGTAATCTTCTAATCTGTGGCTTGTATTAAAGAACCATGCAGATTGTAATAATGTCCAGTAAACTGTAGTCTTTTAATGGTCTGGTAAAAAAAGGGAATTTTACCTTTAATTCATCTTCAATGCTAGGCTAATTGGCAGAGGCTAAAGGATAAATCATCTTGAGCAATTCTGTTATTATTATTTTTATTAATCGTATAAATTTAACAATGTCTAGTTTACCCTGCGCATGGCCGGTCACATGCAGTTTGCATGGGAAATTAATTCCATTATTAAACACGCCGCACTTCAGAAATTTCAATTACCGACAGCAGGCAGGCAGGCTGCAAGGAGGAGGAGACAGAGAATGTAACGCTCGCCGGCTCTAATGCATGAATATTGTATCAGGGCAGAGTGATGATTGGCCGCCGGCTACAGGAGTCGAGTGTCTGCAGGTTCATTTATAGACGCGACTTCTGGCCAGATGGACCACGACGACAACAGCAGGTCGTCTTGGAGTCCACTTATGCGGCCATCAGGAAATTACAAAGCTACTGAAGTGGCCCAGCTAGGGGGCGCCGTAACCCAAAGCTTCCTGGAAACAAGGTGGCAAAACTCAGGCTGAGTTAATGGCTAGAATCAACCATTGAGTTTGTTCTCGAAAAACCAAAAACCTGCATTCTATCATTTGGCCAGCAGGGTACGCCAAAGTTGGTTGCAAAAAGACAAAAAAAAAAAACTGTCAATACAGAATGGAATTCCAAATTCATACTTTAAAAAACTGGTTTAATTTTTTTTTTTTTTATACATCTAAACCGTTGTTGGAATGTTCTGTTTTGGCTCTAATTTTGAGTAAAAATTTGTTCAAAAAGTTGTGGGCGTGGCTAAAGTTTAGCAACCAACTGTAGTCAGTTTATACCGGCAGGTGGGCAAGTGTTGGGGTGCTCATGATCCAATCCCTGCTCACATCCGGTATCGCCTACACGTCCAAATATGGATTCTTACGGTTGCAACAAGGCCGGACTAAGGTTTTGTTTTTCGCACCGCTGCAGCAGCAACAGCAGCAGCAGCAGCAGCAGCGTCTGTTATTACAAGTCGATTGGACTTTTCCTCTCAGAGTAGAAAAGTGGTGACACAAGAGCTCTGTTTTTTTTTTTTTGCTCTCCCCTTGAAGTCTGTTGGGAACCAGCGTGAAATACAACGGGAACAGAAGTGGTTCCGACCCCACAGAGGACAAACACTCAGCGCTGTTAATTTTCCCTCTTGCCATTTTTTCCCCGTGCTTTTTTTTTATTTATATATATATATTTTTTTTGCAGACTTGAGCACTCTTTCCAGTCGGGCGAAATGTCCCTTGTTGCCATCGAGCCGTGAGACTGAAAGGGGGGGAAAAAAGGTCAAAGCAATTTATATGTGACACGTAGACTTTGATCGCTTTGTCATCGCCTGCGGGGCCGAACCTGCCTGCTGCACGGAAACACCACACACACACACACACACACACACACACACACACACACACACACACACACTTATATGAATGAATGACTGAATGTTAGGAAAAGATTTTGCTGTATTTGTTTGTGTGCGTTAGTTGTGTCTTTTTGACGCCATCATGATGCAAAAGTGATTTTTCTGTTTTTGTTTTGACGACTGTGAGTTTTTTACTTAGCATCGTCCACCGTCGTTGACCAGACAAAGGCTTCTCGGGAGTGTACCCATCTTTCCCAATCATCTGTGATGTCACAAAGGGTTAATGACAAACGCTGCCAGCCGGGAAGGTGTCGGTTCTGCCCATTCCAACACCACCGGCACCTCCGACACCTCCTACACCTCCCGCCCTCATTTTCGATGAAGCATCAGATTTTGCGGGAGGCTGTAAACAGAGGGGTAAAACCTTTCTAGATAGTTGGAGTCACCGATGAGACGTAAAAATGTGTTTAGAATATGGGACCTTTAAAACTTCACCGCTTTAAATAAATACAACTGTCGTGGGACGCGTATTAATGCAGATCCTCCGTGTTTCCAGCCTACTGCGATCTTTACTTCGACACAGGGAGTCGTCTGAAAAGCACGATAAAAAAAAATATATGGAATTAAATAAATAAATAAATAAAATGTGCCGACACCTCGGGAGGAGAAAGCGCGAAGGTCCCGTCGTGGGCGGGAAACGGATGAAACCGTCCAGATGTGTCTTTATTTATTGCACACATCTGCCTGGGTGGTGCAGGGAGCAGTAGAGAGAGACCCCGGGGGGAGTAGGGGGGGAGGATCGAGGGTGAGGCTGCCGCCATAAATACCCATCATGCCAATTCGCCTGTGATTTATGGAGAGTTCCTCCCGGTGCAGGGGACAAGTGACCTTCACAGGCAGTTATCAGAGGAAGATGTCAGTGGACAGGGATTCCACTATCGCATCCCTCTCCGCCTCCGGGACACCCTGCTGGGCTCGCCCTGCTTGTCTGTGTTGCAGGTGTGTGTGTGTGTGTGTGTGTGTGTGTGTGTGTGTGTGTGTGTGTGTGTGTGTGTGTGTGTGTGTGTGTGTGTTGTTGTTATTGTTGAGTTAAACTGACACTGAGCCGCTCCCGGCTGCACACGGCCACTGCTGGTCGTCTTTGTCGACAACAGCCTGCGACTCTGCAGAAACGCAGCATAAAATAAAATAAATAACGGAACAAAAGTTTTAATCGCGACAAATCAGACAATTGGAGGCTGTTGCGTTCCACCTTGTTGCGGTGTCGGACTCACCAGCGATGGCCGGACGTGCAGCCGAGCCTTCGGTGCCGCTTTAAGGTGCGGAAGTTGAAGGACTCCTTGTTGAAACTTTTTTGAGTCCGGCTGAGGTCTGAAACCGCTCCTGGTATCTCAGGGTTGATAGCTAACACTGATAGCTAACACTGATAGCTAATGCTGATGTCCTTGTGGAGCCATTGCAACCACGGAACACAAGCTGCTTTTCCATTACTCCTAGAAGTGTACAAAGCCTAAATATCGCAATAAAAAAATCATCACATCGAATTGCAGCTTTATCGCAAAATGTTTTGTACCTCGATCCTCCTCAAAGTGGGGTCTCGCGACACGAGATCTTATGAGAATTGCGGCCTATGCGCTTCACACCATTCAATGCAACTGTACTTTATTACTTACTTATTTTGCAAAGAACTGTAATGGAAACGCAGCGACTGAGGATTAGCATTGCTAGCAGTGTTAGCTACCAGCAAACTCACAGTTTAAAAATTAATCCAATTAAATAATTGACTTGTGGTCAGCCATAAAGCACAGTATTTCTAAAAATACTATCCAGCCAACAAAGCAACGAAAAAACAGTGGTGACCCAACTGACTCCCCAGACAGCCCCAGTCATTTTTATTTCTTAATAATTTTTATAACATTATAAAAATGGCGCGGGAACCCCGTCCCTTCCATTCGTCAGCCGCTTTTTTACTGGCCGGCGCCGACACTCCGGGCCCGGCAGATCACGAACCCAATTAAAGCGGGCGCTTGGCGTGAAATTTATGACGCCGCCGCCGCGCCGCCATTGGCTCGCCGCTCATCACAGCCCCGCCTCTGTCGCCCCCTCTGGTCCCCGAGAGGCCTGCGCTCTCACTTATTTTTTTTTTCTTATTGTGGCTGTGATTTATTTGCCTCATAGCCCAGGAAGTGCACGGGGAGCGCTCCCACTGAGGCACAAACAAACTGCGGTGGCCAGGGGAGGACACGGTGACCCATTCCGCTGGGGCGAACTCCTTATTGCTTCTCTTTTTAAGGATCAATTCATATCAGTTTAGGATACTTTGGCTCATGTTGTGAATGAACATCCGAGCTGAATCCCACTGCCCTCGTTTCTGACTCCTGTTTCACCTGTGAAGGCCCGATGCCCTGGCACGAAGCGTGTTTTCACCCTTTGATTGCCAGCAGATGTTTATTTATTTATTCATTTATTTTCCGACGCGGCGCCTGAATTCAATCTCATGAATACAAGACTTGGACAGCGGCTGCTGAAGTGAGCGGCCCGGGTGGGGAGGAGCTCCTGCTATTGTTCCATTTCAAGGCTGTCAGTCTGACTGATGACTTCTGGGCCCCCTCGTCTCTTCTTTTCTCTTTGCCCCCCCCAACCCCACATGCTTCCCCCTTTTCATTGTATTTATGATTCAAAAGTGTAGGAATTACGCTGCAGACGGTTGGCGGAGTGTCTCAGACTGTCCGCTGCTTTTTGGTTTCTTTCTTTTCTTGGTGGATCATGTGCATGTGATCAAAAGTTGGCCATCTTTTGGTAAAACCTTCCTTATGAAGTTTGCCAGGCTTTTGTGCTCCACAAAAACTTCATCCAAAATAAAGGTGAAGTTTTTTTTTACTTTTTCACCTTTTACATGTGTTACTGCAATAATGAGTAAACGTTTAGAGAATACTGAAAAGCTGTAACTGTAAAAGTTTCTCATCACTGTTTCCATCATGAGCCGATGATGAGCAACAATAAATCTTCCTGCAGTCTGTCACTTTCATTTTTCTTTGCTCTAAAAAACCAAAACAAAAAACCCCCTCCAAAATAGCATTGTCCACTACCATAAGGTTAAAAAAAAAAAAAAAACCTCAAATGAGTTTCATAAAGTTAATTTTCTGGCTGTGAAGAAATTAATTAATGCCACAGGGCTGCTGGAGAGGCTGGAGCAGCACAACAATCCATCAAAAACACTCTAATGTGCCGCGGGAAATTGAAAACTGCTGCTGTAATTTGTTAAACGCTAATCGCTATTGTTCTTATCCTTTGACGAGTTTGCCCAAAATTATTTTCACGCGTTTTGTCTTTGGATTCCATTACATGCATATATTTATATATATATTTTCAGTCCCACCTACTCTGCTCCCCAAAGTCAGCCCGTCCCATGACAGAAACACGAGGCGTTTTCCCCCGACTGCTCTCTTTAATTTTTTCCCCCCAGACGGACTTAATGGGATGTAACGGTCCATCGGCTCCTCGTCCTTCTAATTGTCACTTTCCCTGGTCCCCTCCTTCTTTTGACTCGAGCTGTCTGTCGTTAATTCTTGCGGGAAGTTAAAGACGCCTGGAGGAATCCATTCCAGAGGTGATTAATTGGCTCCGGCAAACTTTCCCCCGCGTCCAACTGCTGCAACTTTACAGTACAGCGGAGGGAAAGCGAGGAGGAGGGCGATCGAAAGGGACGGAAAAGTTTGGGCAAATTTGGGCAAAGTTTTCAGATTTTTTTTTTTTTTTTCCATCTCTTTCAAACAAGTGCAAGTTTGCAATTTGTTCTGGCGCCGAGCAGCGCGGAGCGACAAACCCTGACAGTCTTAGAGGAAACACGTTTTCCATCCCGAGCTGTCAGGGGCGGGGAAAGAAATGATCACGCGTGAACGGCTGCGACGTATCTTTTCATTGGCTAAATAAATAGAAGATGTTCAGTCATTTTCAGACACCCACTCACACACACACAGGCACATATGTGCGGGCTTGCACTGACATGCACACACACACACACACACACACACACACACACACACACACACACACTCGGAGGCGTTGCATTAAGCGGAGAGACCCATCTGGCTGCTCGTGTGAGAGTCGCACTCAGCGGACCCTGATTTCATTATCTCAGCGTGTTTCTCCGTGACCCGGAGAAAAGTGACATCTGATTTACCTCAAGATCAATTTGTATGTAAATCAAGTGAGGAACTGGAGGGACGTGGTGGTGGAGGAGGAGGGATGGGGGGGGGCAATGGAGGGGCGCCTGCAACAATAATAATGTTTTTGGAGTCCGTGCATCAGCGCCCCCCATCCCCTTCCCCCCCTCCTCCCCCCGACCCTGCCGAGACACTAATGGAGCTCATTTAAGTAATAGCAGCCTTTGCTCCTGCAGGGCAGCGTCTCCGAACAGAGTCCTTGCGCCGTCACATTCAGAGCGGCGCGCTTAGCGGTGCGATTTATGTTGTTTGCCCTTTAATGCTCTTGTAATAATAGACCCCCTCCGACCCCTCGTGCCGCGCAAGGACTCGACACGCCGCGACGATGCAAAGCACGCAAACTGTGGATGTTGTGACCTTCACGTTAAGTAGATTAGCATCGCGGAGAGGCTGCGATGCTAATCTCTGGAGTGGACGGACGGACGGACGGACGGTTGCTGGAGCTTTCAATAGCCTGCACCATGGGGGGGAAAAACGATTCACTGGTAAAATGTCTTTTCATCTGGCGGCCGGAGCAGATAATCCATGGTAGTTTGGCCAGTAGGTGGCAGTCTGGGCACCGTGAGGTGATTAAATGTGGAGGAAGTGGAGGCTACGAACGGGAAACGTGGTCGTTTTTTAACTTGGCAAATTGATATTTGGTTACACAAACAAGACTCCATTTAATACTATAGATTAATATTATGTTTGAGTTTGCATGTGGCTGCTTGTTGCCTCTTGGTTGGCGGAAAGAGGCATTTTTCCAGTTTTTGTGCCGTCACTCAAAAAAAAAAAGAAAAAAAAATGTAAATAATTGTAAACAACAACTTTTTATCGTGCATGAGATCCTTTATATTTTCCAGATCCTATTTTCGGCGCCTCCGTTATTGTTT